>NC_048894.1:102780448-102790491 GCF_011077185.1 Oxyura jamaicensis
GTCTTAAAGGTCTTACAGATTAGATGACATCAGTTGCTTTTCCCTTGTCTACTGACGTATTCAGCCCATCACAGAAGGCCACTCAGTTAGTGAAGCATAATTTGGTTTTGGTGAAACCATACTGACTCTCTTGGATCACCTCCTTATCCTCCATATACCTTAATGTAACCTCAAGGAGGATCTGTTCAATAATCTTCCCAGGCATAGAGGTTTTTCTCATCAGTAATAGCTTGTGGAAAACATGTATGGTTAGCATCTTGTCTTCCTCAGAAACAAAAACAGAAACAAAGAAAAACAAACAAGCAAAAAAAAAAAATACAACACACAACTCACATTAAGAGAGACATCTTCCCTCAGAAAGCTAGTTAGGCTTTGTATTAAAAAGTCAGAAACATGAATACAAGTATTGAGGGGTTACTAGGACAGATAAGTTTTTTAATACATTTTAACTGAATGTTGTAGAGATAATGAAGTCAATAGGATGTTAATGATTATGACTATCTACAGAATCTCCCCCAGAGAATTTTTTTACAATCTTCAATAACAAATGCAACTCATATCTGTAACATGTTTATAATGGCTATTAACTCTTAATTCTTAAACTATGAATGGAACTTCTATATAAAATTTGCTGAAAGGCAAAACTTTCAGTTATGAAAGTAAAGGGGAAGATATTCCTGTGTGCTTGAAGTGTTTTATTTCAAAAGTATTGTTCCTTGAGGCTGCTAAAATTGCAGCTACAGCCAGCCAATATCATCTCTATGCATCCTCTTAATCTTCATTACTTCATGAATTAAACAAACATTGTAAACAAACAACTTCAGTATAGTGATGGACTACTCATTTTCTCCTCCTTCTGCTTAAATGCTATAAATCAGATCATAATGTACACTAAATTATAACCATGTGCTAATTAAAAATAGATGGTCCTCTAGGGAACTGGCAATAAATGTATAACATTAAAACTAATTTATACGAAAATTGGTTAGGAATAAAATTCAACACAACTCTGCTTTTACTGTTATTAATAATGCATTATAAAAAGTTGTCTCCCTGTCACTACAAGTATCACTGAAATAGTTCCTAAAGGCATTAATCCAATATGAATCCTTCAGAGCCAAACTGAACAGATGAGTGCCTGGTTGCCTTGCTGGTATCATACTCAAGGTTTTGACTTATGCGGTCATGGATCTACCTTGGTCTGTTGGGAGCCCTTGGGATTCAATTTGACCTACAAATTTATTGTACTATAGATAATTAAATGGCCTTTGATCCACATCACATGGTTTAATCAAATCTCTGTAAACTGTGGGATCCAATGTCCACCTTTCTTTCATGAAAATTATGTCCAATAATTTAAATCCTCTGTATGACCATTGCAGCTGAAACAATAATAATATGAATCTGTCTTTTTGGCATAGTCTAAAACCCAGAAAAGAGGCATGTGCCAGCAAATAGTATCCTCCTTTTTCCCAAAACAGTATTGCTGAAGAAAATATAGCTGTATTTATGACAAAGAAAAATAGAAGCAGGAAAAGTCAAAGCTATGACATAGTCTCGAGGAAAAGCTTAGAGAAAGAAAATTTTGCAAATTCAACACCAGCTAGTAGATCATCATTCCTGTTGTATGATTCACCTGTTTTCAAGGAAAAACAACTTTGTAGAGCTTCTCAAATAAATGATATTTAACAAGTACCACAGACATAGCTATTTTATCTTAATTAAATTACAATGCCAAGCTACCAGTTCTGTCTACTTAGATTTAGAAGAGTTCATATGCATTTACCATTCTCTATTACCTAGACTTGAATTTTATTTTCTGCAGTGATTGCATGAGAAGGAAATTAAAATTTCATTGAAGCAAATGTATCTCTAGTGATAAAGAAGGTAAGTTTTCTCTTTCTCCTTAAAAAAGCATGCTTCGAAGTGACTAAATAAAATTAAATTTAAAATGTATTTATTAATAATTTATTAACTGTTTAGGTTATTTATTTTACATTTTAATCTTAAAGACACATTTTGTTAAAAAGAATATAAATATTTTATAAATTCCATTGCAGTGGGTAATCCTCATTCAGATTTCTGAAATGTTGGATATCCAACAACAAACTTAACGGGGTCATGAGGCCATGGAGCATTTCAAGGTAAAAAAAAAAAAAAAAAAAAAAAAAAAAGGTCACTTTTAAAAATAGAGTGGTTTTAAATTCACTTCTATCTTAAACACAGAGCCAAATGGCATGGTAAGTAACAAGGGGAAAAAAGAGCATTTTATGTAAATTGACTGCCAAAAAGTATGTATTCCTGTAGGTTACAACAGGGATCCTTCTTAACAGAAAAGAATTTTAAGGATTATCAGGATGTGGAAAGGATTTAATTTACTTTGTAGATATACTAGTGCTGTTCGGTGTTGGCTGCCCTCAGAAGGGAGGTTTTCAAGGGCACAAATGTCAGTGAGAAGCCCAAATCCCATTCTGTGGAAGAGAGTAGCTCTTAGGCACCAAGCTGATGTTCATGCCTTTGAAAAACTTCCCCAAGTGCCAAATTCTGTAGGAGCTTGAGAACCAATCAACAAGAGATAGTGCTGCTCAGCACTTAAGGAGATAAAGCCCAGAGTTTGTTATGGCATTCACCTCACATCAAAAGGAACTCAGCTTTTGATTAGCTGATATTGTTGCTTTAAGATAATACTTTACTTTGGGAATGATGGCCTTTGTCTTGGTACATATGACACCTTATACCCTCCCTTGAACACTTAGTCCCTACACTTGCTGTAGGTTTGTCATATCTTAACCTGATAAAGGGAGTTTATTTTATTTTACTTTTAGATTTAATGATCATATTATCCATTTCTTTTATTATTTTATTTTGTTTTAGTTTTGTTTTTCTCCTACACATATATAAAAACAGAACATGGAAAGTTAAATAAATAAATAAATAAATAAATAATAATAATAATAAAAACCAGGCAGCTTCCTATAGAGAATCTACATCAGCATTATGCCAATAATGAAACTAATGTACAGTGTCAACTGCTGTCACTTGCAAAGGCACAGTGAGCCTGACATCAACAGGAAGGAATAATGGCACATCTTCGAAAATTGACAAAGGAAAAACACATTCATTATGTATACGCATTGATAAATTTGACTGGTTGAGAGAAGAAGCAGTTTTAAAAAATGCAATGGTGCATCTTGTACCATCCAGCTAGTAATTTAGGCCTTGTTTCTATAGAAAATGAGTATTTGTGCTGAGCTTTAAATTTGTACCAAGCCCAGTCTTATTCGGCAAACCATATGCTTGAAAGTGAACACATTTATAGGTATAAAGAGGCATGTTTCATTTTGTATGTGCATAGAAGTAGGAGCCATATGCATGATCAATTTATAGAAGTCAGATTAGAAGAAATCATTCTCTATTATAATTTAAGTGTATCTAAGCATGTGATTCTATCACAATAAGTGAAGCTTCATAAAATTTAGGATGATGCTCTTCATCCTGATAGTCATTGCCATTTTATAACCCTTTTATTCATCAAAAATTCCAGCCTTCCTTGTCCTTTCCTTTAGGAATCGTTCTACCTTACAAACCTAGCACAAACTCAGCATTTTTTCTTTCAGATCAAATGGACATATTCTCAGAGTTCCCTGCTTGCCCAATCACTACTAATAGTGTTCCATGGTAAATCGTGAACATATAGCATATATTGGACTATATTAATAAATGTAGACCTAACCTATTTGTATACCCAATTTGTATACCTAATATCTAATTGTATACTGATTATTAGTCTGTATTATGCATCCCTTCATTTTTAATATATAGTAGGTCAATATTTGGCTCTCATTTTTTTTGGAAATTTCATAAGATGTGTTCTTCCCTCCCCTAGCTTCTGCTTGAAAAGGGAAGGAGTTCCTAGGTGTGGAAACAACCACAGAGAATTAATCACACTTAATAAATAAATAAATAAATAAATAAATAAGAGTCTTGTCCAAATCCACCTTTATTTACAACATCCCACTCAGATCTCATCTGTTATTTTTCATGTATATTTTTCTTGCATACTTAGAAGGCCCATTTGCAAATATTCTGGATTCAGAGATAAAACTATCCATGTCTCATCAATGTATCAAATGCACCTCTGAACAACACCTAACTATGCTTCAGCAACAGAGGTGTGATTATCATTCCAGGAAATCTAATTTTGTGTCCCTTGCTGTTTCTACTCCTTGAGCTGATTCTTGCAAAATTCATGAAATATTACAATGCACACAGAAAAATAATGACAAGGACAATAGAAAAAAAAAAAAAAAAATGTTTCAAAAAAAGTCAGTCTTCTGTGGTGGGATAGTTTATAATTCCCATACCTCTTTTTAAATAATAATGTCTATCAGGTAATCTACCATTGCATTACTTTGCATTTTGTAATGAAAATTAGCTCATGTCACAAACTATTGAAATCACATATAAATGATTTTCATTTGTGTAAGAATTCATCCTCTCCTCCCTCTTCCTTGAATCTTTGAATCTTTTATTTACATTTTGCCAATAGTAGAATGTGGCAAAAATCACTGCATTAGGATTTGAATATATTAGGACCATTTCACAGTTTCATAACTGAAGATGGCGCATACTTTCATGATTCCGGTGAAGCTCTGCTAAAAGTATTGAACTGTATCCTCCCTTACACATTTCTGAAGACACACTATCATGACAGAAATATTCATCTAATATTTCTGATGCTGTAAGTAGTACTGCAAAGATAGAGCTATACTAAACTCCTAGAAAGCCATTCCACTCATTTATAAAAACGAAGCACTTAATAAAATTTGTGCTCTCTAATAATACTAAATCTTCAAAAGCTGAGCATGATGTGAGAACTCTGAATCATTTTATATTAAAAAATAAAAACTAAAAAAAATTTTTCAAATACAAACTTAAAAAGGGCATGTCTATAAAAGATTGTAATCTACTGTGGAGATGGTAACACAGATAAGGCTATATATATATATATATATATATATATATTTAAAAAAAAATCAAGCTATTAGCTTAACACTCATAAAAATGTTTTTTGTTTGCTTTTTTTTTTTTTTTTTGGTTTTGGTTTTGTTTTAGAGTAGCAAACTTAAAGACTTATACTTTAAAAACTTCTACTTCTAGAGCCAAAACTTAATAAAGAATCCTATATGTGTAAAGGAATAGCTGATGCTGATGATATGTGAGAAAGTATCGTAGGTATCATGTTACTTTATTTTAAAAATTGTAATACCTGATCTAGCAGAAATCTTTTCCCTATGGAATTCCTGTCCATAATCAATTTATTACACATGTATAAATCTTGAGAGTTTCAGGAATTCTGAATAAAATAAAATTTCATTTTTTTTCCTTCATGAACTACCGATTGAAAATTACCCAAAAGAAGGAATTTTATTTTATTTAGTTATTTATTTATTTTTGCATTCATAGAATCATAGAATTGCTTAAATTGGAAGAGACCTCAAAGATCATCTAATTCCGATCCCTCTGCCATGGGCAGGGATGCCACCCACTAGATCATGTTGCCCAGAACCTCACCTAACCTGGTCTTAAACACCTCCAGGGATGGGGCATCCACAGCCTCTCCACGCAACTTGTTCCAGTGCCTCACCACCCTCTGAGTGAAGAATTTCGTCCTAACTGCTAATCTAAATCTCCCCTCTTTTAGTTTAAAACCATTCCCCCTCGTCCTGTCATTATCGGACTGAGCAAAGAGTAGCTCTCTATCTTTCTTATAAGTCCCCTTTAAGTACTGAAAGGTCACCCCAGAGCTTTCACTTCTGTAGGCTGAACAGGCCCCAGCTCTCTCAACCTTTCTTTGAAGAAGAGGTGCCCTTGATTATCTTTGTGGCACTCCTCTACACCCTATATCGGTTCACACCGTTCTTGTTCTGGGGGTTCCAGACCTGGACTCAGTACTCAAAGTGATCCACATGATCATAAATTTATCTGCAAAAATCACCTCAAATTTGTAGATAAAATTTTCTAAGGGAAAAACTACTTTAACTGAAATAATATATATATTATATATACATATATATATCCATGGGATAGGGATGATTTCATTATTGACAATGATTTTGGAATAAAAATGAAATGAAAGGCTTTAGTATTTCATTTTTTCCATTGATTAAAATGTTTGTTTGTTTGTTTGTTTGTTTGTTTTGTTTCCAGTTATGTCAGTTTAAAATTTTATCTTGATTTTTATTATTTTTGTATATCTGAATTCTTGTTCAATGGAAGACATGGACATTTTCCTGCATTTTTATTTTTTTATTTTTTAATAAAAAGGAAATATTAAAGTATCCAGAGGAATGAAAATTCTGTCTTCATTTCTGTGAATGCATATATCTGTCTGAAGTCCTGTCACTTAACATATTTTAGGTGTAATCTGTTCATCCAATTCTACTCCCTAACACAGCTCTTTATGACTGTGACTAAAAATGTTTATTTTTCCCAGCAGATCCTACAAGGTAGTTGCAGAAATACCTGGGACATGTTCTTTGCCTAGATCTGCCCCCAACCCTGCCCTGTAAGGGAACATACATGAGGTCTGTGCACTGCCTTTGGAGACCCTACTAAAATGCCTACCGTCTGTTGTTCCAAATACATACTCCTTTTTGCCTGGCATTCTGTGTAAGAGCAAAGACTTTGGAGCTATGTATGGAGATTGCATATCTTGATGACCTCCATGAAAACAATAAAGATACATCTCTTTGTGTTTCACTCACATTCAGAATTAATTCAGAAATATATATATATATGTAACAGGGGGGAGGGGAGAGAAGAGTTTATTGCTTTTATTAATATACAATTTTTGTATGATATAGAATTAACTCCTAATAAAAATCTTGCCAGCATCTTTGAGAGCATTACAGTATACTCCCCTCCATAAGTTCTTTACACTTTCACAACAGAATCCCTCCTTGGGTATTCTGCCTGAGAAATAGATTTTTAAGGATCACGTTCTTCATTATTTCCTCAATAAGTTAATCTCAAGAAATGCTCCCTCTGGACTTCTTTATCATTGAACCAGTGGACTTCTTGCTGATTTATGCCCATCTTGATTGACCACTTTCCATAAATATCCCCTCTTTCTTCTTTTATTCTTCAAAGGTAGCAGTACTTCCAAGTGACATTTCCTCCTTTCCAGCTATTTAAAATATTCACAGCCAAGTCATTTGTTAAAACATACCTTTGTCTTTCTTCTCACAAAAAGCTTGACAGTAGCTAGACAGCTGTGCCTATCATTTATCACCACTGCTGCTCATAATTTTCTAATCATTACCTTATGCTCTTCTTATCTGCTGGATGCCTACCCACTGAAAGCACTATCAGGAAAACTTTGTATTTTCTTTCTGCAATCTAGAACTTTAGACAGACACACATAGCTTTATATTTATATTGTGAACATTACTGTACTATGAATGTAATGCTGAATGACAAAGATAAAGAAAAATTGACAAATTTCCTTAATATTTTCTACATTTCTTTAAGATTTTCCTAACTGTAGTGCAACTGAGAAAATTAACTGACCAAGTGAAGGTACGGTAGCACTAAATATTACTGCAAAGTTATGGTAGCTATTTCTGCACTATTTACAGGCAGAAATATCATTCTGAAAGGAGGCCTCCAAAATCAAAATGCAGATGAAACTGCCAGGCTCCCTGGATAAATATGCATTAACATTATGCAGTATCTGTGCTAGGGACACTCTTTTCTGGCTGACATTATGATAGAATAGAATAATGACTGTATTTTTCCACAGCAGAACACATGATGCCTAATGGGTCAAATGAAGCAGATTTCCTTGTAGTGTTATTTCCTGTTAAGTGCTTAGGTTATTGAGCATGCAAGCCACGATTTTTTCTTTTCACATCCAGCAATAAATTCCTTTTTATTGGTTGCATCCCCTATACATACAGAACATAAAGAATCTTTCTAGCAGGGTCCCCTAACAATTTTTTTTTGTTTGTTTTGTTTTGTTTTGTTTTGTTTTGTTTTTTTAACAGCTTAATTTAAAAGACTTTAAGGCTTGACTTTCACTGTTGTCTGAGATATTTGCTTGTTTTCTTATTAAATACAACTGATTGGCAGCTTGCTCAAAGCTAGTTTATGGCAAAAATAATCTGTCAAATAGCTAAAAAGTTTCTGCTGCTTTTGGTCAAACAAGCTGTTCTATTCTACCATTAAAATGAATGCTGTCAAATCTTGAAGAGTGTTTTGACAACAGTGTAATTTTCCTTCATCATCTCAGATCATTTTGCTGCCCAGATACATTTTGTTAAGACTTTTTCTGTCTGTTTGCAGAATGCATACTGTAATCTTCAGAAAGTATTTTCTACATCAAAATTGCTCTGAGAAATATTTTCCATTAACAGAAATAAATCCAGTCAGCCAGCTAAAAAGGCTGATAGAAGCACAGTACTGAAAAGAAAATGTGTTTGCTATGTTCAGCTATCATATTTCTTTGTTAGTTTGTTTTTAATTTATCACCAGAGGCAAATAAAAAAATAAAAAATAAAAAAGATAAAGTTTATCAATAGATAATCAATCAATAGAATACTTTTTAATGGATTTTGAAGAGTAAAGTGGTCTGATGTTCTGATTAATAGAAGTAAATGTACAAATTTCATTAAACTGTGTTCAAGCATTTTGGATTCAACTTTTCATAAAGTGTTTTTTATTCAATGAAACTATAATGGCTAAAGTGAACAGTTATCCTACATTCTTTTGTTCACATTCCCTTTTTTTTGGTTTGTTTGTTTTTCTCTAAATGAAAATCAGTAATTTACCTAAGACTATTAAAAATTGTTTATGTGAATGAAAAATTTCCATACGTTAATTACATATTCAAGAACTTTTCATGATCTACTTATGTAAGTTTATCCTTTTATTATATACACTGTTCTATGGCCATGTAAAACTTGAAGAGACCTTGAAACTATTCTTAACCTGGTAACTGGAAGTGGTCATTATGTGGAAAGATTATCAGGCATTGCATGAGGTATTCTTTATCTGTCAATTAATTTCTAGAAATGTTATATTCTTGAGAAGAGCTGCAAATAAAATTGCTTTTGTTTTTTCTTTAAAAAAATCAGAACTCAAATACTTTTGAAGAAATTACCTTTCAGCAGATATTTTTTTTCCAACCTTAATGTTTTGTTTTGGATATTTTATGAAAACTATATATATTGCTCTTAAAAAGGAAAAACAAATTTCTTTCTCTCTCTCTCTCTCTCTTTTTTTTTCTTTTTTTGGGGGGGGGGGCTGCCTAATACAGCTATTATATTTATTATATTTTATCTTAAAAGAAGCTACCAATTTCAACCTAAATTAACAGATAGTTTTGGTTGAGAAAATCTACTTGACAAATGAACTATTCAGAAAATGATCAAAAGTTGTCTGTTGATAATCTTTTCAACATGTGCATCATTGTTCTCATGAACAAATTTCCTGAATTCTTACCACCTCTATAAAATGTGTATCAGTCTCAATCCCCTCTTCTGCCTCTCAGATTTCATGTGAGGGGCATACACACACATACCCAGACACAAGGTGAGACTGGTCTTCCATCATTTGAGAAATTGTCACCAAATTGACTTTATCAATGCACTTGATGATAGCTTTCAGATTATGATCTATGACACTTTATGTTGCAACTGATGCAGGAATGCTGACAACCATCTATCTACCTTTGGTTTCTAGAAGCTCTGTCACAAAAGACGCTATTATAGAAGATAAACACATAAACTTAAATCTCTTTTACCATTTCTGTGTTGAAAGTTGAGATAAAAGATGTTTTACCTCAACACCAGGTATTTAGGAGTATATCCTGCCTCATATTTTGACAAATTCCCAATAAACACTGAAACAGACCAAACCAAACATCACTGCGGTGTAAAGTGAATGAATGAAAGAGAAAGAAAGAGAGAAAGAGAGAGAGAGAGAAAGAGAGAAAGAGAGAGAGAAAGAGAGAGAGAAAGAGAGAGAGAGAGAGAGAGAGA
>NC_048894.1:102790591-102815665 GCF_011077185.1 Oxyura jamaicensis
AAAGAAAAGAAAAGAAAAGAAAAGAAAAGAAAAGAAAAGAAAAGAAAAGAAAAGAAAAGAAAAGAAAAGAAAAGAAAAGAAAAGAAAAGAAAAGAAAAGAAAAGAAAAGAAAAGAAAAGAAAAGAAAAGAAAAGAAAAGAAAAGAAAAGAAAAGAAAAGAGAAAGAAATGATCTGTTCATTTCAGTTAAGATGTTCCAATTACTGTACTGTATAAGGTGTTTGATTTGTAAACATCTTTATTTTCTTTTAGCTCTCAGTCACAAACAATATATGTGAGCTTCAAACATTGATAACTTTCCTCCTTGTACTAATAGTTTGTTTCCATTCTGTTTCACCGGCAGAGATAAAAAACTAGAGGGTCCAGTGAGCCTCTGATGTGAACAGTACAATGTTACTTGACTAGTTGGAAGGCAGCTAGTAGTTATCAGTTCACACCACTTTTTATTTATTTATTTATTTATTTATTATTGTTAATTTTGTACTCTAGGACAGGAGAATAGCTTGTAGTTTATACTTATTTTTGCAATGTTGCATTCTGCTCTGGCAATAATCACATTGGCATTAATTGTAATAGAGAATTAAAAACACATTCAATGAAAGAAAATCCAGACAGAAGCAAAAGATGTGTTCCTTTTTTTCATGAAAGTAAGAATGTTATGTGGATAAGAATGATCATAATTATGTGATGATATAGTATAAATTGCTTTTTAAATTATTTTTTTAAATCACCCAAAAAAATATAGTCAATAACTGACATATGTATAGCCTTGCCTTAGACTTATTGTTTTCAGTTGTGAGAAAGAAAAAGTTATAAAAATGTAAGCTATCACAACAGATACCACAGCATCTTTAGGTATTCATCTTATATACATGGCAAAATTGGATTTATTTATTTAGTTAGTTAGTTAGTTTAATGGATGCCGCCTAAAAGGCATGTGCTAAATTAATGTTGGAGTCTATGGAATTCTCAAGACTTTCGTATATAAAAGCATTCATAGTAATATGTATATCTAAATGGCGATATACAAACACAGCTACAAATTTTATATATGAAATAAATGCATGTACAAATATGATTATAGTGTCAGTGGCTGATTCTGAAAAGCTGGCCCTTATTACCAAACAGAAAGCAGATTGTAAACTGTCTTCTCATTAGAATGTGCTACCATTAAACTAGCTTAATACATTGGTGTTAATTTCAATTCACCATATGTTGGTGCAATACCAGCAATAAATATAAAGTCCCTAGAGCTGAATTTGTTGCATTTACAGGTATATTTTAGAAATATACAAACATTTATTTGCCTTATTTTGAAGGAAGAGAAGATAGAGCATATGCAATGCTATAATTCCCTGTATGACTTCTCTGTGCAAATTGATTCTGTTTGATTGATGCAAATCGATTTCTTTTGCTTGTATTTTTTAGCAAATTAGTTTCATAAAATCCAGACTCTCTGCTCAATTCAGGAACACACCTCCTATTGGGAGGAATTAACTTCTTATTTCCCAAGGGAAAACACCTGTATTGAAAATTATCTCAAAGCTATTCAAAGCAAGTAACAGAATGCAGGTCAAACAGCACACTAACTCCTTTCTTCGCTCTGGAAATCCATGTGTTCAGGAACTCACTGATAGCAGTCATCAGTGAACAATACAATACCATACAACAAATAGCAAGGAAAATGTGTTGTCAAAAGTGACAAAAAAGAAAGATAAGCATAGCTTTTCCTCTTTCATATCAAGAAGGACATTTTTGGAAAAAAAGGTGACAATATAGGAACATGCTTTTTAATATGTCACATCAAAAACAGTAAAATGTCATAAAATACATGCAACTGCCAGAAAACAGGGAAATTCTATGTTCGAACTCCTACTCCCAGAATCAACAGCCTTTTTCAAGTGACTCACTGGATTAAAGAGAAGAGAATGTCTCTTGGGAGCAGATGATATAACCTAAATCTCCTACTATCATCTAAGCACCCCCATCATTAACTTCTCCCATCAGACTTTTTCTGTTTCTCTCTTCTGGAACAGAAGCTGGGAAATGACAGAACTAGGACAGCTGACCCAAACTGGCCAAAGGGATATTCCACTCTATATGACATTATGCTGAGAAATAAAACTGGGGAAGTTGGCTAGCTGCTCTTCTTCAGGGTCTGGCTGAGCATCGGTCATCAGGTGGTGAGCATTGCACAGTGCATGACTTGCTTTGTATATTTTTTATCATTATTATAATCACTTTCCCTTCATTTTCTGTTCTATTAAACTGTCTTTATTTCAGACCACGTTTTTTACTTTTTTTTTTTTTTTTTCTTCAAATTCTCATCTCCCCCATCTGATGGGGGGAGGGTGATGGGGTTGGGGGTGGGGGGATTGGTTGAGCAAACAGATGTATGCTGTATGGTGCTTATCTACTTGCAGGATTAAACCACAACACATACATATTGCTCCATTCCAATTGAGAGATTTGGTCCAATTTCATCAGCATGAACTCATGTACATTGAGATAGTCAATGCAAAACTACCAGCTCTTGAAAATGTTTATGTTGAAAGTAGACAGGAAGCCTGAAGAAGATCAGGAGATGAGTATCTCCTGTAAAAGGAGCTTTCTGAGATTTCTGACAAGATTTCTGATGTACAGCTTTGGTCTCAGGGACATGACATTTTGTGAAGTTCTGCTTCAGTTTTCAGGACAAAAAGGTGAACATGTTAAGTGACTGCAAATTCCTTTTACTCTTTTGCATAAGATATAAATCAGACTAAGAGGCAACCATGCCTCCTATGCCATCCAACTGAGGATCTGTGAAGTATGTCCTGGTGTCTAACTTACCCATGTGAGACAGAAAAAAAGTACAAATTGAAACAATGGGGCAGCTGAAACCATTAAGAGACAGAAGGTATTTACCTGGCTGCACAGTATCATACTGCATACTGTTTATCAGCTCTTTTATCCTTTCCTTTCCTTTCCTTTCTTTCCTCCCCTCCCCTCCCCTCGCCTCGCCTCGCCTCACCTCGCCTCGCCTCGCCTCGCCTCGCCTCGCCTCGCCTCGCCTCGCCTCGCCTCGCCTCGCCTCGCCTCGCCTCGCCTCGCCTCCCCTGCCCTGCCCTGCCCTGCCCTTTCCTTTTCTGTATCTTTATATAACCACTGCATGTGATTTCAGATGCCCTGTGAAAAATTTACAGAGATACAGCTGGGTAGTTACTGACTGAAGATCCAAGAAACAGACCTCTTTTCCCAGCCTTCTTGGAACTTTTTGGATAGTTGTCTGCAAGTTACTTAACCTCTCCTGCCTTACTTCACTCATGTGAAAATTAAAAACAATATTAACTTGGACAAAGCCTATGGTGAGGCAGAGTAAAAGGTTGCTCAAATTCAGAGCCATCTAAACAGAGGTGCCAAATAAGCTCTAAGTTTGGTAATGCCATTATTGTTTCCTCAAAGGGAATTGACTGAAGATGTGCAGGGTTGAATTCAGCAGGAGACAACCACAGTGAACCAATACACCAGGAGCAGCACACTGCTGAAATGTCTTTCCACTGTTCTGACAAAGTCACTGCGTAAGAGTTAATGAGCGATATATTTAGAAATATGTTTCAGAATGTTGGAATAATCACCACAAGCCTTCTCAGATTTTTAAGAAGTTCATATGCTGCTATATTCTTCCTCATTCTCCAAGCTACATTTCAGTATGAAGCTCTGAACTTTACCATGCTCCTGTTCTAAAGACTCTCTCTTTTTTTTTTTTTTTTTCATTTATACTATTACCAATTACAGTAACCCAAAATAAAGGATTCGCTCACTAGGTAATCAAAAGTATTAATTATTATGCATTGACAATTTTTTATTGAACTATGACTTATGCACTATTATAGTTCACCAAACTCCAATGTACAGTTAATAGCAATCTGACAAGACCAGTCTGAATTTCTCTTCCCCCCAAAGACTTTTAAATATACATTTATTGAAAAAGTACATAGAATTATCTTTTAATTAAGCTAACCTTTAAAAATCATTCTTAAAACAATCACCAGAAATGAGGATAACTGCTAGCATAGTATCATATTTTCTGTAGATCTGTCATACCAAATCTAATAATACATGTCTGTGCTGATATAGAAGATTGAGAGCCACAATAGCTTTACCGTCTGTTTTAAAGTAATTAGGCATGTATTCATCCAAGAAAACCTACGTATGTGTTCTTTACAAGGCATATTTCCACAGATGCTGTGGAAAACTAGAGGTCTCGCAAGTCCAAACATTTTTATCATCCAAAAATTAATTTATCCATAAACTAAAAGAGAAAAAAACAAGGCATACTTTTAATCAGTACAGAGCTGAGTGCAGTATTTAGATTTTCTATAATTACAGCCTAGTTTTTAAGCTTTCTGTCTGACTGGTGCATTTGCAATGAAGTGACCTGCTGTTGAAAACTGGTGAATTGCACTTTAAAACTACCTGGAGAATGGTGCTTCCCCTTGGATGGGAGTCTTCAGATTCTCAGACTCCAGATTTCTTTTATTTATTATTTATTTTTCTTTCTCCAAAAATAGTGAAGCATATATTTGTTTTTTTCTTAGAATCCAGGAATCCAGGTGGCATTGGAATATCAGGCATGCTCTCCAAAAGGAGTATTTTTCAACAAATGTGCTACAAGATTATTATTGAAAGGCACATGTTTCTAGCATGCCTATATAATATTCTGATTTCAAAATGGAAACATTTGTAGCAGAATATCTGCATATGTTAAATGTGGATTAGAGACTGGCTGGTATTGATGTGCACAATTATGGAAATATTTTTGGAAATTATGGAAACTTGTATGTGTAACTAAATTTTGAAGCTCCCTAAAATTCTGAAACAAAGTGTGTCAGTCGTGTTTGGTTGACATTTTTTAAGTGATATGACAAAAATGAATTTATTATTTATTAAGGGATTTAAGACAAAAATGATCATAAATCTTAATGTGGATGGACCATTCACGATCAGCAGGCCAGAGCTGTGAACCCTGAAATCATTAACATTAATGCTCCTCAGACAGCGAAAAGCCGAGCTATAAAGCTGTAGATGGTTATGAGTGATTTACTTCTCTACTAATTGCATTTTTGTTAATCTAACCTGAAAATATGCATAGTGGTCCTGATCACACAAAGGAGTGATAAGAAAATTATAACAAAAATAGTAAAAAGAAGGAAAGTTTATAGAGGAAGAAATAGGAATGCCTATTAGGGTGACAATGTAGAAACATATTTTTCTAAACAGTTGTTGCTGTCACCCTAAAATATAGGTTATTGGCCTGTCATTGTTTAGGCAGAAGAAGCAGCTACTAGAAGAAAACTGAACAAGTTTGAAGAAGTTTAGAAAGAAGGAAATATGGGTAGGAAAATACCCCAAAAATCAAAAATAAAACAAGAAACAATTCTAAATACTTTCAAAAGAGTTGAACTCTAATCAAGTTGTTTCAAACATAGTCAAATAAAAAGTTCTGAATTACCTGAAAATCCTGAATAAATTACTTGCAATTATTTTCTGTATTTTCCTTTTAAGATTGTTTAGAACTCAATTGAGTTCCATAATGTTTCTCATACAACCATATAATAGGACAGAAACAGCAAGACCAGAGTCCAAGCAGCTGTCTGCTTACCAGAATCTCAGCTTTCATTCAAAAACAAATTATAAGATTACCCATTGTGATGTTTACATAAAAGTTATTTGAGACATGAATTTTACCCAAGTCTTTACATCCTATGCACCTTAAATAAGACTGAAAAGAACTGAAATGTTTTGTTGTTGTTGTTGTTTTGGGTGTGTTTTATTGTTGTTGTTTGTTTTGATGTTTTGTTTTTTTTTGTTGTTGTTTTTGTTTTGTTTTGTTTTTGTAAATATATTCTGACAAGTGGGAAGTACTGACATAGCACAAGCTATGATTCCTCTTGACCATTCCAGTCATGGATGGAACAAAAAATATGCGTTATCAGACACTCTTTGGTGTTGTGTTTTGATGTTGATGATGATTAAGATGTTTGTTTGTTTGTTTGTTTGTTTGTTTTGCTTTTTTCTATCAGCCATGCTTGTATGAGAATGATTCAGATGAAAAGCAAAGTCTCTGGACCCTAATTCCAACTATACCCATAAGCTTTCAAGACTTATCCTTTGTTAAATTCTACTTGAAATAAAGAATTGTTTTCTACATGTTTTACCACTGTGTAGCTTCAGCGATCAATGAACTTGATTACAGCTTGTACATTCATATCACGGAACCCATTTTACGTCGTTAATAAGAGCAGCCTGACATTAGCTCAAAGAGAAAAGCAATCACTTAAGCTCTTCCTATTTGCTTAGTTTTTAAGTGCCAAATGTTACCCCCTGCACAGATATTCATAGGGAATGAGCCAAAGGGGACATGAAATTCTGTGAGCTTCCTTTTGCAAAATTTCCTTTAATCTTTTACTCTGAAAAAATGAAGATTTTGGGGGTTGTAGAACAGACAAGATCTGCTTTTCTTCTTTGCTGCTCTTCTGCTCTTTTGTCAGCCATTCCTGTACCTCTCTGAAAGGGTTGTAGGTATAGGGCTTCAGCTAAGAAGCTCCACCAGATAGCAGTGATTCAGGAGTGTGTGTGTTTGTGTGTGTGTTTGTGTGTGTGTTTGTGTGTGTGTAGATACAGGTATATGTGAAATATGCTTATATGAAACAGCATGGACAGTGGTCAAGTTATCAAGATACTAATAAAAATTGAAGTATTTAAAACCAATAAAAGAAAGACTTTAGCAATATTCAAAGGGAGATGTAGTGACACAAAGGGACTGACATTATTTTGTAGTAGTCACAATAACATGAGCCAGAGGATACCAAAGTATACAAAATACACCTTAATGTATACTCCATGCAACACATAACTGACTCTAGTGTGACTGTAATTCAGTAAGCTACATTCAGTACCTTCCTGAATTTTATGTCAGACCGCTCTAGGAAGGAGCATGGGCTGACTTATCTGCCCTATGTCATCTGTGTCACTTTGTCACAAAGTGTTATGGGAAACATGGCTAAACACTCAGGCAACAGAAGACATTTCTAACTGCTCAAAAAAATAAAGAGGCTAATGTGTCTGGGCCTTGAGAAAATGCATCTGTTAGTACCTGTGCTCAAAATCAGCCTGGAAAGGGGAGCATGTTTCAAGAGGGCTTATTCCAATGCACAGAGAGTGATTAATATGCTGAATGAAAATTAAGCAAGTCATCAGTGATAGACTATAAATTAGGTAAGGTAAATATGCAGTTTTTTTGTGTTGTACCTTTGTTCTTTAGGTGTCCTGCATTGGGGAAAAATAGTAAATAAAATTTTGATCTGAAAAAAGCTTTGAAGTTCTAACAGTAAATCTTTATAATACAGTACTAAGTTTATTAAGACAACTTTTAATGAGGCAGATATTAATAAAGGCTACTCAAAGTTCAGTAGAATTTGATAAAACTGAAAATGAAGGGTAGATTCCTTTTCTCTACACTGTTAACCTAACAATGTCCACTTTACTGAAGACTAACCTCAGGATCTCATCAGGTTTTTAAACTAGTTTATTGTACACAAATCCATCCAGCTGTTGGTGCCAACCACAAGGAAACTTATTGTGTTAGATACTTACTATATGGGGAAGCTGAGGTTTAGAGATTAGTGTGAAGACAGGGAAGTCTTGCAATTCCAGACAGAGAGGAGCAAAGGAAGCAAATATGTCTATTTGTAGAATATATATACTGAATGGATATCAACAGTCCTACAAGAATAAAAATGTGATTACATATGTCGTAGGAACCACATTTATGTTTCTGCACATACAGGGCAAACATCTATACTTTATTATTCAAGATTTACTTCTTGTCCTACTTGAAATTTTTATGCAAGATTGAATATGGAATAGGAGATTTATTGTATTTCTAAGGAGATATATCTGAAGTTTAATTTGAGAGCTATTGTGATAAAGTAGAGAACCAGAGGATGTTTTTCTCCCATTTGTGCCATTTATCTTCAATAAATGCAGGTCCTTGCCTAACACAATTTATTACATTTATTCCTCTGCTTATAAACATGAATGTAGTTTTCTTGGTTATTGCCACTGTTTTTTTTTTTTTTTCTTTGTTTGTTTTGTTTGTTTGGTTGGTTCTTTTTTTGTTGTTGTTTGTTTTTTCTTTTGTTCCCTCCTTCCCATCTGTATCAAAACACTTCCCAGCACAACTCAGCCAGGAGGGCTGGAGAGCAGCTGTCTCCACAGTGCAAGCCAGTGGTTTGCTAGCAGGACATGCTTCTGCATGGTTCATTGATTTTACTTCCTCTCCTTTATAGATGTGATGTCACCACTTTTTATATGCCAAGTAAAATTTAAGCAAGGACCCAGTGACTTCACTTTTCCTCTGATCAGCTAAACTATTTTATCTAACACTGCTTCTTTTTATGAAGGCATTATATGGAAGCTCACTTTCAAGCAACTAAAATGACAATATAAATTCAATGCCAGAGGAGTCATTTATCACTTTATGATAATGCCAGAATATACAAATGATAAGACTGAAGGGCTCAGGGAGAGAAATCTGAGGGGGGTTTATCATTTATTTGTGTACTTATGTAATACGAGGGAGTACGTACTAAAGGAGGAACACAAAGACATTTCATCTAACAGGTTGATTTAGTGCTTCCCCTTCTCTGATCAATGTCCTCCCTTATGTTCAGAAGCAACTGAATGCACTGAAAAAAGTATGTGTCTTGTTTATGAAAAATAGTCAGAGAAATATGTGGACTTAGCCTTGTTTACAATTAACTCTGTACAACATACAATTATTAATTTTTCAACTAATGTACAAGCTGCCACAAATAGTAATAAGCTTAAAAAGGAATATCTATCACAGAGTGCTGCAGCTGTTAAGAAACGCATCAATAAGACAGAGGAGGGATTCAGGAGTACAAGGATGTACAGATCATAACCAAGATGTAAACTGATAAATGATGCAAGGAGATTTGAAATGTTAATAATAACAAATTGATCAGACATTAATTTGTTATTATGAATTGTAAAATAAATACATTAATTGATTTTGTTTTTCATTTTTTTATATTATTAAGTAAGCCATTTATTTCCTTTACTCTTTTGTGCAGATCTAAACTTTAAATATGAAACTAAGTACCAATATATGACATATTCACTTTTCCACAAGGTACTAGTCTAATCTCTAAACACTTTCCATTTACAACAGAGTGACAAGTATAAAATCTTCTCTGAGCTTCAGGTTGTTCTTTGTGCTTTTTAATGGAATAACAGAAAACTCAGCTTAAGGCAATGTAAAACATAAATATAAATATTAAATTCTAATTCACATTTGTCTTTGCAGAAAGCTAGTTTAACTTTGTGTAACTATATATTTTATGGCATCATGCCAATAGGTTGTAGAATACAAGATGTATGTCATACTTCAAGACATGTGAGCATACATGCATTTAGCCTATACATGTAGCCTTTTAACACAGTCAATATCCAGGAAAGCAACAGCTGATATCTTAGATAACACAACTCAGACTGAACAGAGTGCCCTACTTAACAGGATGTATGATTGTCTATAATTAGATGGAAGAAGTTAGCTGAGGAAAGCAGAAATTATAACATGTCTCTATTACAAATCCAGCCTCACAGTGCTTCAAACCCAAAGCAACACCCACCTATATGTCTCCTGTTGACACTGAAACAAATAACTCAGGAGATGGAAATATTAGTATTTTTGGTTCTAAACAAATCCCACAGGCTGTATTACAATGGTCTTGTATGCTCTGTGATAAAGGAGAGAGAAATAACTCAGACTGATCCCTGTTCCATTACTGCAAGGGCTAATTTGCAAATGACAAATTGTCTTTCCAAACTACTATTTCTACATGCTAGTTCTCAACTTGATTAGGAAAATGAAGAGTTTGTATGAATAAACTCATGGTTTTCCTTTCCTAATTTACTGAACAAATACAGGAAGACTACCTGAACACTGAACAGTAATGTGAGATTGCTGGTACTGAGGCAACTCAACAGAAGTTTAAATGTGGAAGGATCTCTCTGGGACTGTATTAAATGCAGATGTTGGCAGTGGAGCGAAGCTGTATAGATGGCATCTATGAGAAAAGGCCAGGGGCTGTCCAGTGTAGGACACAGCCAGTTCCATGCAGCTCAAATGGTCCCACCACAAGGCACAGCTGAGTCTGGCAGACAAGGTTGTGGTACCTCTGGGTAAATGTATACAACAAGTAAAAACTTTGAGCAGCAGCTGGGATAAAAAGTGAGAAAAAAAAAATGTGAAAAACAACCCTGAAGAAAGGAAGGTCAGTGGAGAAAGAAGGAGGGGAGTTGTTCCAGGCACTGGATCAGAGATTCCACTGCAGCCCATGGAGAAGAACACAGTGGAGCAAGCTCTCCTCCTGCTATACATGGAGGACTACATTGGAGCAGATCTCCACACTGCAGCTTGTGAAGGAGACTATGCCGAAGCAGGTGGATGTGCCCTGAAGGAAATTTCAGCCTGTGGAGAGTCCTCAAAGGAGCAGGTATTCTGGCAGGAACTCCGACCTTTGAAGGACCCACTCTTGGGGCAGTTTGTTCCTGAATGATCCCATGGTATGCTGGAGCAGTTCTTGAAGAATCATAGAATCATAGAATAATTCAAGTTGGAAAAGACCTCTAAGATCATCTAGTCCAATCTTTAACTTAGTACTGACAAGTCTACCACTAAAGCATGCAACTGAGTTCTGTATCTACACATTTCTTGAAGACCTCCAGGGATGGTGACTCAACCACTTCCTTTGGCAGCCTGTTCCAATGCCAAACAACTCTTTCAGTAAATTAATTTCTCCTAATATCCAACCTAACCCTCCCCCCCCCCCGAACAAAAAAAAAAAAAAAAAAAAAAATGTTCTTCTGGTGACACCAGGCTCAGAGCCACATATTGATTTGGTGGCTCTTTCTGTTCCTTGCTTTGTCAATCCCTGCAAGTGGAGAGATAGGGGAAAGCATTGTTTGTGCTTCTAACCCCTTAACTAGTTGTCCTGAAGCCCTGCAATCTCTTGATTGCCCTTGAATTTCGTCTTGAATCTTCATCACCTCCTACCTGAAAAAAACAATAACAGGTAAGAGCCTGAGGGCCAAACCAGGGCAGGAAGCTTCAGGAAGCTTTCTCTTCACATCCTTAATACAGGTCCCAGGGAGGCAGCAGACCTCCCTATGAGGTGGGTCCTGGGGAAGTTCCTGAGGGGACGCACCTGCTGTGCCGGGCAGGGATTTGTTGTCAATGCCCCTTATGGGCATTGTCACTTAGGTCAGTGCATTCAGATGGGTGGAGAGAGGATAGGGAAACCCTTCTGTTGAATGTCCCTTCTGCCTGCAGAAGAACTGCAGCATATGGGAAGTATCCATGTTGGAGCCACCTTTTCCTGAAGGACTGTACCCCATGGGAGGCACCACACTGTGGAGCAGAGAAAGAATGTGAGCAGGAATAAGTGTCAGAGAGGAAATCCTGAGTGGTTGCAACCCCCATTCCCCATACCCTGGTACTACTTGTTGTGGGAGAATGAAGCAGAAGAGTTGAGCATGGGAAGAAGGGAGAGAAAAAGGAAAGTTTTTTTGTTTGTTTGTTTGTTTGTTGTTGTTGTTTTCATTTCTCACTATTCTAGTCTGTTACTAATTGGCAATAAACTAAATTAATATTTCCTCAAGTCATCTTTTTTGCCCATAATGGTAATTGGTAAGCGATCCCTGTCTGTATCTCAGCCCATGGGATTTTTTTCTCTTTTTCTGTTTTACTTGTCCTATTGAAGAGAGGGAGTTAGAGAGTAGCTTGGTGGGCATCTGGCAGCCTGACAAAGCCAACACACCACAGGAGTATTACTGGAATATTTGTATTTACTGGTGTATTTATTTATAAATTTCCTTGTGGAAGATGGAATTCTTGTGATTAAGTACATTTTCTGGTGCCATCATGGTGTTTACTGTCTCATGAGTCTCAAGGATTTTCAGTCCTCTTCCTTAAAATACACAAGTGAGGTATTTCAAAACTGAGATGCAGATGTTAAAATAAAAAGCTGGAAACATCTGGACTTTCTTTTCTTGCTCCAAAAGAAACCTGCAACGTCACAAAAGAGCAAACTATTTTTAGTAGAAACTGCTGAATGGTTCAGCTGCAAAAGTACAAAACACAAGAAACCCTATATAAATCTTGGCAGAATTTTCTTGTCTATAAAGACTGTGCTTCAACTCCATTTGAAGAAGAAGAAGGAAAAAAAAAAAAAAAAAAAAAAAAAAAAAAGATTGGTTTACTGTCTCTTATGGTCTTATGGTACAGGAAGAGATTAAGGGACTTCATGTTTTATACACTTTTAATTAGTCTTCTTAGGGGATCCTATTTCCCAGTCAGTGAAGATATGTCAAGACTATGAATATATTATAGACCTCTAGAGCACTTTCATTTTCCTGGTTTCAGATATGCATCTTGGCTTCACCTCAAATTTATACCAATAAAAGTCCACAAATATACCAGCACTTCCTGATCACTTTCTATTCTCATTTTCACTGAAACAAAGCACAAACCCATAGGGCAGATAGTGTCAGCAGCATGTGCTCAATATCAGCACTTATGGGACCTGTAACATAAAGTTCCCTGAACATAACTCTAGCAAGAAAATGTTAACAGTCTTAGGGGTTATGAGGCCAGTAAAATAGAAAACTTTTAGGTTGCTGGTCCCCAGAGAAGAATCAAGTTGTGTATTCTGGGCTCTGGGACTCTGCACTGGAATGAGAAATGTCGATTGCTCTAAATAGGATGCAAACAGTACAGTGTTCAAAAGTCATTATACTGAACTTAGAAAATAGGGAATGACTGGCATGATCAAGATGTGACTCTCTCTGGGCTTGGATTGTGCATTCAGGGATTTTGAGAAGCACTTCAAACCCATTTAAAATCCACCAGTTCAGATTTCCTACTGAAAGTAGATGACAATTGTTTTTATTTTGTTTTGGGTTTGTGATTTTATGTTTGTTTGTTTGCTTTTTCCTTCATAAATGTATTTGTTTATTTATTTTCAGAAATTCAGGAGAAAGAAGTGATGATGTGTTCCTTTCCATAGTACTGCTTAAATAAATACCTGCTCAGGAAATAAACAACTACAGGACCCAAGTTCACAATTTTGGTAGATGTAGCACAAACTGAAATTTACAACCGTTCTGGACAGTTCCCCAGCTGTTTTGCTAGAAGATATTCTGAATAAGGTATTGTGGAAATTAGACGCAGCATTACATGAAAAGTCTTGTTAGGAGAAAAAAATGAAATTAAAAGAAAACAAAATAAAATAAAACAAAATAAAGCAAAATAAAATATAAATAATATATAAAATAAAATAAATAAAATAAAATAAAATAAATAAAATAAAATAAAATAAAATAAAATAAAATAAAATTAAAATAAAATAAAATAAAATACACTACCACACCATTTTTATACACAGAGTGAACAGTTAGGAGAAGAGCTTCAGCAGAATGGTGTACTGCCCAGGCAGTAGACTTAATAGCAGAAATGTATTTCTAAGTACAGATCTGCATGTATTATATCCTGCTTACCACCAGCTCAAGGCTGATGGAAACATGTGGTGATCACAGACCCCCATATGCAGGAGGAAAGGAACTTTCAGAAGCCTTTGAGCTCATGGATAGTGATGGGACTTGGTAGGTCTGGTAGATGGTTGGATTTAATGATCATGAATGTCTTTTCCAACCTATATGGTTCTATGATTCTATAATTCTACAGTTTACAAATATATTGTGGGCAATTTTAATAGAGAACTTGCATTAAATACATTTATTATAACTGGAAATAAAATGATTCTAGTCATATTTTCATAGCATTGTCTTACAAAGGGAAATCATCAGGGCAGCAGACACAGTCTGTAACCATTTATTCTACTCTACTATATCTGCAGAGATGCAGGAAAGCTCTCACTTAGAAGAAATTAATCTCTCAACAGTGGCTGTGTGAGGAAACTAATTTGGCTATGTAATCAAACTGCAATGTGTTCAGTTAGCAGATGTGTGGAAATAAAAGGAAAACCAAATTTAGATTTTATGCCAATTGTTCTTTTATATGTTTGCTTGTTTTTGAGGACTCTCAATGTTTGTTTTATTTTTTCTAATTTGCTTGGTGGTGATAACATGTGGCATGGTTTTGTAAACCTTCAGGTTGCAGCACTGTGGTTTGCCAACAGATGGCATGATTCACTTCCATCACTCTGTGTGATGACAACATCAATAAGATGACTGCCTGTTCATCTCTGAAATAAACTCAAACCCAAACCTAGGTCTCAGGTCTGCAAAGATTTAAGCATCTGTTTGAATTTGCATACCAGTACCACTAAATTCCATCTTTCCTGCTGTGTTAAGGGTTCTATTTTTCCACTGTGGTAAGAGAGTAGATTTCTATAGCTATGTAATATCAAATTATATACAATCACAATGAGACATATAATATTCTTGAACTATTGCTATAAACCTGGTTCACTATGGTGTTGTCCAAAAATAAATCCAAATAAAAACAGTTTTATGTGAATATCATGGACAAACACGTTACATTATTACCTAACACTTCACTGTAAATATTCAGTCTCTTTCCTACATTTCTTTCTTTACTTTTAGCCTGGCCAATTGAAGAAAAGTTATAAACAGTTGCATGAAAAGTCTGTTAAATTAAATATTAGTGTGAAATAGTTGTGTGAAATACATGTTGAAAGAGTACCAGCACTGGACATGAGTGTTTTTTTTTGTTTTGTTTTGTTTTGTTTTGTTTGTTTGTTTGTTTTTTATCTATGTATTAGAAGGCTGAGTAAGGAAATTGTGGGAGTTCCCTTTTCTCTGCAAATTCAATTTAGCTCTGACCATGGAAGTACAACAGATCTCAAGGCCCTGAAATATATTTCTCTTGGGCAAGTAAAATTTTTCTGCACTTTATTTCTGATGGCACAGAAGTTATAGCATCACCTACCTACACTGAGTAATGGGGTGGGGAGAGGGATGGGAACACGACATGGCATTAGCTGTTAATTCTGTAACTCATTAGGACTTTGAGGATAATGTTCAGTTTCAGGGCATGGGTGGGTGGTAGAATACAAGTGAAACAGGGCACAAACAATGAAAGATTTTACTGAATTGTAGAAATGTGTATAAAGTGCAAAACAGGACTAGTCCAGACCACATGCTGGAAGATTAATAAACACATAGGCCAATGCTACTTTAATTTAAGGAAGAAAACCTTGTGAAGGCTCAGCTCTTCCCAGTTTCTTTTTTTGCTTTTTATTAATCATGACAGTAGAAATGTTTGTACGTGATACTGAAAACAAAGATATCTGGCTTTTAGGCTGTCCAAACTAAAGGTTCAACTACTAAACCTTTTGTCACCACTTCCCAGAAAGGAATGTTTGTTGTTGACGTATAATCTTTGCTCCTGATGGCTTTACATCTCACTATAATTAAAGACATATTGTTTGTTTTGCTGTCTTCCTACCTTGTTTTGAGACTTTTGGGCTTGTCAGGGTTAAGACCATTTGGAGTATTTCAGACTGTCTTTGAAATATCCTGTTTCTCTACGTAATGCCTTGCAGAAAATATAAGAGTATTACATCAATAGAAATACTTTTATCAACAAAATCTATAATCTCATAAAAAATATTAAGTTAGTTTGACAGGATTTGTTTTCTGTAAACCCACACAGACTGTTAGTAATTATATTGCTTTACTTCACTTTTTCGAATCCTATTTCAGACACAGTGTTATTTTGGGGGGGATCAATACAGGGTTGATTTGGGTCACCAGGCAGAAAAGTACAAAGGAAAACAGGTCAAGGCCTAATCATTCCTCACACCCTCTTCTCCACCAATTACTTGAAGTGGAAAATATCTAGAGATCTTGAATCACTTTCCATGTCAATCTGATAGTCAGTCTGGATAGGTCTCTGGAGAATGATCAAGTTTTTGTGGTATTGTCATGCTCACTGCTCAGTCTTCAGTTCTTTCACTTGCAAGTGAGGTGTCTCTAGCAGGATGAATGCATTAAACCCCTGAGAGACAGGAAGTCAGGGACATTTCTATTGTTTGAAATACAGTGTAATGACCCCTCAGTGCTGGAAAAGGCTTTGTTCCTGAGGGAAGATATTCACTGGAAAGGAAAGAGGAATATCATTCACCAGGCATTAACACTTAACAATGATTTCCCTCTCACTTCCCAGAGGCTCAAAAGATATCATGCCTGTTGGAGGAAAGGGCAAGGAAAGAAAGAATACAGACCTTGCTCAATGAAATGGAGTCTATTAGAAGCGGAGGGACATTGACAAATGCTTTAAAGATTTCAGGAAGAAAGATGGTCATTTATGTGCTCTAACTGACAAAGAGATGACATTCTGATTCAATAACTTTGCTTCTCTATACATGGTTGCACTTAAAGGACAGTTTATTTTAGAAAAGGTACCATGTCTATCTGTGGTTTACAGTTAGTTGCTACCATGTCTGTTTACAAAAAGAGCTCTGCATTTTTCTTAGACTTAACTCTGTCAAAGAGGTCATATAAGAAGCAACTTTATCCTCAGTGTTGGAGTTCAAGAAGCTGAAGAGACTTAGCCATATACAGACACTAAACCTAGAGCAATCTTTAAAGTATTCATGAAAAGACTGATTTAAAAAATAAAAAAATAAAAAAAAATAAAATGCACAAATCTGTGGCAAACTTTGATTTAGGGTGGGAGAGAAGAGGAAGCGATCTTTTAGTGGCTCCAAAAGGGACCCACTGCTGGCCAGAGGCAAGTCAATGAACAACAGTGGTTGGGACTCTGTGAGAGCAGATTTAAGAAAGGAAAGGAGAAAAATAAATGAATAAATAAATAAATAAATAAATGCTGTGCAACAGCAACTAGGAGAGCAAGGAGTGAGAAACAGCCCAACAGACACCAAGGTCAGTGAAGAAGGCAGCAGATGAGTTGCTCCAGGAATGGAGCAGAAGTTCCCCTGTGGCCTGTGGAGAGGCCCCTGGTGGAGCAGGCTGTCCCCCTGCAGCCCATGGGTCCCACATGGAGCAGATCTCTATGCTGCACCCCTTGGAGGAATCCCCGGTGGAGCAGGTGGACGTGGTCTGGAGGAGGCTGCGGCCCATAGAGAGCTTCTGCAGGAGCAGGCACCGGGCTGGAGCATGCAGTGCTACATGCTTGGAGCAGAGTGGTTTGAAATCTGCAGAGGAAAAGGATCTGGGGGTGTTGGTCAATGATCATGAACATGAGCTGGCAGTGTGCCTAGGTGGCCAAGAAGGCTAACAATATCCTGGCTTGTATCAGGAATAGTGTAGCCAGCAGGACCAGGGAGGTGATCCTTCCCCTGTACTCTGCTCTGGTGAGGCTGCACTTCGAGTACTGTGTTCAGTTTTGGGCCCCTCACTAGAAGAAAGACAACGAGGCACTGGAGTATGTCCAGAGAAGATGGTGAGGAATCTGGAACATAAATCTTACAGAGTGGCTGAAGGAACTAGTGTTGTTTAGTCTGGAGGAGTCTCAGGGGAGACCTTATTGCTCTCTACAACTATCTGAAGGGAAGTTGTGGGGAGGTGGGTGTTGGCCTCTTCTCGCAGATAACTAGTGATAGGTCTAGAGGGAATGGCCTCAGGTTGTGCCAGGGGAGGTTCAGGTTGGTAATTAAGAGACATTTATTCTCAGAAAGAGTAGTCAGGAATTGGAATGGGTTGCCCAGGTAGGTGGTGGAATCACCATCCCTGGGGGTGTTCAACAAAAGGTTGGACATGGTGATTAGGGATGTGGTTTAATGGGTGATATTGGTAGTAGGGGGATAGTTGGACCAGATGACCTTAAAGGTCTTTTCCAACCTTAATGATTCTATGATTCTGTGATTCTATGATTCTATGATTCTATGACTCTATGACTCTATGATTGAAGAGCTGCTGCTTGTGGGAAGCCCATGTAGGATCACTTCGGGAAGGATGGCATCCCATGAGAGGGACCCCACATTGGAGCAGGGGCAGAGAGTGATTGTGAAGGAACAGTGGAGATGAAGCATTAGGGACTGACTGCAGCCCTCATTCCCCATTCCCTGCACTACTCAGGGGGATGAGGTAGAAGAGGGTGGATGGGGGGAAGGTGTTTTTATTTTTGTTCAGTTTCTCACTGGTCTAGCGTGCTAGTGATAGGTAATAAATTATATTAATCTCACTACGCTGAGTCTGTTTTGACTGTAATGATAACTTTTGAGTGATCTCCCTGTCCTTATCTCAATCCTTGAGCCTTTCCATTATATTTTTTACCCCTTTGCCTTTGAGGAAGGGGAGTGAGAGAGCAGTTGTGGTGGAGTTTATCTGCCCAGCTGAATAAAACCACTACAAAAGCAGGATGCTACAGCTTGCTGAAAAGACATGATCTGATAAGGCTTGACTTTGTAAAATGGTAGAGCTTTTGTGAATATACTGGGTTGACTGTCTTCTCATCTGGGATTAGAAGAGTCCCAAACCTTTCTAAAACAGGACCTCTAGGGTCAGCAGGAAAAGTCATCACTAGAAGCATCTTTAGGTCCCAGTCAAGTCACTAAATAAAGGATATGAAACAGACTGGTTTGGGGACTGCAGGATTGTAGTGCCATTTGAGACAGTACCTCCCTCAGAGTAGGACTGAATCAAATATAGGACATTCACAGAAAAAGATCATATACTGTAAAAGACTTTCTCTCATCTGTTTAGTCAGATGAGACCAATCAATTTTCAGGTCAATTTACAAAGCTCCTTACTACTCCCATGGATGAGGCAAGCACTGAAATAATGTCACTTAAAAGACTTTATTATTGCTATGTATTCTGATCTATCATTAAAACTGGTAGCTTCTGTAATTATGATGTGTATTTTTACAACAACATTTGCTAGCTTCTTATAATTATACATATGCTACACTTTTTTTTTCTTTTTTTTTTTTTCTTTTTTTTTTTTTTCCCCCAGGGAACCTTAACCTTAATATTAAATATATACTAAAAATGAATCTTATTGTTCAAGATTCTTGAACTTCAATACAGAATATGCTTGTACTTCTGCACAGGACCAGTTACCATTTCTGTTATTTCTGTTTTTGATTATTTCTAATCTCTGTCTTTCACTCTAATGCTTTGAAATATTCCTACATCTTTACATCCAGCAAAACTTTAAAGCTGAGCAACTGTTATTTATTTATTTTTTTTTTTGAAAACAAATGACTCAAAAGAAACATATATCCATGCATTTAGCTTCTCAAGTGCCTCCAAGTGATTAACCTTAAGGCCAAATTCTGCTCCTGTGAGCAGAACCCAGGAACTGTTTTGAACACAGGATCTTTGGGAATCTTTCTTTTCTCAATCTGCCAGAAGGTCCTGGGGTATAAAGGCTACAGCTGCTATCACAATGCTAAGCTTGAGGCAGCATAGTTATAGAAATTACTGCTTCTTCTATCTTATGTGATACTAAAGCATCCAAATGCACACTTCAAAAAAGCCTATTATTAAACTTTTTCCACATATTTATGTATTTGGACCCACCAGTTGCTGCACACCAAGCTATGATGGGAGTCCATTGTCCACCCTGCATGCCCTCCCCACCCCCAAATCTTCATGGCCCAGTGTAGCAGAAAAACAGCAGTCTCATCACCCCAAAAGTTTTGTGTCTCAGGCAGGTATTATTCTTCCCCTCACAAATTGAATCACTGCCTTAATGCAGGGTGCAGTACTAATTCTCAGTAAATGATTACCTCAATGGCAGATTGAGCTTCCCTTCACACAACAACCATCTGAATATGGTAACTGTATGTGAAACGTGCATCCTGATTTCCCTGAAAAGAAAAAAGAAATCTGCTGGTTGGAAACTTAAACCTCAAATTCTCTTCCTGCAGTGTGAGCTCTGTGCATTACAGTCAAGCTCCTTTTTGATCACTCTTCTTGTGATTTATAAGTCGTTCTGGCCTGTAATTAATTGTTCCTACTCAAGAAGACTGGTTTACAATGCTCCCACTTCAGATCCTCCACCGGGTCATTTTTAGCATGCTTTCTTGAAGTAAACTCAATCTATGTTGTATCAGAAAAGTCAAGGCAAATACCTCTTTATGAAGAATGTACCCTCTTATATTTTAACTTCTCTATTAATAAATTAACCATTTGCAAATTTGGCAATACAATAAGTTCAATACAAAAGATGGCTACCATCAGCCAGCACTTAAATTAAGCCAATATGTTGTTTTAAGTCACTGTCTTCCCAAACCCAATGCCAAGGCACTCGACACATCCCTCACCATCAGAGCTTAACTGGCTGCTGACAACTGGCTTACTGGGTGGAGCTGTGATGAGGGAGGTCTCAGCTTGGGAAATGCCTGTAAACTGAAGTTCTGACCTGTGGTGTCACATGAGCTAGGTTACAGCTGTATTGTGTATTGCAGCTGTGCCTGTGCTTGGCCAGACTCAGTTAATCAGGAAGCTTACCTGCAGAGTTGACTTCTTTGCTTTACCAGCCTGCCCTTTCTGACCCCTTATATCTGAGTTGCAGCCATACTTTTATCGCAAGATGAATGTTCATCTCTACAGAATGAACATTTCTCATATTTCCTTGGGGATATGATGTTTAAGTATTTGGAGACTTTTAATAAAGAAGAGAGGTGTCTCAATATTATAGATATTTAATGTGGTAACCAATCCTTGAAGTAATGAGACTGAATTGTTGCTAGACGTTTGTGGAGGTTTTATTCATCTAAGTGCTTAGCTAAGTGGAGTTAAGATGGACAGGTTTCCATTCAAAGCTTTTGCTTGCCCCTTTGCCATCACTTCTGTTGCTTTTATATTCACAGGAGTATTAAACAAAGTTTCTTGGCACTGACATATCCACCATATTGCATTTGGTGTTGATCTCACAAAGAATTCTGCTGTGCTCCCAGGGTAATGGAATGGGCAAAAAAGCGTATTCTCATAGAGACAGAAAGCTCAGCATAAAAATGCAGTTACAGAGCACAGAAAACAGCAGAGTGGCTTTCAGCACAGAGATCACAAAAGAACTAATTTGCCAGAATGCCATTCCAAGCCCATGACCACAGCATTAGTAATGCTGCAAGAGTATGGCGTGCACCTGAGCCCACTGATCATTAACCTTTTGGGTTAATGTGCAGCTCACAAACATAAAGAGGCTGTGTGTGTGGTGTAGGAGAATGAGGGAGGACAGGGTGATCAAGCACTGGGGAAGGAAAAGAGTGGGAATAATTCAGGGAAAAGACAGAGTCCTTTTGATTCTTGAAATGAACTGAGCATTGTTTTTCTCCCACGCAGAATTGTAAAAAAAAAGTGAATGAAATAAAGCATTTCAAAAGAGAAATGAATTCACATAGCTGTGTCTTCAAATCTAACATATATTTAGATTAGTTATCAACCAGATAATTTTTTGAAAGGGAAACTACTAAAGTAGAAACATTTGATCTCAGGTTTGTCCAGATTCCAAGCCTGACTGTCTTTATTTTCTCATCAGTGACCAAGATAAATGGACCAGATGTCTCGAGTGGTTTACACAAGTACCTGTTTCTAACAGACTGAGCCAGCGTTCAGTGATTTTTTTATTAAAAATACAGAGACATTCAATTGTTATTCTTCCACTGATCCACCCACCCTCAGTGCAAAAATGGCTGGTTCACAGACTCTGCTCCTCCTCCCCTGTATGTTACATCTACAGTAGATTATCAAATTCTCATTAACACAGGGGAGAGTACAGGCTGGCACCTGCAAAATGTTTTCAAATATGACTGTTTAACATCTCTTGGCAATGCTGGTACATAGCAGGAAGCCAAGTGGTGATGCAGCCAAGGATGAGTTGCATGAGATCTCTATCCGCAGGCAATTAAACTTGGACACAACAAACTTGGAATGCTTCTTCAATTTCCTCTGCTGTGGTGGGCTCACACCCATTTTGCATTCTTCAGCACCCCTTTTTTCCTGTTCATTGAGGCCTCTCTTCACCATTCTCTTTCAGCCTCTCATTTTCGTCTTCCAGATGGAGAGGCTGGGCCCTTTGCAAAGCTAGACTCACTTATATGAATAAGGAGACTGTTTTTGCTGTTGTTACCTTTTCAGGAACATAAACTGTTCCTGAAATTTGTGTGATTCATGTAATCCTGGTCCATGACTAAGATTTTATCTCCTGGCCAGTGCTGAATCAGGCACAGCAAACAGTGGTATTAGGTTTCCCAGATAGTACTTTCTGGAGAGAGACCTTAATTGTGTATGGCCATTTTTATTTATCTAAGATATATAGTGCTGATAACTGCCTAAAATGCCATTTAATATATTCTAATATTTATAATACTTTGCATATACAGAGTTTTCTTCACAGCTTCAACAGCTTCTAGTGCCTTTATTTTGTGCTCTAGTCAATGACTGGAACATGTTATTTGATCAATTTCCATCTAAGAAATGGCAGCATTCAAAGAAAATGAAGGCTGTGATGTGCTGTGAGTGCAGATTTTGTTCCATATCGGTTAATCTTGTGAAGCATCTTGGAGTTTTTGATCAGACTAAAATATAGCACATTTGCTTGAAATAGGACTTTGAAATTTTATCTATAAATTCTAAATGAGATAATAATACAAGCCTCTACTGCTCATTAATAATGAATGCAGTTATGTCTTCTTTATCTGCATAGGAATATAGCAAATGAAATCAAAGCTGTATAGACATAGCTCTTACATTTTAAAAACTGTTAAGACAGCTCTATGTACTTTCAAATCTTTCTTCTTATACATACTTACTGCAGAAATATAGTATGCTATATTGTTGTTTTCAAGCTCTTTGCTGCTGCATACACTGAACTTAGACTTAATGCTTCCATTCACTTTAGGATCAGAAAGGTCAATCCTGCAGCAGTTGACCACTTTTGCAACTATTTATATCTTTGATCTTATATAACTTTATCATTTAATTAGTACCAATAAAGTCCCTGTGCTTTAAGTTGCATGTGAACCTTTGTGTGTTGGATTGGGCACCTTGAATTGCATTTGTTATAGCTTAGACATGACAAGTCCAAGCACCACAGTCGTAAGCACCTTGCATGTTCAAACTCTGCTTTGTGTGAATATTTGTCAATAGGATGTTTGCAGTTGGAAGAATATTTCTCTTAATTTCTATATCTCTTTCCTGTAGTCTAGTATAGGGAAATACAATTTACCTTTTGTAAACTGATTCTTTGCTCCATTTTTTTTTTTTTTTGCTAGCTTTCCGCTGCCAGACAGACTTCTAAACACAAACCAGTCCGCTCAAAGCAAATTAATATAAGTTACAGGTCAACAACGCTTTCCTCTGCCTCTTGTAAGAATTACGATAAATGGGATAATGTAACGTGTGCACATTGAAAAACACAGCCTGAACAGCTTAGTGTCATTAGCAACATCACTGATAAATTTCCTATCTCTGGCTGTTGCCTTGCCTTTAAAGGACTGAACACTTTCATCTAAACGTATGTAAATAGTAATAAATAGCAGACTGTTTTTTTTTTTTTTTTTCTTTGCAGACTTTGCTCTGATCTGTGCTGGTCTCTGGTCCAGGCTGTCTCTCTGCACTCTGCTGAATTCAATTCCTCAGCACAGCAACAAGAAAAAGTGATATTTCACAGCCTTCTCCTACCAGGCAGCCACTGTAGTGCTAGACACCCAAAGAAGGTATGCTGGGAGGAGGCAGTGCTGCAGGCAGATGCGAGTCTACTTACAAACTGCACAACATGTTTCATCCCTAATAATAGTTCCTGCCTCAGCCATCTTAGTGATGTACAGCACAAAAAACACTGCAGGACTGGCAGATACTGTCCCTCTTTTACTGATATGAAAGGTTTATTTTTAAAAAGCTGCAAGCTCTAGAATCAGAATTTTAGTGCTCTGATTAATCCATAAAAATATATATTTATACGCTTATATTCTTTGTGGAAAATGATACTGAAAAACATTCAGGTGAAATGTTAGTCTTTGGCAGATGATCATTTAAATAGGTCTGGTTTTGGTTGCTTGGTTTTCTAACAAGTCAGTATATTTTTCAAGAAATGTAAACTTTCTTGTGTGAATTACCATTTTGCTGAAGCCTGGTGTTCACAGAAAAAATGATAAAAGGTGTTCATTCATCCCTAACTTTAAAATCGACTCTGTAATGTTCACAAATCCCACAATTTCATTATGAAAGTAAAAGAGAAATCATATTCTAGAATGCAAGATCCTGTAAACAAACACTTCCATGAAAATCTTGGTTTTCTTTGTGGGGAAAATATATGGTTACATAGTGTCAATCAATTTACTGAAAATTCTTAAAATAGTTCAGAAACATTTTTATAAATTTATATTATATAATAAGAATCATATGTTAATAAACCAATATCATGACTTTGCTAAGACCTGGTTCATAATTTTCTAAAGTTTTGTGTTCACAGTGTAATGAATTAGAAACTATATGAACATGTAATACAAATAAATTATAAAAATTTCAATAAGACTTAATAGTAGGTTGTAAGGTATTTTAACATTTAGAAGAGAATTTTGAGAATAACAGAGCTTTTCCTCTGTTTTAGAAAGACAAGTAAATGAAGTAGCCCTCATGAAATATCTGAGGACTATAGATACTGATGATGGTTTTGTGAGTGAATCAAGAGCTTAGAATGTCCTCTTGCATGCCTCTGATTGCATTTAAAAAAGGTCTGTCCACCATAAATTATTATCACTGCTTTGCTCTTATATGAATCTTTTTCTCCGAGGACCTCTTTATACTTTATCAACTTACATGAATCAAACCTCTTGTGATCTTTTTGAGGTCATTTTGAACTCCCCAAAGTCTAGAACCTCTCTGTCTGAAGCAAATATTGAAGATACTGTAGTGACAGAAACTTTCTGCGATATTTCTGTTCTTATCATACAGAACTTCTGAGAAAACTGCCCTGCTTGATTTTAAAATATGAAGCACATATTAAGACATTACAATCAAACATCATTGAAAAAAAAAAAAAAAAAAAA
>NC_048894.1:102815765-102827635 GCF_011077185.1 Oxyura jamaicensis
AAGAAAAGAAAAGAAAAGAAAAGAAAAGAAAAGAAAAGAAAAGAAAAGAAAAGAAAAGAAAAGAAAAGAAAAGAAAAGAAAAGAAAAGAAAAGAAAAGAAAAGAAAAGAAAAATCACATTCTCCTGATCATTCAATAGAATCATGGAATCATAGAATGGTTTGGGTTGGAAAGGACCTTCATGATCATCTAATTATAACCCCCTTGACATGGGCAGAGACAAGTAAAACAGAAAAAGGGAGATAATAAAAATGTCTTCTATATATTAATAGTCTACAGTCTATAATTCCTTCCAAGTAGGATGTGTATTGGGTTTATGTGGCAAGATTTTTGTAGTGGGAGGACTGCAGTGGTAGCCTCTGTGAAGAGTCAGTGTGAAACCACCACAGTCCTTTTTGGCACTCAGCATGGGGCTCATTCAGGAAAGACTGCAAAAGGATTGTGTTTTTCTCACCTCGATGGGCAGTTAACTGCACCATATCACTCTCTCACTCCACCTCCTCAAACAAAGAGGGGAGAGAAAATACAATGAGAAAGGATCAGGGTCTGACATAAGGACAGGAAGATAGCACCCCAATAATAGTCACAGGAAAAACAAATTCAACATAGGGAGATTAATACAATTTATTGCCTATTATTAACAGACTGGAGTAGTGAGAAACTGGAAGTAAACTAAGAACACCTTCCCCACCCTTTTCTACCTTCTCTCTTCAAGTGGTGCAGGGTAACAGGGAATGAGGATTGCAGTCAGTCCACAACGCTTTGTCATCTGCTGCTCCTACATGGTCATTCTCTTTCTCTGCTCCAACATGGGGTCCTCCCATGGGATGTAGACATTCACAAACTAATCCTACATGGCTTCCCACAGAGAGCAACTCTTCAAAAACTGCTCCAATATGGGTCTGTACCACATAGTCCATTCTTCAGGAGTGGACTGATCCTGAATGGGTTGCTGACAAGTGCCAGAACCCACCAGACATCTATACGGACTGCTCTCAACAGACAGCAGTTCCAGCCTGAGTGTCAGCACCTGTGGGGGCTCTGCATGGGCTGCAGCTTCCTTCAGGCCCGATCCACCTGCCTCACTAAGGGCTCCTTCCTGTGCTGCAGCATGGATTTATTATAGAATCATAAAATAGCTTAAATTGGAAGGGACCTTAAAGATCATCTAGGTCCAACCCCTCTGCTATAGGCAGGGATGCCATCCACTAGATCATGTTGCCCAGGGCCCCATCAAACCCAAACTTGAACACCTCCAGGGATGGGGCATCCACAACCTCTCTGGGTAACCTGTTCCACTGCCTCCCCATCCTCTGAGTGAAGAATTTCCTCCTAACCTCTAATGTCAATCTCCCCTCATTTAGTTTAAAACCCTTACCCCTTGTCCTGTCTTTATCTGAACGAATAAAAATTTGCTCTGCATCCTTTTTACAAGCCCCCTTTAAGTACTGAAAAGTTGCAATAGTGTCACCTGAAGACTTCTCATCTTTAGGCTGAACATCCCCAGCTCTCTCAGCCTTACGTTGTAAGAGAGTTGCTCCAGCCTTCTCATCATCTTCATGGCCCTCCTCTGGACCATTCTAACAGATACACATACTTCTTATGCTGGGGGCCCATGACCTGGATGCAGCACTCCAAGCAGGGCCACACAAGGGCAGAGTAGAGGGGGACAATCACCTCCCTCAACTCACTGGCCACTCCTCTTTTGATGCAGCCCAAGAATAGATATGCTCCACAATGACATGCCACAGGACGGAGGGGGACAGCCTGCTCTGCCAAGATCCTCACCGCAGGCCTGCAGGGGAACTTCTGCTCCAACACCTGAAACATCTACTCTCCTCCCCCTTTACTGACCTTGGTTTTTACAGTGTTGTTTCCCCTTGAGTTTCTCACTCCTCTCTTCCAGCATTTTTTCCTTTTCTTAAATATGCTGTCATAGAGGCAAAACCAGCATCACTCCCTGGCTTGGCTCTGGCCAGTGGCAGGTCTCTTTTGGATCCATCTGGAACTGGCTCTTATCTAACAGGGGCAGCTGCTGGGCTATTCTTACAGAGGATACCTCTCCCACTACCAAGCCCTTGCCATGTAAATCCAATACAATATGCTCCTATGATCATGTTCTCTGATACACGTAGGGAAAAAGGATTCTTGATGGACAATAATATTGTTAATTCAGCAACAACTGGCCAGTTGTTGTATCATCACAGATTAATCAACAGACACTTGATGTAAACTACTATGTGTATTATGCTTGCAGCCCAGAAAGCCAACTGTATCCTGGGTTGCGTCAAAAGAAGCATGGCCAGCAGGTCGAGGGAGACGATTCTCCTCTGCTCTTATGAGACCCCACCTGAAGCAGTGCATTCAGCTCTGGGGCCCCCAGCACAAGAAGGACATGTAAGTATTAGAACAAGTCCAGAGGAGAGCCATGAGGATGATCAGAGGGTTGGAGCACCTCTCCTATGAAGACAGCATGAGAGAGCTGGGCTGGTTCAGCCTGGAGAAGAGAAGTCTCCAGGGAGACCTTCCAAAGGGGACCGAGAGGAAAGCTGGAGAGGGATTCTGTCAGGGAGTGTAGTGATAGGACAAGGAGTGATGGCTAAACTGTGGAGGAAAAAAAATATGTATTGATTAGATAATAGGAAGAAATTCTTTAATCGGAGGGTGGTGGAGCACTGGAAAAAGTTGCCAAGAGGAGCTGTGGATGCCTCGCCTATGAAAGTTTTTAAGGCCAGGTTGGATGGGGCTTTGAGCAACCTGGTCTAGCAGGAGGTGTCCCTGTCCATGGTAGGGGAGTTGGAATTAGATGATCTTTAATGTCCCTTCCAACACAAACCATACTGTGATTCTCTGATTCTCTGATTGCTAGTTTGAATCCCTGTTAAGCCAAGTTCTTAGGTACATATAAATCCCAACTCATTCCATAGATAAATACATGATTAAATGTTTTGTTGAATGAACATGGATTGCTGAAACAAGACCCTAGGAAGTATTTCAGCTCCTGACATCAGTCAGATCCATGTTCTCCAAAGATCCAAATAGGGAGATCTAATAACTTTATTGCATTTCAAATTAGGTTCATAATAAGTAGGGCTTTCCAATTCTTCTGAGCCATTTTAGTCAACCAAGAAACAGATTTCATATAGTTTGGAATTTCTGCTGCCAAATTAAAAGATTAACATTTTTTCTTCTGGACTGCAACATTATTTAGTTGCTAATCCATTTGCTTTTGGTAGTATATGGCAACCAGATGCTTTATGCTACAGTTGGTCTTATCTTACCCAGTAAACTAATTGTTACTACTTGCTATGACAAAGAGAGTGAAGTAAATGAAATCTGTTCTCTTGTAAGAAGAAAAAAAAAAAAAAAAAAGTAAAAAAATACTTCACTAACATGCAAAAATAAGTTATGACATCAGACCTTAGGTAAAAAGGCTCTACATATTACATACTTTAAAACTACCAATAATATTAAATTTTCTGAATTAAAAGTTAAAGCTCTTTTGGTTACCTTGTGATGGACAAAAGTTCAATCTGTCAACTCATGCAAAAAAGAAGAAAAGGCAAGATCTCACTAGTATATGAATGAATGACAAACTTGCTAGTATATTATTTTTGTTTTTTTCTTTGTTTTGTAATACAGAAACTTAAATATCATTCTTTAAAAATGTATATATATGTATATATATATATAGGCATACCCTTGGTTTTCCTTGAATTTCAGTTCTGCTAAACACAAATCTTCAGATTAACAACAGTTTTCATGGTATTGCCAACAGTGATTGTTCAATATAGCAAACTTCATTTTTCAGCTTTTTTTATAATGAAACAGATTATTCAGATACTCTCTCTAAACCTTTAAGTCAGTTTATCCGTGTATTAAAACATCTTTCAAATTCTTCAAAATGATATTTTCCTGACATATTTCCTTAGCAGTACAAAATCCAAATGTAACAAGGGATAAAGCTCTTTGATGCAAAAAACGGGTCCTATTAAAAGATCCTGATTGGACAAATGGTTATTTTTAATAGTATAACCTAATTTTTGCATAGTGATCCAAGGATAGCACAAAGGCCCATGGAGGAACTGGCCTCTTGTCTTCAAGTAACAGGAGGGTACACTAAACATTTGTATCAGAAATATTTCTTAGTCTGAGTTCAGTCTGTAATACACAGCTTTCCTTATTACAGAATCATCATATGATATTAAGCTGATCTTGCTATCTTTAGGAGTTGAAGAAGCCTACACAACGTACTGTTTTTATTATTATTTTTATTATTATTATTATTAACCACTGACTTATTCCTGATTTCCTTAACAGCATTTTCTTTGTTAGATTTTCATATTTCTCATAAACATTACTAAACCTGAGGGTAACCAAGCTGTGTTTTTTTTTGTTGTTGTTGTTTTTGTTTTGTTTTGTTTGTTTGTTTGTTGTTTTTTTGTTGTTTTGTTTTGTTTTGTTTTGTTTTGCCTTCTTATCTCTCCCGTTCTCATTCTCTTGGGCAGTCTTCCATTTTGCATTTGTTCTTTGCAGAAGTATTAAGATCAGGACCTGGTAACAAATCTCAGTGAGAGAAAAAATACAAGCTATAGATTTCAAAGCATGAACTCTACTTTTGTTCCCACTGCATTTAGTGAAGTTCATTTTAGTTTGAACCAAAGTTGAGAATAGAATCTAGACAACAACAAACAGAATCTCAGATGCTACTATTTCTGTACAAAAGAGCATCCATGCCTGAAAAGAAAAAACAAACAAAAACAACAACAAAAACACCTCTTAGCCCAATTTTTATTCTTTCATTCATCAGCTCTGCAGATAATGGATTGGTACTGTGCTTGAAACTAATATTAATAATCTTTTCCTCTAGAAGTTTAACCAAAAAGTAGTCAAGGACAAAAACAACACTTTATAGTTGGTGGTATATTAGCTAAAACAGAAATATATAGACCCTGTGCTCAAAGATAAGCTGCATCCATTTCTTGTCTGGAGCGTAAGTAAGCAACTATTCTATACTATGATGGTTCAGGGTAAGGGCTATTTTGGTCCCCCAGATGGACCTGTTTGTACAAACATGGCAGGTAACAGAACATGTAATGTAACTGATGAACTGGTGATCAGTTCATCTCAGACAAAGTACTTAGCATCTTACCTGTTTGTTTGTTGTTTTTTTTTTTTTAAAAAAAAAAAAATTACAAAATATTAATGTAGTTCAGGAACTACAACTAATCTTACTACTCCTCACTCTAAGTACTCCAATCACCCAAACTGAAATGCTGGATGAGATTCCCTCATGTTGCTTCATTCAGGAGACAGTTAATACTCCACTGCTTCATGAAGATATGAAAACAAGTTTCTGGACAAATACTTACTTGTGCAGCCAACAAATTTGTTATTATTTTTAAATGATTCATGAAAATCTGTCATTTGACAGAAGCTCAGAAGTGTTCTATGACCTGAGCAATTCTAGATGTCTTTATGAAGCACCTTACACTTCAGTGATAGTTTTGGAGGGATATAGCAGGCGTGAGCTACAGGAAGATACAGACAGTTTACTGAAAGATTAAAACATCTTAAGATGTCAGTAGATGTTCACATCTACTGTAGATGTTCTCAAGGCATTTCATCCAACCAGCTCTGACTTTTCCTAGCTGTACTCTTAGACAAGAATCCTTGGTGGTTTATAAAATTGGGCATAGATAATTATATGTGTAAACCATAGTGCAAATATGTAATAATTCTTCAGAGCAAATCATTTTTTCAAAGCACTTAAGCATCATATGCCTAAACATACTTATGCGCTTAGAGTTAAGCATATGTTCAAAGATTCAGAGAAAATAACATTGGTTGTGCTACAAAGGCAGGAGCAAAATAACATAACAAATGACAAAACAAAGCAAGTGTTCAACAGGGACACATAAATACACACATATATCATTATATATAGTATTTTATTCCATTAGATCCTTCTAATCATTTCCTAATAATAAATAAATAAATAAATAGATAATATGAATTAATATAATTGAAGCATGAGTTCCACAGACACTTAAATTTTTCTGTTATCATGTTGAATAAAGGCAAGTCACTTGCATGATGTATTTTCTGTTAATATTACAGTCTAATCATTAACTGTGGGTGGTCTTTCCAATATCTAACTGTAATTTGTTTTTACCAGCTTGAGACATTTTCTTCTCCTTTGTGATTTTTCATTATACATATTATTATTATTTGATTTATATAGTATTGCTCACTGTGTGCTCATGGAGCTTCAAGAAATTCAACAAAGTCAAACTAAAAGGCAAGAAACTTCAATTATTCATAAAAGAGAAAACTGTTTAGTGAAGGCTCCAAAAGGGGAAATGAATAGCAGCAGGATTCCCTTGGGTGTAGATTTTCAGGCAAAGGTCATAAATAATTTTATCTGCACAAATTTTGATCATCAAATCTTATTGAGGACAATGGGAACTGCAAGTGTTCAGAACAGGACAAAACAAGATCATATATGCCAATAATCAGATATCAGAGGAGGAGAAAGACTATAGTCTTTCCGTGTAATTATGGAAGAAAAAACAACAGTGGAGAATACACGCAACCAATGTCCTGAAAATCAAAGGTACTGAGATCTGAAGGGTGAATGCATTGCTTTGAATGTAAATTTCAATTTTGCTTTCAAGAGTAGCATCTGGGATGTAACCAAAAAAAAAAAAAAAAAAAAAAAAAAAAAAACTAGTCAGTGCCTAGTCCAAAAGATACAAAATATTAATTCAAAATATTAATTTATGTCCAATGCAAAAACTAAATTCAACACTTTCCCATTTCCCACAGAAATATCTCCCTCTTCCCTCAGTTTTGTATAATGATTTCCATCATAAAATGAATCATTCCAATTTCCAAATGAAATGTTTTGAAATGAAAAAGAACTCTTTAGACTTCTTAATTAAGAAAGGCTGAGACTTGTAAATACAGTACTGCCTTGTCAATATGTTCTTAAAATAAAAACTTTAAATAAATTTTCTAAAAAATTCATTCTGAGATCTTCATCTCAGAAGTAATCTATAATTAACTATCACTACTGAAAGCATGGATTTCAAACAGACCATAGATTATTTTTACCATGATACATAAAAAAACATATTATCTGGCCTGATAAACAACATCTACATCACTTTTGGAAAAGTATCAATTTTAGAACCATTTTACACATTTGTTTTGTGTGAAACTCAACCTGTCTTTTTGCCTTATACCTGCCTTTACCATATGTTTACCTGTCACATTCTGCTTTAATCTTAAATTGTTAATGATTTATATTTGCAAATGTTGGTTATAGTGGGATCAGGGTCAGACACTGTAGCTTTAATGTCACCAATATAAAAATAAGAATAATAATTAATTATAGTTTTATTGAAGATATTTTCTTGGTAAAATAATATACTTTTAATTATTTTTAATTTATTGTTATCTGTTTTAATCTCTACTAAGCCTATATCCTCTACCTCCATAAGAGGTACTTTTTCTTTTTCTTTTTCTTTTTCTTTTTCTTTTTCTTTTTTTTTTTTTTTTAAAAAAAAAAAAAGAGCTGAACCAGAAACCCTGACTGTGATAAATGTTCTGTGCTAGTCAACACAACAAAACAAAGCAAAAAGTCTTTGTAAGAGCAATATGGAGACAAATATAAAGTAATGACCATTTGTCTTGACAGCAGGATAACACAACACAGAACGCATATTTGATATGTAAAGCAGGATGCCTTAAAGATGTGTTTTTGCATGGCCTGAAGAATTCACTGTTCATTTTATCAAAATATTTAAAATATACATGAAATCCTAACTTCAGGTGTTTTTATTCACTGAGAATTTCCTGATACAAATTTTCTATTTCAGCTAGGGTTCTGATGAAAGCGATCTTTTCAATAAAATATAACATACATAAGTAACTTACATATATCAGACACTGAATATTAATACATTGAGAATATGTCTGACCAACTTCTCAGAACAATACGGTGCTTTAATAATTTTTAGGAGTGTTTCTTGGAAATAATAATTTTCTTGATTGTCTGAATATTTAAGGTTGTCCTTTTTTATTTGTCAGGGAGATAAGGTGAGTTTTCTCATTCTGTGATTTCAAAATAGCCAGTATGTTAATTTTAAATAAAAAATATCCTTGTGTAGAGGGAGCAGACAGCAGAGCTGGCATATCACAAAGAAATGTTCCCTCTACCTATTTGTCTTAGTTTCATTACATTGTTGAAGAAGCAGGCAGACTGTGTTTGCTGTTTTTAAATTTTCTGGCTCACATTAATTTCTCTCTGCATGCTTGGACTGCACATAGATTTAGGAAACTTTATTTTAAGTAGCTAACTATTTTAAATACTTTGGGAATGAGATTATTGGCTGGATTTGAAGGCAGCTGTAATTTACATTGTCAACATTTTCTATCAAAGCCTACTTAAGGCTTTAAAATAAGTGTTACAGGGCTGAGTTGCTCCAAAATACTTCCACTGGTGCATATATTCAGAGTGTAGTAAATTCCTAGACTGCAATCTAATCAACTCTAGCTGTCTGGACTGATACCATTCCTTACCATATCCCTTTTGCACACAGCTGTTGTATTCAGCCATTCCCCAGCTGTGGCAGGCATTCAGAGGGGAGCATGTTAAAAGGTCCTCTTCATGAATACCAGTCATGCTCAATCTAGCCAATAACAATTAACAAAACATTTTTGAAAAAGCATGTCTATAAAACTATTTATAGTCTTAATTGATTGAAAATAAGTATGTTGGAAAACTATTTGAGGTTAATAGAGCAAGATTTTAGTAACACTGTAAAACTGGAACCATGGATAAAATGTTATCAGAGAAAAGGCCTAGATTTTCCCTTTTGTATGAAAACCTGTACAAGCTTATGAAAAACATCCTTATCATCAAGATTCTGCTATCCTGGGAGGGAAGAGGAATGGTGAGCAGAGAGCCATTGGCAGAGCTAGGTCACCTCAGGGAAAGGTCTGGAAAGAAAAAGGCCCTTACTAAGTGGGAAGAAAAGCAACATATATCAGGAGGAATAAAGTCATGTTTTTATTTTTAGTATAACTTTGTGACCCAAAGACTTTCTTGGGGTTATTGGGACTTTTCCAGCCTCCCTAAAATATCCAGAAAGTTTGAGTTAGCTGGTATTTACTTGTGCATATGGGGCTCAGCTCAGCCAGTATCTAATTCTCTTTAATTGCTAATTTATCTGTAATTTTAACAACCCTCACTTTCATTCCACTTAGATACAGAGCTCACAGAGAAGCATTATATTACAATCACCCTGATTTTTTAACAGTTTGAAAATCTTTCAGTAATAACCAAATTATCCTAACATTTTTCCCCTAAATTATATTCTTCTACAAGTGAAGTTATCAATAGTTCCTGCTGCTACACACAAAATAAAGGAAGGATATATTAAAAAATAATAATAATAATAATAAAACACCTCTCCATTTGACATAAAACTGCACTGACAATCAGCTGTGTCTAGCTGTATTGAGTATGAGAAGCTAAAAAATGCCTGTTGCTAACAGCAGCCAAGCTGAGTTTGAGATTTCCCCCCTCCCCCTCCCACCCCCCACTCACCGCTTTTCAATTGCATCTAATAGCATATTTTTTGACCATAACTATTCCTGCTGCAGGTAAATCACTTTATCCAATGCAATATAATTATCACTGGAGGAAATGGGAGGGGAAAGGTACTATTCCAGCTATTTTTCTATGACTTCCTTATCCAGAATGTATACTTTCCTTCCCATTCCCTAAGCACAATGGTGCACATTTTATTTTATGCCACTGCACTGGTCATGGGACACAATAAAGCTCAGTTTTTCATACCTCTCTTTTCTGTAAGCATGGTATATAAATCACTGCAGAGTTGCTAACAGCATGTGACTGACAATCTTGCTTGATAGACAATCTGTGATCCTTTCAGCCTTTTACTAGTCAGCTCATTAGGATAGAAGGGCTGAAAATACTTTCTGGGATATAGCAATGAACCTCAGTAAATTCAGTGCATGTCTGACCACTCAAACTTTAGAGAATCAATCTCTCTTCAATCAAAACTTTGTCAGGTTCTACTGAATGTCTTCTGAAGGTTACTGTGTTTTTCTTTTTGCCTTTTTTTTTTTTTTTTTTTTTTTTTTTTTTCATAAAGGTTTCTTAGAAAAACCAACAATTTTTATAAAGTAATGTAGGTCAACATGTAACAGTGCTGAATTTTCTTTTTTGCCTTTTACAAGTTCAACTTTTGAAAACCTTTTTAAAAAAAATTGCTGTTTTTTAATGGTTGACCTTATTTTATGTGAACTTTTCAATAAGCATTACTATTAAGAAGAGCCTATTGCCATTGGCATTTAGAGTGAGGTTTTCAAAATACAAATGTAAAACTACTTGAACAGTGACTAAATAAGCTACTTCATAATTCTTCTTCATATTCTGATCCTGGTCAGAAAAATTTTAAAAATCCCATCACATTTAGCACATTTTCAGGACATAAATTTAAATTCATTTGGTGGAAATATATATATATATATAAGGTAATAATGGCTTCTGAAGAATTCTGTCTGCCATAATAATAAAAACATCACTTTAGTTCTATGGTAAATATCTTAGAGTTGATCTCTTTCTGGGTCAATACATATCTCCAAATTAATAATATGATTAACAGCATACTGACTGCAATACTTATGTGACAGAAACTGATAAAGTATTCCATGGAATGGGGCAGGTTAAATCCGGGGAGGTTTATTCCTATACCATAGGGATCTATATCACTGAGCTGTACTGGGGAACTGCAACATACAGGACTACATTCTTTATTGTAATATCCATGTCATGCTTCTTCTTGTGACTCAAAACTGACTCTCTTTCCTCCTCATAAGCTACAGTTTTCACATCTTGTCCTTCAGTATTTTCTTTGGTTTGTTCCATGCTTCCATCTTTTAATTACTTTTTTTCTTTATTCTTTCACACTGTTTCTATTTGTTTTGCCAATCTTTTCTTCTGTAAATGGTTATGCTTTCTTCACTTTATATCTTATTTTTCATTTAATTCATGTCCTTCTGATTCTCCTATTCTTCTGGTTCACTCTTTTTTTTTTTTTCTATCTTTGATATCTCCCATTTTCCCCATTTTCCCATATTTTCCTTTTTTTTTTTTTATTTCTATGAGTTTCCACAAAAGCAAAATTTTGTCTCTTCTCCTGAATTTTCTTTTATATTCTATTTCTGATTTACTGCATCCTAAGCTTTCCTGTTCCTTTAGATCTTTTCACTTGCTCTGACTATTTCAAATTCCAGTTTGCTTTAAAGAACTGTCTTCTAAACCTGTTCTACCTTACCTCTGAAGTTTGTCTTCCTTCAGCCACAATGGGAGATGCAGCTGAATAATGATTATGAGGGGAGAAAGAAAAGCAACAATTTTTCATAACAAAACTACAAAGTCATAATGTGTTGATGTAAAGGAATAATATCAAGCAGTCAATAAATAGCAATAACAATCAATGTAGGTAGTGAAAGCAAAGAATGAGACCGTTGGCTGCTTAAGGCAATACTTACACACGACAGGATTAGTCTGAGACATCTTGACTGATGAATAGCAATATCATTCATTTTTTTTTTTTTTTCCTTAGATACATCTAATTGCTCCTAGGACATGGCTACCCTCTGCCTTTGCAACCCTTCCCTTCCCTTCCCTTCCCTTCCCTTCCCTTCCCTTCCCTTCCCTTCCCTTCCCTTCCCTTCCCTTCCCTTCCCTCCTTCCCTCCTTCCTTCCTCCCTTCCTTCCTTCCTCTCTTTCTTTCTTTCTTTCTTTCTTTCTTTCTTTCTTTCTTTCTTTCT
>NC_048894.1:102827645-102849158 GCF_011077185.1 Oxyura jamaicensis
TCTTTCTTTCTTTCTTTCTTTCTTTCTTTCTTTCTTTCTTTCTTTCTTTCTTTCTTTCTTTCTTTCTTTTTCTTTCTTTCTTTCTTTCTTTTTCTTTCTCTTTCCTTTTCCTTCCTTTTTTCCTTCCTTTCTTCCTTTCTCTTCTTCCTTTCTCTTCTCACTTGCTTCTGATCAAGCATGAAATTTATTTTTTTTCAGTTCTTACTTCTTGCATATAAAGCTGTATGTGACCTGTTCCATAAGCATGTTGTATTTGCTGTCTTTATATAAAGCTCTGCATGGCAGCTTGAGATTTAATCATATTGGTTTGATAAACATTGCTATATCTATTATCTGATTTCAAAGTGATATACCACTGTGCCTTGGAATATTCTGCAAAGAGATATTTGCAATGTTTGGATCTTTGGATCCTACTAGGGGGAAAAAAAAAGAAAAAAAAAAAAAAAAAAAGTAATAACTTGTTTTACTGATTCTTCTGCTTGTTTAATATTATTCAGTTTAATTTGCTTTTAAAACAGCATCCAGCATTTTGCTTAGCAATGATATTTTGGAAACTGCTTAGAAGTTCACCAAGAATTGTGTTGCTGTTGCCATTGCTCAGCTGGAAAAAAAAAAAAAAAAAAAAAAAGATTCAAGATTCAGCCTGTGTATCATTAGAGAGGAGAAACAAAGACTGCTCAACCATTTCTCAAAGATTAACCAAATTAACCTTCTACCTTCTAGAGGTAGAAGGTGGGCAAGGATCATCAGATAGTATAGCCCTTTCTTCCTCTTTTTCTGTTCCAAGTGACTAGAACCAGCTCTGTTCCAGTCACTTGGAACTGATCACAAAAGCAGAGCGCAATGAAGAGAAAGAGAGTGTGAGGTACATTCTAATATTTTTTTCCTACCTCCTAGGATTAAGGGAAAAGGCTTTGTCTTTCTGATCATTTTACAGAAGAACAAGAATTCAGAAAGGGTTATTTAAAGATTACCATTAATCCCAGTTAGACATAGGTGACGTTCTAAGCCAGACCTAATGGTGCAAATTGTGTTATGAAAACTGAAGAGACCCCAAAGAGAACACAAGTACATAAAGCACCTGTCAAAATGGCTGTGATGCAGGAAAATATAGTGCAATATTTTTAATTATTCCAGGAGTGGCTCTTTCAAAAGGCTGTAGATGTAGCCAGAAAACATTTAATAAGACTACCATAACTTTATTCTATTTAACAGTTAAAATGTGGAGTAGTTTCTTATTAATAAACACTTTTGTGATGTAACTTCATAAATGTATATAACTACAAAATGTTCTAGCATTTTCTTTGCTGTCTGAACTTGTTTCAAACTAAATAAATAATATTTAAAGAGGAAGAGAGTTTCCCAAATAGAAAAAGGAAAAAGGAGAAAGTACCCTTTTCCAAACTATGACAATTAAAGAATTAAGTTTGAATATCAGAAAAATGCAGGTACTTGGTGGACAAGGTAACTGATTAGTTAAAATGAATCCAAGTAAAGATGAATTGACAAGATGACCTCTGGGCACAGCTCAGACACAGTCACAGTATGGTGTCATATCTGCCGTTCTCATTACCTTTGATTTGCATGATCCTCCAGTTATTTATGAGAATTTAGATGGAGGCATGAGCTGCCAATCAAAAATAAATATTAATAGGTACTGAAAAGTTAGAAAATACAGGAATTGTATATTAACAAGCTGGCAACAAGAGTTGAAAAAAGAGGAATTATTCTTAATCATCAAAAGAATAACTAAATTGACATAACTTGGCAAAACTTTTCTAAATATTATCATAGATGAAAAGGATAACTAAATATAAATTCTTCTATAGCTATACCTTACAAATCAGTGTTAAAATTATGTAATAAAAATAAAAACTAGTCATACTGTGATTGTTCTATCAAGGGGAAGATGGGACAAATAAAGAAATGCAAATAGTGGAAGCATAATTTATTGCAGAATTATGAATTTATCAGTTTATAGGAAGGACAAAGCACAGGAGGTTAAGGAAAGGAAAATAAATGGTAAGAGTGATGGCAACTACTAATCATGAACACATCTGTGTTAGCTAGCTTAGCACATCAAAGAATATGTGAATGAACTCAAAAATGAGAAGCAGAAAAAAAAAGTAGAAGCAGGTAGAGAAAGATATAGCATTGGTGAGTAATGTATGAATACTAATAGTAGAATTTCTAGCCAAAAAAAAGTCTCAACATCCCTTTTGACTAGAGAAGTATCCCAAAAGTTGGATTTCTCTCTACATAAACTCACACAAACCACTTTGCTTCCAAACACATGGAAAAATGGAGAAGAAGAGATAAATATAATATTCTGATCAACTTGCTAACCTCCCAGTAATGATCAGTTTTTTTAAAGCTCAATTCTCTTCCTAATTCCTTAAAAAAGACATGCATGCATACCACTATAAAGTACATGAACTTTTTGCTGTCAGTGATTTTTGCACTACTCAGCATAGACATTTATGAAACTCAACAGGTCTGGATTTCAATTTTCCTTTAAAAGTGCCTCTCCGCCCTAACTTTAGTCTGAGTTATGAAGGTCAGTCAACTGGGTTCATTGATCAAGCTTTGCAGAAATTCTACAACCAGCAAATGAATGGGATTGCCATAATGTTTTGTGTTTGTTTCTTTCTGTTAGCCACATGTTTGCAGTTGAAACAACACTGCATTATATAGATTTCCATTCACCAACTTAACAGACCTAAACCTGATGAGTCAGTTCAGTGCCACCAGAAAGAATACGTGTTCATGGCAAGGGCAATTTTTGCAGCCCAATGAATGTGTTATATTGTACAAAAACAGATCTAATAATGCTTTAAATACAGAATAATGAAGACCTTGTTTGTCAGTTACCAGGTTTGGGTCTCAGTAACTCATATTACCTACCTTCTCTAGACATATGTGCACAAGTTACAACAGATTAGTCTCAGAAGCAAATTGGTATTTAATTTTTGTTCTTCTTCTAGCATTTGCAGATAGAGATATTGTTTAAACTAGATTATGATTCTTGTAGTAGAAACTCTTGCCTGGGTTATAATCATACAACATGCCTCTAAAGTAAACCTACATTAGCACAACTCAATGTGGTAATTAAGATAGAAAAAGGCAGTTTAAGCTGCATGGCCTATCAGATTCCTTGGGGAGAAAAAAAAACCACTGACGTGACTTCAAATGTGTCCAAAGGGTTTAGTTAGCCTCCAATTAGCTACAAAGTTCCTCTATTAAAATGCATAACAAATACCAGCCTACATGTCCCTGAACCTTTCATTATTTAAGTCCTAATTTCAGATGGTTCTTTTATTATAGCATATATCCCAAAAGCTAGCATTGACTTTTAATTACACTATACAATCATTGCTGTCAGGTGATGAGTTGGAGGGACAGAAGACTCCAGGGCACATCTGGGTGAACCATAAGAACTCAGCTATTAACCAAAAGTAAACAACAGAACAAAGGCAAACATTCTAGGAACAATCTACAATAAAATAAAGGCCAAACGATCATCTCTGCTTAACCTTGCGTTTTACACTTGCCATCAAATCCAGAGAGTTTACTCAGACAGCTAGACAGAAGTATGGAGACTAGGAATGTGAAGTGGGAGAGAATGTGAATTATGCTCAATTCCTTCCACTTTCTCAGGTTCAAAAAGGACACCTGCATTTGTTTTTTCCTAAATTACTGTTATTGATCTCCTATTATACAGGTCATATTGGGGGTTGTTTGCTGAAGATTTCCATACTGTGCCAATATAATTAATATATTAAAATAATAATAATAATAATAATTTAAAAAAAAAAAAAGTGCATTAAGCAGGTTTTAGCTTCCATCTTTGCTTTTGTTCTAATGCTATTTAGTGTCTCCTGTCCATCACTAATTGTGTCTCTGTGAGAAACCTGACTTTGAAGGTGGGCCATAGTGGTTGATTAAATTTTTAAATGAAAAGGTGAAAGGTGTTCATATGTCCTTGGGATTGCTGGGTGGTGGTGGCCACTGATTCCAAATCAGGAGGACATAAAGCAAATGTCAGTGATAAATCCTTAATCAGAAGAGCATAAAGCAAGCTGGTAGCTGGTTTTGAGTATCACCCTTTGGAAAGTGAGAGTTGTGTGCGACATCATGAAGGACAGAGGTGGGTGAAAACTTACATCAGTATTATTAGTACATGAGCAGTATTACATTGAGTGTATAGATATATATATTTGTTCTCTACATTTATAGAAAATAAGCCAATCGTGCTGAAAGAGCTTTTTTACCTTATTCTGAGCTTTTTTTTTTATATATATATATATAGGAAAAACATGACAGACCAACTGAAGAACAATAAAATACTGCATATCCTACCACATAAGTATATTGCTCAGAAATGTATTCTTTTGCCTCCATGCACTCTTTTCTCTCTTTTTTCCTTTCACAATGTTTTTCATGCGGGAATCTGCAGGGTTTAATAGTCAGCTGAAGTGTAGGATATGCAATAACCCCCTTTTTTTCTTTACTGTCTGTCAGTGCAACTATGACGTCTCCATAGGAATTGTAATGAAAACAGAGACTTTTCATTTTGTTGCACATATTTTTCAGGTTTATGCAGAATCACCTTGTCACACCTAAACATCTTAAAACTTTTTTCTTCCCTAAAGAGGAAAAGCAAGCAAACATGCAAAAACACTCCTATTCTTAAATGTTTTCAAAATAAAATCTGCATTCTCTATCAAAATTTAGTGTTGTTAACTGCTATAGGTTCTTTTTCATCACTTTAAGATGGCTACAATTTTGAAGTAAGGGATCATGGCTGATACAGCCTTGACATGATTCATTCCTAGTTTGCTTAATAATTTCATGTGAAATTTAATTGTGTTGGGATGCAGGACAGGCAAATTTTAAAGAGTTCCATAGTAAATACTGAATTTCCTAAGGTGAAAACTTGAAAAGATAATAGGCAACAATCATTACAATGGTAGGTCAAAGGGTGCTGAAATCCAATTCAGTACTGCTATAATTAAGTACAGGCTATATTGCTGTGCTGAATTTGGCCACAAAGTATATAGTAAAAATAGAATAAGGGTCAGAGGAAGCTATAAAGTAATGACATGAGATCATTCAAAACTTATGCAGTCATTTGGAAGTCCTAGTTTGAAATGTCTAAGCACCTGAAATCAGTACCTTTAGGAGCATTTTTTGAATTCTCAAAGATATTGAAATGTCAAATACAAGCTTAAAAAAGAGATGCCAACTTAAGGTGCAAGAAGTTTTAAGGGAGTGAAGAGACAAATAAATACCACTATAATATTATGCATTGCTGAGATATAATTACTTGTCTTTGTTAATGTTAATATTCTTCTTTCCAGATAAGCTACACAGGAATGAGTTGAACATTAAGCCTAAGGTAAAAGTCAGCCACTGAATAATATTGCTTTTCTAATGCTGGAAAGTCAGTGTGAAATGTTTTTTAATCATGTCATTAACCCACAGCAGACAGGTACAAATCAACACAATGTATACAGCACTGCCTTCTGTTTACTGATGAGGGGTAATCACAATTAACAAAAAATCAATTGTGATATACTATTAGAGACTGAAACATTTTTTTAAATAAAACTGCTTAAAACAATGTATTTAGGTCAAGCTTTGTCAGGCAGACATTAATCAGAAATACAGAGTGACCTGTTTAAAGCACTGCAGAACCAATCTTCCCACAGACAAACTGGCTATGCATATGTAGCCAGGTAAGAGTAGTTCTGGCTGCACTGACCCCCAAAGCCATGTTCTTCTCTATTAACAGGATGTTGGTGACTAAATTAATCTGAAGCTCAAGGTCAAAACGTTCATGTTTTAAAGAGTTCAGAGAACAAAACACCAACAGAATAACTGGAGAGAATGTTAGCCTGTGTTGGTTTTATATAGAATCACAGAATCACAGAATCACAGAAGTGTAGGGGTTGGAAGGGACCTTGAAAGATCATCGGGTCCAACCCCCCTGCAAAGCAGGTTCCTCAAAGCAGGCTGCCCAGGTAGGCATCCAGACGGGCCTTGAATACCTCCAGAGAAGGAGACTCCACAACTTCTCTAGGCAGCCTGTTCCAGTGCTCCATCACCCTTACCGTGAAGAAGTTCTTTCTCATGTCGGTGTGGAACTTCCTGTGTTCTATCTCGTGGCCATTGCCCCTTGTCCTATCCCCACAAACCACTGAGAAGAGGTTAGCTACATCCTTCTGTCTCCCACTCCTCAGATATTTATAGACATTGATAAGATCACCTGTCAGTCTTCTTTTCTCCAGGCTAAACAGACCCGGGTCTCTCAGCCTGTCCTCATAGGGAAGATGCTCCAGGCTCTGTATCATCTTTGTGGCCTTCCGCTGCACTCTTTCCAGGAGATCCCTGTCTTTTTTGTACCGGGGAGCCCAGAACTGGACACAGTACTCCAGGTGAGGCCTGACCAGGGCAGAGTAGAGGGGGAGGATCACCTCCCTTGACCTGCTGGCCACGCTCCTTTTAATGCACGCCAGGATCCCATTTGCCCTCTTGGCCACCAGGGCACACTGCTGGCTCATGGTCAACCTGTCATCCACCAGGACCCCCAGGTCCTTCTCCTCAGAGCTCCTCTCCAGCAGGTCGTCCCCCAGCCTGTACTGATACTTCCGGTTGTTCCTTCCCAGGTGCAGGACTCTACACTTGCTCTTATTAAACTGCATCTGGTTTCTTCCTGCCCATCTCTCCAGCCGGTCCAGGTCTCTCTGAATGGCAGCACAGCCTTCTGGTGTGTCAGCCACTCCTCCCAGCTTTGTGTCGTCGAGTACTTGCTGAGGGCAGACACTATTCCCTCATCAAGGTCGTCCATGAAGATGCTGAACAAGACTGGACCCAGCACCGACCCCTGAGGTACACCGCTAGTCACAGGCCTCCAGCCAGACTCTGCCCCGCCGACCACCACCCTCTGAGCTCAGCCAGTCAGCCAGTTCTCAACCCACCTCGCTGTCCACTCACCTATCCCACACTTTCTCAGCTTTGCTAGCAAGATGTCTTGGGAGACAGTATTGAAAGCCTTGCTAAAGTCAAGGTAGATGACATCCACCACTCTCCCCCCATCTACCCAGCTGGTGATGCCACCACAGAAGGCAATGAGGTTGGTCGAGCACGACTTCCCCTTGGTGAATCCATGCTGACTACTCCTCATAACATTCTTCTCTTCCAATTGCTTGGAGATGGCATCCAGAACAAGCTGCTCTAACACCTTTCCAGGGACAGAGGTGAGACTGACTGGCCTGTAGTTTCCAGACTGCATGGACAGAAACATGGACCAGCTTTGAAAGCTTCAGAACTCAACCTGTAACCCCATCTAACCATGTATTCTTGCATGAATACCATGAGTGATTTGTGAATTTGAATTAAAAAAAAAAACAGGTTTGGATCTTTGTCTAACAAACTGTAGCCGTCTGTAGCCTTACCTTTTGAGAGGTTTCCTCTACAAGACTAATTTGATTTTTTTTTTCAAGAAATGTACATATATTAAGTATTAATTAACAGCCCTGGATTTAATCCAACATAAAAATCTCACACCATACTACCAAGCTATTCTTTTTATTTATTTATTTATTTATTTATTGTCAGGAAACAGAAGAACTGGAGTCTAGACTTCCATCCAAATTTGTCATGTGCCTCATGACTCATGTTACCATTCTTGGTATAATTGATCACACAGGTATAAATTTTCTGAATCTTTCATCCAAATGTAAGATTACTGATAAAAACAAGGTGCTATGAGGGGTTATATGAGGGGTTATCTTGTACACTAGGGGTATTCCACTAACTCATTTTTCAGTGAACTGTTCCTAAAAACATCCAGTGTTACAGACTCCATGATATCTCTAGGTGGTCTATTCTATTACTGTTTTACTACCTTTAGGATTAGACTTGGATTAGATTTTTCCTCCAAATTTATTTTTATTTTTATTTTTATTTTTATTTTTTGGTTTACTATGAGGCCTATACTCACTGTAGACCTGGAGAACACATTCTTCCTTTCCCTTTTTGCAAACAATAAATTCCTTTATTTTTTTTTTCACCTTTAACCTACACAATCCTGATCCTTTCACTTGTTCTTTGAAGATGCTACATGGGGTGTTACATTCCCAGTCATGACCCTGATGTCTCTGAATGCTTTCTTTGTAGTCCTCATCCTTTCCAAAGCAGAATGCCCAAACTCTGTTTAATGTTTCCCCCAACTACTCATCAAGTCTGAGCAAAGTGGGAGGATTGTATTGAAACTGTAGAATGCAAAACATCTGCTATGTATCCAAGAAAAATGTTCACTTTTTTCACAAGGTGGTGCTATTGTTGATGCTTGTTTACAGACATCTTGTTGTTTCCATTTTTACAACCATTTATTCCTGCCAAACAGTAAAATTTTATATTTAATTAATATAATTCTACCCTTTGAGACTTTAGTTTGTGAAGACGATTTTGAATTCTGATCTTGTTCTCCAACCTACATTCACTCCCTTCCGTCATCATGGAGTTCTCAGATGTTAACTAATGTTGTTTTAATCAGTGATATCATCACTGAAGATATTAAGTGCTCAAAGGACACTCTGAATTAACCCTGTTCAACGATTTCTTCCATTTTGACAATGAACAATTAGTAGGTACAATTTTAAGAGCAATTTACCCCCATTCAATAGTACTTTTATCAAAACAATATTTCCCTAGATTTATTTTATAAATGGCTTGTGACTGCAAAAGATCATCATGTGTAACACTTCCTGTTTTCACTATTAACCTTGTTATCCAGAATCTGAATGAAAATATTGGTTGGCATTACTCAGTTCCTTGCTATCTTGCTGAATTATTTGTTCCAGATTCTGAGGAACTGAAAATAACCTGACTGGCTATCAGTTCTCCAACTTTTCTTTTTTCCTCACCCCTTGGCCTCTTCAAAGATAGACATAGTGCTTGACTTCTAGCATCCCATGAATCTTCTCAGACACGTTTCTGAGATTTCTTCAGTGAACAGCTGAGCTTAGTGAAATTATACATACTGAAGTATTGTAGACTCTGAAAACAACAAAGAAAATGGACAGAGAAATTTGCAAAGTGTCAATACAGAACCTTCTTAAAGTAACACATTCTGTCAGAGTTCTAATTAAGTTGATTTTCCTTTTTGTAATTGTTTTAAAATTCAGGAATGAACTAAAGTACATCATAAAGTAATTTTAAATGCCAGTTGAAAGGTTATGTGACTCTCTTGTAGACATTTTCTTTTCATGAAGTGCAAGGGAGTATGCAAGAGAACCAAAGCGTGAAAACAACCCTTTTGCTTTTAGTGTTCAAGAACAAATATATAAAATCACAATTTTAATAAATTAATTATGCATTGTAAATGTTTATGGTGTATAACAGAGATATTTTTTATTAATTATTTAGAGATTATCTGCTGGTGCTGGATAAAGGAAATTAATGATTAACTTGGGAATGTTTTTATATCATCTTATTCCTTCTATAGCTCTTGGTTACTTGTCTTCTTTCTTAATGGAAGAAAAGATCTAAAAGAGAAGATAATATATTCAAACTTTATTCAATGGTTTGAAATGCATATTGGTGAATTTGCTTGTTTGTTGACCACTCAGTAACTTGAGTGCAGGTCCTTCAAAACTTTTGTGCTTGATGTTTAGCTATTTTGCCTACATATCAAGAAACACTTTAGAGGTTGTTGGATTTTCAAGGTATAGGTTATTGCTGCTGTTGAATATTTGGCTCCTTTTATGTATCTCAGTTTGGATATGCAACAATTAACTTGATGATTTCCCCTTATACTATCTGACTTTAAACTGAAAAAGGACAATTTTGAATGTGAATATCAAACATTGGGTGCTGGCTTCATGAAAGGTGAATGATTTATAACTCTCACAATTTCTCCATTTTGCATCTGCTTTCTGTATTATTAGCAGAAAATAGGTTCATCTTGTTAGAAAGCAATTCAAGTTTTCTCCATCAAGCAATCATATTACCATACTTATTTGTTGCTGTATATTTCTTTGCCTTGTTTGCCAGGCTTGCATCTATTACAGCTGGTGAGGCTAGGAAAGGTGGGAGTGGAGGAAAGGAACAAAGGAGGAAGGAAAAGAAAAAAAAAAAAAAATGGGCTATGAAAATTTTAACTTGTTTCATCAAGCACTGTACATTGGAGATCAAGATACATTTTGCCAAATGAAATTTGGTGTGCTTTGATGCATCTCTAATCTCAGCACACTTTTCTGAATCACTATTATAAACTAAAATACTGATTATTATCTGCTTAGCTTATTGAACTACAAGGAGAAGAATAATTCTACATCCTTAAAGGCAATGGTCTGAAGAAAAACAAATAGCAGAAAGCAATCATGGAAGGGGCAAAAGGAGATCAGCCATTCTGCTAAGGAGGAATCAGCCTTCAATTAGATATCTATTCATTGGTAATGAATGCCAACTAACATTAAATAAGCATTTAACAGAATATTAATCACATACTTAAGGGCTAATTGCAGTATATTAACAATTAATGGCCCTTTAAGAAACTAAATATACTATGGCACGTAATAAGTGTTAATTGAAAGCTATTTCAGGAACTTTATTTTGCTTTTCTTAATTGGACAGTGACACAATATACTGTTACTGAGCCCTTCTGTCCTTATCCTTTTAAGTAGCACAGTTGCTGCTGTGCTGTAGAATGCAGAAGCAGATTTCAACCGGTTGGTCTCCAGAAAAAAAAAAAAAAAATAATAATAATAATAATGTACGGTTTTCATTATGGCTTGCCATAATCTTTACTGATAGCATACAGGTTTTCATCCAATACCTTTATTTCCTTCTACATGGATGATGGTTTAAAAGTTAGTCTATATTTAAAACTATCTTCGAGCAATAATTCACCAGAGCCACATCCCCTCACTAGAAGTCACTGAAACATTCATGTTGAGAGCTCTGAAGCTGTTAAAAGGCCAGATAAACCTCATTTCAAGCATGCTTTATGCTATAGCTGTGGAGACTTCATCTTGATTTATAACAGAAATAATGTTCATGATGTTGGAATATACTTGCAATAAACTGTAAGCCTAGTTCTTTATCAGAAATTCCAAAAGAAGGAATGAACAGGAAAAAAGAAGAAAAAAATAGTGTTTAACTCAAAACAGGGAAAATAATGGAGAAGAAATTGTTAGGGAAACAAAATGAAGATATAGTATAACTAAAGTACTTGGGGCATATCTTTAATTTTCTCAAGAATCTCATGAGACCCGAGTGAGAAATTTGCCCTTGACAAGATACAAAATTTTGTGGGGAATTTTTGGAAGTGTCTTGCCTCTCAGATAAGGCTTACACACAGTTCCATGTGACTCCACATCATGGGTTTGTGTTATACCTGGGGTAACAAAGACTATAGATTCATACTAGATTCATCAAAATAAATTGTCTCATTTTTCACTTGGGCCCTAATTCTCATGCCCGCACTGTTCTTTCCCTTTCAACAGCAAAAATGTTCATGTAGTTACAGAGCTGTACAGTTTAGAGGCCTGAGCCAGATCAAATCGCATCAAAGGATTAGTTCTAACTCAGGTCATTTCCCAGCAAAATTAAGAAAATCCCAAAGGTTCTTTGTCTAATGTGGCATGACTAGATTTTTCTAGTAGACTGAACCTCAGACTTTAGGTTAGACATCCTGTGTTACCCATTTATAGCAAAATGATTGTCATTATAGGACCAGCTGTCTGCAAATGCTTTCTGACTCTCCATGACTGGTGTAGCAAAGGAATGAAGCATTTAATGGTCAAAGAAACACATGCTTTGTGCTGAACACAAGCTGCTTCTCAAGTGGAAGACGTGGAAGAAAAAAATGTGTCCCAATTATAAATAAACATATTTTTTGAGGGGTTGTCAGTTTTGAAAAGTCTTCTGAGTTTTCAGTTTTCAAAAGTCTTCTGAGGTGGTTCATTAACCTCTAACAGTAATATTGCAATACCTAGAGCTCAGCAGTTTGCCATATAGAGCATTTGTAAATATATTTTGTAAGTAATTTTGTCATATAGGGATGTAGGAGTTTACACACGTGAGAAATTTCTTTTAGTTTCCATCTTAGATTAAATATTGAGAGGTGTGAATAGGTGCAATTACTGGAATGTCAGGAGAGTCATACTATTTTGCACAAGGTAAAGATATGCCCTTTTATTCTAAATAGTTAGTAATCATAAAAGGTATAATATCTCAAAAGAACTTACTCAATATTTTTACTCAATTTCATTACTTTGAATAATTTTTGCTTTTATAATATTTAAGTGTTTTGCTGGATTAGTAGGGTAATTTATTTACACAGTGAAAGACACTAGAGAATGCAAATCAAATCTGTTTTGTTTTAGTTTTGTTTGTTTGTTTTGTACATAGTTATAGTAAGCACAGGTAGGTGCATAACAGAAACAGCAGCAGCCACATCTAAAAATACACTTGTGCTTTTTTAGTCTTCAGAATATTAAAAATAAAAAAGAGAGTTCCTAAATCTGTGCTTTAAATTGTCAACCAAAAAGGGCTTGTGTGCAAAATAGTACACTGCAACTTATATGCATTAGCATGTATTAATATATTATTTATATTTTTATTTATGTATACAGTACATTTTTCTGTACTAGCACAGTGTACATACTATGAAACCAAAGAATGCTGGAGGAAGCAACAAACTGGGAAATATAAAAAAGATGTCAAACTAATATATGCTGTGGGCCACTTCGTGTCTATCCTCTATCATCAAACTACAAGACAGAGAGAACCTGTCTCTGCCTGTTCTTCCAAAATAGCTTATCAACAATGTACTCTCTGTTTCAATTTCTCCTTAATAGATATTCTGAAATATGTATTTACATAACACGTTCAACAACTATTAACACCATACTTTTTTTCTATGGGCAACTCTGAATGTTAATGGCACATCTCAATGCCACATACAAACTGTGAACAAACTACAGACCACCAAGGACATCTACAGAACACTAAAATATTATCTACCACCTTCTTGACCTAAGTTTCTCTGTCTCTGTCCCTCCATTTTAAAATGCAATTCTTACTATAAAGCAGATTTCTCTACATCAAAAATAAGACAAAGATAACACAATATAGGGTGATCTCTGCTCCAGGAAACCCAGAGGATATTACAGTAATTGAAAAGTGGGTGAGCTAACACAGCTCACCAAATGAAGTACATATCAAAATTTTTATGTACCAAAAGAGGAAAAGAGGAAAGTCCAGCCACAGAACTCAAATATAAGCAGCAACTTTCATTCTTGCTAAGTAACTTTAATATGTACCTTTAATCACAGAAGCATAGAATGGCCTGGGTGAGAAGAGACCTCAAAGGTTACCTAGTTCCAACCCCCCTGCCACTCACTAGATCAGGTTGCTCTAACCTGGTCTTGAACTTCTCCACGGATGGGGTATCCACAATCTCTCTGAGCAAATAAATTAAGATATAGGCTATCAACCTCTTACTTTTTCTCTACATGTACGTAACATATGACATATATTGATACATATCATTGCACACATATTTAGTAAAAAATCCAGAATATTTCAGTAATGAATTTTCTTTGTACTGCTATCATTTTTACAATAGATGCAAACTAGGGATAGAATTGTTTCATCTTTTTTTTCTGTCCAGTAGTTAGTCCACTCTTTTCTGTTTTAATTTCTACATAGGCTAAGGCTTCTCTTGGTTAGCATAATGACTAGCAGGTCGCAAGGATTCCAGGACATGTAATTCCCAAACTAACTTCCATGAAAGCCCTGTACCTCTGACAGTGGTGTTACTTCTTGTGCTGAAAATAGATTAAGGACAGAAGGCACCCAAATCTATTGATTTCCAGGGTGTGATCTTAATGACTATTTATTCGGTAGCCTTAGAAGTTATTTTCCAAAAAGTAAACACAAAAGCATTTAGTTCATCTTATGCTCCAGATTTCCAAATTTCTAAATTGCCTTAATAAAAATGCCAGCAGTGCCCTCTGGTAATCAGTGATGACTAGTCCAGCTGTGGGAAGCTGGATTTTACACAGGTACCAATCATTCAGCACTGGCACAGGCTGCGTATTCCGGGTTAAGATCTCTATAACCTATTGCAAGCCAAGATCTTGCCAGTAGATCTTCACTAGTACCCTCAACGAGAGAGCAGATGGAAAATGAGAGCTCGAAGCCTTCATTAGCATTGGTTATGCCCAAAGACAGCTCTAGCTTGACATGACTTTTACAAAGGCACCTGATCTGCCAACTGTTCTCCAGATGAGTCCTTGCCTCTGTCATGCTTGCATCCTAGACAAGAATTCTCTCTTCCCTTATGAGGACTCTCTGATCCTCTTTTGTCCCTATCCAGTGTGTGCTCTCCCTTTATGAATATTATCTATTCATTTTCCTAATTTGTACCCTCTAGAAGATCAATGGGAAGAGAGATCCAGTGCATAGTGCAGAGTCCCTGAAATAAGGATTTATCAGAAAATATTCCATTCCCTTAGCCATGGGTCAAAAAAAAATATTGTTCAATTGCTCCGTGGGGATAGCCCCTATTTTCTGTAAGGTTTGAGGTGAAGCACCATCTCAAATACTTTGGCCATTAAATGTGAATTTTTTTTTTTTTGTTAAAAAGGTGAAAACCATAGTATTGATAGTATGTGTATCCGTCTGCATGTGAATTGAATATTCAGGGGCACTGCAGAGGACTTTATTTTTTATTTCACGGAGATTGAAATTTTCCTGAGTTTGTTTTCTGAAAACTAGAGTGAAACTGAATTATTTTGGCAGAGCTTTTGCAAAGAAAATGCAACCTTAAGTCTTCTGCATCTATATACATAACATTTCAAAGAAAGTAATTAAAATGTGACTCAGTCATGAACTGTTTTCTGAGGCTTCCTCAGAAAACAATGGTACAACAGTAACACCTAGAATAACAAAATGTTATAACAAAATGTAACTGTAAAAATGTAAATGTAAAAGAATAACAAAATGTATGCCAGCCAATACATTCTTACACTGATTTTTCTTGCCCTTCTTACAGAATGATCTCAGGACATATCTTCCACTATGTGAGGAGTGAACACATAATAGTAGATGTTAGAGGATCATACTTTAACATTATCGGTTTTCTATCTCACTTGTCTCTTACATGTTTTGCCACAATATATCACAGGATGAGGTACTAAAAAATATCCAAGGACATTGTATTCTCCAAGGAAACCATACATCAATTTTAAAACTTTTGACTACAATTTTAAATATGCATTATTCAGATAATATTAAAGGAAATGTCTCTTACAGGATTTGTGTTTCTGTTGTTAAATGCTCTATATGGTAGAATTGTAGGTGGATGAAGTGATGTCATTGTAAGTGTCCTTGAAATAAAACCTTAAAATTGTACCAGCCTCATTAAAAACAACTAGGCTCATCAAGATTAATGCTAGTACTAAGTAAATCAGTGGGATTAATACTGATTCATCATTAGCATGTTTCGTTGAAGAACAACAACAACAAAAAATAATAATAAAAATAAATAAATAAATGAAAAGAGGGAGAGAGAGAGAGAGAGAGAAGTTCCTCCAGAAAGCATACTGACATTTTAGGGTCAAACCACTGGTGGAATAAAGAAAAAGGGTTTTGAATGCCTAAACATCATTTACACACATATATGTATAACTTCTATCATTGTGATTGATGATTATTTGCTTATTTACTTAGCAATGACTCTATTCTTTGCACAACATGCAGATATCAAAACCATCAAGGTTTACAGTTTGGAAGACAAACATGAATGACAAAACACAGCAGGAGAACTGGAGGATAAATTCCTTGTAAATTATGTATTTTCTTTGTTTTGTTGGTTGTAGTTTTTACTGTGTTCCTTACATGGAGATGTGAAAGAACAGAGGTCTGCAGGGTTCTCTGAAAGTATGTGGCAGGAAATATCATTTCTTCCTGTACCTTTTCTAACTATGGGAGGTAAAGTTTTCCTGTGGTGTTAACCGATAATTCAGTGGATTCTTGCATCCTGCTTTTTTGAATTAAGAGAACAGTTAACACCTGTTTTAGTTGTAAATTGAAGATATATGATGATTTCAGCAGCAACATTAAATTAGCTCACTGGAGAAAAATAAATAAATAAATAAATAAACAGTTTTTACAAAATTCTTGGATAACATTGATGGTTAAATAAGAGGAAGAGGAATATAAAAAAAGAAAATTAGGGAAAAGAAGGAGAGAAAACAAAGAGCAAACCTAAGTGTAGGGCAATTGTATATTCCATATAAATGGCATACATGGAAAACAGTTTTGCTTGCTTGCTTTGTTTTGTTTGTTTGTTTTGTTTTGTTTGTTTGTTTGTTTTATATATGAGAAAGATCATGTACATTGTCTTTTATATTTTATTATTTTTTGCTGATGACTACCAAAGATGTCATTGCCTGCTGGGCTCTCTGGTCTGTTTACAAGAGAAGAAAGATGGGTGTTCAAATAGGAGGCAAACTACCATTGGTATGTCAAGTATCAGACTTTAGACCATCAACAGTAACATTTCAATTGCCAGATTCTGTATCCCCAAACAACACTACAACTTGCAAGGGCAAAGAAAGTAATTAACTAAACTGGCATAATACCTCATGGCACGTACCTTGTGGGCATACTTATAGTTTCATCTGTAAATCTTAACTGCATTATCCAGTCCCCTTTTGCTCTTACTAGTAGCTCACCTTATTTTAAAAATGAAGTTGAAAGCAAATTGTTAATATATATATATATATATTGTGGTTTAAGCTGGCCAGCAGCTAAGCACCACACAGCCATTCTCTCACCATCCCCCCTCCCTCTCTGGGATGGGGGAGAGAATTGGAAAAAAAAGTGAAAGCTTTTGAGTTGAGATAAATACAGTTTAATAGGTCAGAAAATAAATTATTATTAATAATAATGTGTACGAAACAAGTGATGCATAATGCAATTGCTCACCACCCGCTGACCAATGCCCAGCCCATCCCTGAGCAGATGCCGCCCCCACCCCAGCTAGCCACCCCTATCTATTGTTCAGCATGATGTCAGATGGTATGGAATACCCCTTTGGCCAGTTTGGGTCAGCTGTCCTGGGTCTGTCCCCTCCCAGCTCTTGCTGCACCCCCAGCCTGCCCGCTGTCAGGATAGAGTCAGAAGCTGAAAAGTCCTTGGTTTGGTGTAAGCATTGTTCTGCAACAATTAAAACATCGGCATGTTATCAGCACTCTTCTCATCCTAACCCAAAACATAGCCCCCTACCAGCTACTAGGAGGAAATTTAACTCTATCCTAGCCCAAACCAGGACAATAATCTACTGGGCCATCATATTATTCACTTTATCTGGTATTATTAGTTTTCGATAATGTCTATACATAGTTTCAGCTACAAAACTTAACATGGATCAATCTTTTTTTGCCATGATGTATTTTCTGTTTTCTCTGTCTCCTCTTGAAAATACTTTTTCTGTTTTCCCCAGGTTTTATTGCATTTATTACTAATTCCCATTAGTAAATGTATCTTTCAAAAAGAGTTTTATGTGAAAACTAATATTTAAGTAAATCTTTGACTTCTAGATTTTTGTTAAAATGAGATTTTTCCCTCGAGACTGCAGAATAAAGTTTACATTAGTGGCAATGCAAATTGTGTCCATGCACAAATGAGATAGTATTTGCCCTGCCACTAGAAACAAATCTGTAGTGAATCAGCATAAGCAATTAGGTGCGATTCAAACAAAGCTAGAAAAAAGCATGAACATTACCAAGAGGTTTCTTCCTTTTTGTTTAGTAATCTCTTCTTTATTCTGAGGGAAAAGTAGAAAATCTTACAGAAACTCAGTATATCTTCAAAGCTTCAAAAGCTGCTTTAGGTTAGGGAAATTTGATCTGTGTCTAGACATTTAAGGTGTTATTCAGCCTACTGTCTTTTCAGTCTAAATGAACATTTTCTCTCTTGCCTCACCATCCAAATTCTGCTGGCTTCATCAGGAATTTATATTACTTTTATATTATTTATATATTTTGTTGAATTTTGTGTATGCATACATGCAAATGTCTGCCTGTGACAAATACAACATTGGTTTAAATAGGAGAGCAGTATAGTCCTTGTGCCATAATGCCTAAGAATCCTTCAAGATAAGCTCATTATTGTAGCTAAATCCCAGCAAAGATGTTTTAGTGACATCACTTTGACTGATGTCATTCATCTATGAAACACTGATGGTTTCTCTGAAGTGAGAAGCTGGCTGTCTTTCCTTGTTCAGGATGTAAACAGAGAGAGCAAAAGCACACACATACAAATGTATATTTATGAAATTAATTTAACTGAAATACAGAAAAAAGCTTGGATCTGAATGCCTTTTTTTTGCCACATCAGCTGCTTTAGTTAATACAAGTTAAAAGGAGGGACCAAATGTTTAGTATCACTGGTAAATCAAGGCTTTCTTATGGCATCTGGAGGGACAGTGATACTTATCCAAATGGGTTTGCTCATTCTTTCTGATGAAAAATATGAAGATAGGAAATAACTATGCCTTCTGGTTAACTTGCTTACAGTGGTAGAGGCATTGCAAAGGTGATGAAGTGCATACTCTTTGACAGAGGAAAGGAAAATCTAAGTGGACGACAGGGTAACAACCACTGAGAAATGCCAGTTCACCTCAATAACAACAACCTGTGTATTCTGCTAACCTACATTTATGTTTTCTGTCTCCATTTTCCTATAATTTAGCTTTGCACACTATAGAAAAACATGACAGAAAATGAAGAAATTTTGAGACTGTTTTTGTTGCTGTTTTTCCACCAGTTCTGTAGATTTTTTATCAGAGCTGTCTGTGGAATGTTCATCTGGAATGACACTGTCAACCTGCACACTAGAAAAGTCAAGATTTAACTTGGTTTGGTTTAAATGTCATTTTAAGGGAAACAAACAAACAAACAGATATGACTGGATAATTAATCACCATTACTTATCTGATACAAAGTTAAAATATGTTTGTTTTTTTTCACCATCAACATTTCTCATGCTTTTGTGTGGAACTGAAGCAAGCTAGTGCATAGACACGCATTATGCTACCATTATATGGTAACTACCCACTTTCACTGAGATACAGCCAAAGCAAAGGCCTGTGACACCCATAAAAGTGCATCAATGAGGATATAATTAATATTAGCTTGCTGAACATGAATATAAGCATGTCAAAATAGTGTACAGGAGTTTTGTAACCCTGTGAATGGAATTTTACATGTGTATGTGAGCAATGTGAGTGCTAATGGGGAAAATGAAGATTAGTATAGGGTAGAAAGCATTCAAGCAACAAAAACTTGCCAGAGGAAAAAGTGAGCACACAGCAAATGCAAATAGGTAGGCATCCTGATGAATACACAAGAAGGATAGACAAAAGAAAATGAGGTAAGCGATATCAAGAGTGTAAGAGGAACATTTTATTTATTATTTTTTTTTTTAGGTGTGGGGCAGATAACTGCTTAAAATCATCAGACCTAAGTGAAGAAAATGGTGACTTAGGACCACCAAGGACCACAGCCATAAGTGCTGACTAAATGGCACCAGCTCTGTATACTCACACCTATTTTAGAACACGTTATATTGAACAGTCTATATGTGTGGTGATGAAGATTAATGATGTGTAAGAAATACCCATTTGAAAGTAGTGTACTATTACTGAATGAGTTTCCTAAAGTTCAAAGTTTAAACCTGGCCTGCTTTATCCACCTTCTAAACACTCCCATCACAGTGATGTCCTCCACATACATACGTACATATACACATACTCAATGGCAACAGAGAGATAAACAAACTGACTTTGGGAGTATTCAGAGTGTTGCTCCATGCCCACCATGTATAAATTTTATGGGGGAACATTTTGTTTGTGGAATGTACTAAAGAAAATGTGAAACAATGTTTCCTAAGGGGGAGGATTAGAAAATTCTGGAGTGGTGATATGCTTCTTGGAGCACAAAAGGTTATGAAGAACAGGCTAAAAGAATCCCTACTATTTCTGTTATAACAATGTAATTCTACATATAAAAACACAGTTCTGTCAATTTCTTTCATGCCCTGACATTTCTGACCCTTCCTTCTCTTCACATGGGAAACCTCCTGGCCAGAATTTTGCCTGATATTTACAGAAATTGCTCAAGGAAAGGAAGGTCACAGATAGAGTGGCTGAGAACTTTCCATCTACCCATTGCAATGGGAAAAAAATAAAAATGAGTGTTTTTAGACTTAGTCTGAAGATAATAAATGGATAGAGACTGCTTTCCCTTCGTGGCTGAAGAAGACCAGTGAATTCTTATTTATATGGCCTTTGAGATGTTTTTTTAATGAGGTCCTTTTTAAATTTAGATTATGATGCCAACATACTTCATAGTTACCGAAGGAAGTCAAACAATAAACTATGACAAGTACAGGCAGAAATGTACAAGCACAGCAAGACAAATTGAATTGGTGCAATTTCACTCACTTCAGTGGGACTACACCAGGAGATGAAATCCTCCCTCAGCATTATTTAGGGTTCAAAGAGTGCATTTAAAACACAATAAATGGATAACACCCAACCTGGGCACTTTATTACCAAGGTTTCTTGCTCTCTTGGGGGATGAGCCAGTCAGTGAGCTGCTATAACCTTTTGCTTTTCATTGATACTAACATATATCACTACGTACCCAAAATACTGTATATGAGAAAATCAATAAATTCAATGCTTAGATGATAAATGCTTACAATTTATTTCTTTATTGCTATCATGTCCTAATAAAAACAACACCCTCAAAAGAAAGTAAGGTTACACTTACAAAAGGGAAAACTGTTCCTCCTTAAGTACAGAAGTGTGCTGTAACTAATATGTTCTCTTTTTTAACAACACTAGGATATATGGGTGTTCAGAAAGAACTGAGACTGGCACAAAGAAATAATGGCTCAGGTTTAACTTTTTCATTGACCACAAGGTGTTACACTGAGGATTCTGTGCTTAAAGCTCAGAGAAAAGTATGGCATGAACTTCATTTTTCCTTTGAATCTGTGATTTATGTGTGCAACAAAGGAAATAGTAAATGTGAATCAATTCAATTGGTTATTCTGTCCCTCTGTCTCAAAATACCTTTCTTGTTGATGAAATATCTCCAAAGCTAAATAACCCAGTGTAACCATATTTTATGTGGAACAGCAATAGAGAGTCTCACATCTCTTTTGAAAGGCAAGAAAACATGATATGTATTTATAATGTGACAAAGATTTTTTCTGACTTATGTGTATTTTCTCTTTTAATTTACACAGACACTTCATAGTTGTACAGTCAGGTGATATGCCACACTACAGAAAAAATAGTTTGCTCTTTCCCCAGATTATTTATTTTAGTTTATACATTTGCTGTCTGCCTTTTTAATACTTTGGTAAATGTATGGGATAGTGTTTTTAAGTGAAGTGTAAACGACGGGGGGGGGGGGGGGG
>NC_048894.1:102849258-102857227 GCF_011077185.1 Oxyura jamaicensis
AGTGGACTGATTCTATGAAAACTAAAATCCTTGTAGCTACATCTTTCTTATCTCATAATTAGTACATTAGCTAATATTCGTTACCCCACTTTACAACCTGTAACTAAAAAACTAAAACACCCTTCATAACAACTCTATCTTTATCTCTAGTACTATTTTTCCTGTAAACAACAACAACAACAACAAAACCTACTATATTTCACTGTAAGAACAAGCAAACAAACAAACAACAAAAAAGTATGGTTAATCTTTGTGTTCCCATCCTGAATATGAAGTATAGCTTAATCTAGACACACACAAAAAGAGAAGGAGTAGACATGGCTATTTTTTCTGACCATAAAGGCACTTAGAAACCATCCTGAAAAGAACAGAATGACTGGAATAAGGGTGTTGCTTTCCTAGCCCTGAGTAGAGAATGCTTCTGAAGAGGGTCACATTTTTACAGAAGTGATTAATGAAAATTTTCCCATTTTCTCACATTTTACATGGAAATATTAACACACTTTGTGCCCCTCCTCTAAAACTGGAACATTTGATTTAGTGAAGGTCTAAGTCAAAAACACAATTATGAAAATTTGACACTCTGCAGAACTGTATCCTCTTGTAAAAAGAAAAAAAAAAGAAAAAAAAAAACGGGGGGGGGGGGGGTTTCCCTTTCACTCCATTCTACTGAAACACACATGCATACCAGAGGCTGAGATGTTGGAAATAATATTTTTTTTTCACATTTTTAAGGTGGTCATATTTAGAGAAACACTGGCTTGTCTTTGTTCATTGTTTTGTAGAAGATAAACAACATGGTACCCTTAAGAAATAATGAATAAATCAGCTTATTCTGCAAATTTGGGAGAATTATAATGTTAAAACCAAATTGTAAAATGAATCCAAGTCTAAGAGTAACAAAACAAGAAAGAAAAAGACATCCTTAGTGCATGTAAATAATGGTCAGTCTGGGAGAGAACATTACCAAAAGAATCTGAAAAAAAGGTGAAAATATAGTGGTTATCTTGGTTCAAAATGACAAGTGAATATTTTTCTTGTAACTGAAAAACAATAAGCAAAAACACTGTATTTAATTAGGAAGCATTTTGAAAACTTAGAACAAAATTTGAACATCATTATCTGTGCAAGTAAGATGACTAGAAATATACATAAAAATCAAGTTAAACGGATTAAGAACTACTTCACTGGTAGATTACAAAAGTTAACGTACACGAGAAATAACCATCCACAAAGGTTGTTTTTCCCACTGGTGTCTTAGATCTATTCTTGTTTTGGAGCAGTATATATCATTAGCAATATTGACAAATAAACTAAAAAGTTTTCTGGATGCTGTTAAAAATTAGCAAATGTCATGAAGGACTGTGGAATGTTTAATAAAGATGGGACAAGCTGTTGTTCTAAAATGTGGATTCCTTTGAATAACTGATGCTGTAAGGTAACCAAATACAGGTTCAGGCACTAGGAAATAAGAATGTAGGTCATATTTATGAGAAGAAATGCATTCTGGATTGCAGTGACATTGAGAGAGATTTAAGGGTCAAGAGGGATAATGAAATGAAGAGTGAAATGCTGTAACTAACAGGGTGAGCATAATCCTAGGATATAGAAGCAAGGAGATATCAGATGTGAGAAAAGAGACCGTCTCACTAATGGCATTCATTGAAATGGAAGAACTCAGGTATTTTCTCAAGAAATCATTGAAGAATTGGCTAAAGTTTTAGATGATAGCCATGAAAGAACACTAAAAACAAACAAACAAAAAAGTTTGGGCAACTTATAGCAATACTGTGAAGCTCAAAGTCTGTACTATTAATCAATCAATAAATGTGCCTCATTACTAGTCCACAGAAGGAAATGTAAGGAAGTGAATTAAACTTAACGTCCAGTGCAAGACAAGAGAGGATCTAGTTGTTGAAATCTGAAACCAGGAAGATTAGATTTCAATACAAAAAATAGTTAGAAAGAATTATCTACAGATATGTTGACACAGCTAATGCAAACCTCAAACAAGGCTGGATATGCTTCTAGAATGTATGTCATAGACATATGGTTTAGAGGCTTGAAACTACTTGAGATTTGGTTCTACAACCTGGATAGAAGGATAAATGCTCTGTACCAGCCTTAAATTTATAAGAAAAATGTACTCGAGTCTCCAGGACATAGTCCAAGATGTTTCTCTTAAAGCATGAAAATTAGTAAGCATCAAGCTGGTTCTCCTAGGAAATTCTAGAAAATGGGTAATATTTTCATGTAAATTTGAAATGGTCAGGATAAAGAATCTCATCAGGAATTTGATCCAAAACAAGGGAAAAGTAAGACCTATGGTTACTGGGAGAAAAGGCTGCTATAATTCAACTGATTAGACAGGAAGATCCCAGGAAATATTTGTTAAACTTTGAAGTTAACTGTTGTCCTCCTACACTTAGAAAAGATGTATTCGACATATGCTATATCATTATATTTTTGATTAACCTTTTCCAGCACGCTACAAACGTTTCTTTGTAGTAAATTTAGCTCTAACTGTTGAAATTCCACAGGTAGTTTAAAACTTTTCTGATAGATCTTCATTAGAATAATAACTATTACTATAGGTTGAAATAACCTATATATATTTTAGCAGTATGAACAAAATTCTGACTAAGTATTCTCTGATGATCTTTCTTTCATCCTTCAGCCTTTAGGAATTAACTTGTCTGAACACACACGGGATTGGTCTTCAAAAGTGATTACCAGGTAAAATACATCACAAACAAATTTTCCAAAAGGTAATCTTTAATTTGATAATTATATAGAATTAAACCTTCAAAACAACATATCAGTTTATGTTCCTAGAAGGAAAATCTTAGTGCTTTTGCTATTCTTTCTGTTTTATTTTAATAAAAAATGGTTATTTTAAATGGTCATTTTCCTTATGTGGCCTCCTGGTCATGTTCCTCATCATACTTGTGACCTGTGTAAATTGGATCTGGGCACAGATTTGGTTGTCCTATTTGTATTGTTAAGCCTCTTGACTTCACAATATATAATAAGATAATATTCTGTAATAATAATGTAATATTCTGTATAGATTCTTCAGTATGATGATTACAGACAAAGAAAGTATCAGCTCATTTGCTCTATTGTGAGCCATTTTTCTCTAGCAGTGTATTTTTTGCATCTCCTACTAAATTGTCAGAGACTGATCAGGTTGCAGACTACTTCCCTCTCAGTGAATATCTCTCTCTGCTTCTCTCAGATTTGCTGCACATAAGTTAAAGTGAAAATTTTACAACAGTGTTTTAAAAATATCTGTGTAGCTCCATGTGGTGGTTTCTAATTCCCAGAACAAATTAACATGTTTCTTCAGGAACAACCAGCAAAACCCCAAAAGGCTACATACTCTTCAATGACATCTGGTAATCTAGAGACATCCCTTTTCAGAATTTTGTTGAAGGAGCAAAGGAGAGCTTTTTCTTGCACAAAGAAGTAGATGTCTTCTATACAGAGTCACTGATTTATTTCTAACATACTTATCTCAAACTAATAACTCTGTGTGTATTCAATGTCTGATGATAGGACCTACTTGGAACAGTCGCCTTTTCCTGATTCAATTTTTATGTTTGCATTCATGTGTTTTCTGTAGAAGAAACTATTACAAAAAGCTCCAATAGGCAGCTTGCTTACCAGCTTGAACTAAAAGAAACATTTGCTTATGGTAGATGTGCATGCTCAGGAATTTTGATTTTTTTATATAGTTTTAAAAACAGAAAAAAAAAAAAAAATCTTGGCTGATTATTTTGATGCTAAATGTTTACAGTGTGCTGTCCATTCTTTTATAGTGCAATTATTTCTTTGTCCATACGGCCAACTACCATGGTCAGAGTTTAACCTCTTCGGCTGACAACTGTACATGAGAGTTGGAAAATGTGGACAACATATTCAACAAATCAGGCTTTATATCTGGTAGCAGGAACACAAGCATTTAAACTGAGAGGAGCCAAATTTTTTGTCCATTAGTAATGCTTAATGTGTACTATTTTATCCACGCTAGCTCAGGTGCTATGTGATTGTTTTCTCTCATTAGATTGGTTCCTTTTTCTTTTCTCACTCAGTAGTGAGTGAATTCTTCCTTCCCATCCCTCCACCATCTCAATATTTGAGATTGCATTGCAAGTCCTTTCTTGGTGTTGTGGTTTAACCCGGCCAGCAGCTAAACACCACACAGCCATTCTCTCATCATCCCCCCTCCCTCTCTGGGATGGGGGAGAGAAACGGGAAAGTGAAGCCTGTGGGTTGAGATAAAGACAGTTTATTAAGATAGGAAATAATAATAATAATAATAATAATAATAATAATAGTGTGTACAAAACAAGTGATGCATAATGCTCACCACCCGCTGACCAATGCCCAGCCCATCCCTGAGCAGATGCCGCCCCCACCCCAGCTAGCCACCCCTATCTATTGTTCAGCATGATGTCAGATGGTATGGAATACCCCTTTGGCCAGTTTGGGTCAGCTGTCCTGGGTCTGTCCCCTCCCAGCTCTTGCTGCACCCCCAGCCTGCCCGCTGTCAGGACAGAGTGAGAAGCTGAGAACTCCTTGGCTTAGTGTAAATAATTGTTCTGCAACAATTAAAACATCGGCATGTTATCAGCACTCTTCTCATCCTAACCCAAAACATAGCCCCCTACCAGCTACTAGGAGGAAAAATAACTCTGTCCTAACTGAAACCAGGACACTTGGTAATAAGTTAAAGGTCCAGCATGCAGGAGCAGACTGGCAATTACTAAGGAATCTGAAATCCAGCCTGCCTCTCTCACTTCAGAGGGAAAATGACTAAAGCAGCCATCGGCACCTGTGCACGTTCAACCACACAGCTTTCACCTGTGTGTTGAGCTAGTTAATCTGTCAACAGGCCTCAACTACTACTTTGTGAAAGGACATGTTGAACCACTGTGTTATAGTGCTGAGAAACAGAGGAGCTAGTAGCTTTTCCTGCCAGGCAGCAAGGTATCTGTCGTCACTTTAAATCACTAGCCACTGTGAAGGACATGAAAGTCTTTTTGATCAGCAGTCCAAAAATGTTTATAATTTAAAATATAAAATTGCACTGTCATCTGACACATTTAAAAATCAATGCTGGCCCACCACAGGATCATTCCATGATTCTAAGGCTTTTAACACTTAATGAAAGTATGGGAGTGAACATCCTATTGTATAACAGAGGATAATACCCATGAACTGTCACTGCATTTCTTAGTCTATAAAGCCTGCAACTAATGAGCTAAAAATAGGTCTGTTGTGCAATATTATGCATGTAGCAATTATCACAAAGGAATTTGATTATATTCATTCATATTAATGGAGCAGTTTTCATTTATAGGTTTATAAACATTTCAAACACTATTACCTAGCAGTATTATTTCATTCTGTTGACAGAATATATTATCTTTTGTTTTATAGCCACAATGGAGTGCACAAAGCAAAGAAGCCTATAGCAGCCAAAAAATTCAGTCTTGATAATAATAAAACTGAACTTGAATGCTAGCAATATAGAGGTTCTGTTCAAAGGTCACTGTAATGGATCCAAAATCTACTTGTCATCCTCATCTATCAGCTGAATCCATCTTTCTCTGAATGTTAGGAGTTCATCACCATGGAAACCACTTATGAAATTGGCAAAGTTGAAAATTTAAATTATCTATTTGGAGAATTTATTTACTTGCAAATTGAGACCTTTAAAAACCTAGCTTACTACTCAATATATAGCAAATTCTCCTGATACTTGAAAATGTGAAATTATTCTGCAGGAAAAGTGTAACTGAGAAGGATGAAGAGGGGAGAGGGTGGTGATTTCTCATGGTGGGTCAAAAATGAAGTTTATTTAAGTTCTGTGGTATGTTGAATTACAGGACATTGGCAAAAGTGACTGAGAAGAGCTCAGCTCTGTAGTCTAAAATTTTAGATCCTTGCTGTGGAAGCACAGCTGCAGCAAAATTAATCTTGTTACAATGTTTCCTGCCTTTTGCCAAGTTTAGCGACATGTTTTTGAACATACCACTTTTGCTAATAATGATTTCCCTCTAAGATTTTTCTCCAATATATCTGTTAAAGTAAAAAAATAAAAATAAAAAATCTGTATTAGATTGCTTGGGTTTGACTCTTTACTGACAGACAGAATTCAGTAAAAAATAAAAAATAAATGTTTAATCAACATGAGGCATAAGAATAATTTAATATTTTGATGTCAGACTCTTATGCTTTCATGGTTTAGAAAATCTGTTGGCTTCAATAGTAGATAAGTGCAGACATATACTTTCACATGACTTGAGTGCAAATCTCCAAAGTTCAGAATTTCTGAATGAAATTATCATGCCATGTTTTCAGGGTTGCATAAATGATCCCATTTCAAATGTGTTCCATTAATTTCAATGAGAGTTCTGTACATTAAGTATTCCAAAATTATCTGTATGTAAATACTCTCATAGTCTAGATTCTTCAGTGTCCAGTGCTAGGCTGCAAACCAGCCTAGGGGTAGGTTTGCAGAAGTACTAAGCTTTCATTTTATAGCTTCAGTAAGATCTAGATTTTCACTACTGCTCTGAATACAACATAACATTTCTGAAAGTCCAATTAGTTATTCAAGAGAATATGGGAAAATGAATGTCCTCGAAGACTTGGAACTCCAGTTGTCAGTACTAATTTCTGTAAAAGGACAACCTTTATTTCAGTTAGAGTGTTCTATTTTAATTAAGCATTCCTGATGAAACAGAAGATGTTGATTTCCCCTTTCCTGTCTATGGCTTATTGCAGCACTATTCAATATGATTATGTTCATAGTTCCATTAGTTCAATAACACAGACAAAAGAAAAACAAACTTCATAAGACATAGTGCTTTCAGTAAACAGCAGCCCTACTTACTTTACAAAATCTCCATAACTAGACTAAAGAGTTACAGCTCATTTAGTTTTACAAATACAAATATTTTCATTAAAAAAATGGTAAATGTACTTTTGTTCGGTTGATCTTTAGTTACTCCTAATTTGCATCTAAAAACTGGCCTTCCATGTGACAGGATAACATTTTTACTGAGTGGCTTAAATTTTATATGCACAGAAGTGATACCTTATTCTTGCAAAGATGTAAATTTAATGCAAAAAAAGTAAAATACATATGTATTTTTTTCCTGTGATTGAACCTGATAAACTAAACATCACTGTACCCCCTGTGTTAAAGGGAGTGCGTTGGATATAATCAAGCAAATATCAATGGACAGTTATCCTGCACTTATTTCTAATTCTGTACCATTCTATTCTATTCTCACCTTTTCCCTGTTTTCTACTGTCTTTTGATTAATATGAAATGACAAAAAGTATATTAAGAATGGCATATGCATGGGACCATTGTTCTAGCTAAATAACTTCTTCTATTGAATTTAACTTACAAAGATAGTTAGTACCACCTATGTTGACTATTTTCTGTCACTGCTAACATTAACTTTCTTTTCTAGGTTCAGCAGTTGCTTTATTTTCAGTCTTGGGTCCATTTGTGGATTAGTTTAGTTATTTTTTAACTGGTCACTTGACTTTTGCTTTCTTATTAACCATTTTTGTATTTAACTTATATAAAAGAAGTAATAATGGAAGCTTTCCTCTGTGGAAAAGTAAGCTGAATTTTGTGATCTCAGGGTGCTCCTTGTATAATTTTTCAAAACTTTTAGGTAGAGAAAAAATGCCGTTTGGTTATTAATCACATAGAAGCACATGAAAGACAGAAAAGGGAGTAAAAAGGAACAGAGCCAACAGCTGGTAATGGTGTTTTTACCCAGCTGGGCAGCTGAATTCCACCACAACTACTCTCTCACTCCCACTCCTCAAAGGGAAAAGGGTAGAAAATATGATGAAAATGGCCCAAGGGCCAAAATAAGGACAGGGAGAAGGCTCAACAATTATCATCACAGGCATAACAGACACAGCATAGGGAGAT
>NC_048894.1:102857327-102872622 GCF_011077185.1 Oxyura jamaicensis
AAAAAAAAAAAAAAAAAAAAAAAAAAAAAAAAAAAAAAACCTAGAAACACCTTCCCCAATCCACCCTCTTCTACTTTCTCCCCGAGTGGCATACGGAAAAAAGGAATGCAGTCACTCCCTAATGCTCCATCGCGCCGCTCCTTCACAGTCACTCTCTGCCCCTGATCCAGCGTAGGGTCCCTCCCAGCTACCAAAATCCAGCTACAAACCCGCAGCTACCAAAACCTTGCCATGTAAACCAAATACAATGGTTTATTCTGTGTTTAAGAAGGTCATCAACCTAAATACTTACACTTATTACTAGTATAAAATATTAGGGAAAATGCACAGCCATGAGTAGCCATACATATGAGTAAAGGTACAACTAAAGTAAGTAAAACTGTTAGCTGGAAATTCTTCCTTTCCTGTAACTTATCCATGTTTCAGTCTCTGTTCCAATTCCTGTAACAAATATTCTTTCATTCTGAAAATGACGGCAAAAATGTCCTGCTGAATAGTGTTTTCAGATGTGTGATAATTCTGCCACACTGTCTTAAACATATTGTAACATTGTTTCAGCATCTTCTGAAACATACTGTAGTGGGTTTATGTGACAAGGTTTTGGTAGCAGGGGGCCATAGGGGTGGCTTCTGTGAGAAGGATCTAGAAGCTGCCCCATGTTTGGTAAGGGCCCCACTGCTGACCAGAACTGAGCCAATAAGTGATGTTGTTTGCGCCTCTGTGAGAGCATATTTAAGACAGGGAAAAAAAAAACGCTGCGCCACACAGCAGCTGGGAGAGTGAGAGGAGTGAGGAACAGCCTTGCAGGCGCCAAGGTCAGTGAAGAAGGAGGGGGAGAGGTGCTCCAGGCGCCGGAGCAGAAGTCCCCTGCGGCCTGTGGTGAGGACCATGGTGAAGCAGGATGTCCCCCTGCAGCCCATGGAGTACCACGGTGGAGCAGGGTTCCACGCTGCAGCCCGTGGAGGAGACCACGGTGGAGCAGGTGGCCCTGCACCGACGGAGACTGCGGCCTGTGGAAGACCCCTGCCGGAGCAGATTCCGGGCCGGACCTGCAGCCCGTGGAGAGGAGACCACGCAGGAGCAGGTGACCTGGCAGGAGCTGCTGCCCAAGGGGGACCCAGGTTGGAGCAGTTTGCTCCCGAGGGATGGACCCCGTGGTACGGACCCATATCTGGAGCAGTTCTTGAAGAGCTGCTGCCTGTGGGAAGCCCACGCTGGATCAGTTCAGCAAGGACTGCATCCCGTGGGTGGGACCCCACAGCACAGGGGACGAGAGTGACCAAGAAGGAGCGGCAGAGAAGAATTTCTATAGACTGACCATAGCCCCCATGTCCCCGTTCCCCTGCGCCGCTCGGGGGGAGGAGGTGGAAGAGGGTGGATGGGGGGGAAGGTGCTTTTGGTTTCTTTCCTTTGTTTCTCACTTCTCTAGCTCGTTTGTAATAGGCAATAAATCTTACTGTCTCCCTATGCTGAGTCTGTTTTGCCCATCACAATAATTACTGCACGATCTCCTCGTCCTTATCTCAACCCTTGAGCCCCTTTCATCGTATTTTCTCCCTGTTCCTCTTTGAGGAGGGGGAGTGAGAGAGCGGTTGTGGTGGAGCTCGGTCACCCACCCGAGTGAAACCATCACACATACTCAGATTCTTTTTTTTGCTGTAATATTGTCCTATTCATCTGAAGGTTTCCAAAATCGTACTGAAACAAGCAGCTGACCACAGGCATAAGCAGTCGTGCTGGATCCAGTCCCCTGAAAGGAATAGGCAGTGCTATAATCACCTATAGGAGGAACCTAATGTACACCAAAGTAATTGAGAAAAAAAAAAAAGTGTGTGTGTGTGGGGGGGACGACAACCAAAATAGAAGCATGAATTTATGGACAAGGGGATGATTCTACCACTTGATTTGTCTGGGAGAGAGGAACAAAACAACACAGACTGCAGAGCAAGAGAATGAGATAGAAATCAGGATGGTTGTGAAGGTATTCTGCTGGTGGATGAAAGAAGAAGGGAACAGGCGAGACTAAATACACTGATTGCATACAAATGACAATTTCTCACATAGCACTTCAAATACGTGTCAAATGCTCTTCAAAAGTAATCAGCCTTCTAAACAGGCAACAGATGCATTCTTCTACTGAAAGAAAACATTTAACAATGCAGGCATCGGATTGCTCTAGAAACACTTACATGATATTGCTTGTTAAGAAAAGCAACTGCCATATGTGTTAGCTCCTTTATGGTGTCTATGAATAAGAAAGGTGAGGCCATTAGACAAACTGGGAAGATGAGGTGAAAGAAAGAAAAAAGGAATCCTTTTGTTCACATAATGTAGTGTGTTTACTATATCCATCTTTTATTGTCAAATATATATTTCCCAAACTACCTTTATCTTTAGAGCTTTCATATTCATATTTCCTAGTCCAGTGTTAACTGTATGAATCTGTATGTGGAAAGGTCTAAAAAGATGCATATCCCTACAATTAACCATCATTTCTATAGATAGGTAGAAAAGGCAGTATATTTCCAAGCTAAGAAAAATATTGAAACATTCCTCCTTCTAATGTACAAATCCTACTCTCAGACAATAGTCACAAAACCCTTTCCTAGGAGCTGTATTGCTGCAGAGCAGAGAGGGGAGTGTGTAGCAGTTTGACCGTGGCCATCAGCCGAGCACCCATAGCTGCTCATTTGCTCCCCTCTCATGTGGGGAAAAACAGAAAATAGAAGGAAGATGAGAAAGCTTGTGGATCAAGATAAAAATGGATAAATAGGTGAAATAAAAGCTGCGTGTGCAAGCAGAGCAAAAAGAGGAATTTATTCACCACTTCCCATCATCCATCAGATGTCCAGCATATTGGTAGATTTGGCAGTGCAAGGTTAACAGTGACTTGATGATCTTTGAGATCTTTTCCAACCTGTAATAAATGATGGGGGTTTGTTCATTGTAATGTACATATTCAAACAGCTTTAAAGAAGTGGTTAAGATAAGATCAGGACATTCTGAGATATCCTGTAAAAACAGGGTATCTCTCTAATGGTGTGTTAGGAAATTGGTGAAGCTAACAAAAGAGGCTGCTCAACCAGAAACCCCCATTTCCTCCTCTACTCAAGCATTACAACAACGCAGAGGAAGATTACAATCTTCATCTTCACTACCACCCGAGGGAACAGGATGACCCCCTAGCAAAAGCACGCACAAGCACAGAAGATATCCGGACGTGCAACCGAAACCCGGGACTAAGGGATAATAAAAGGGGTTGTTGGCAGAGACTGGGTACACGCCGTTGGTGGAGCAGAGGCTCCCCGGCCGCCCAGCACTGTTTCGCTTGTTGGCTGCTTACTTAATAAAATTATTTGCATTATTGGAAATGATCCTCTCTGTCAATTAATTGAGAGCTAATTTATAACACAAATTATTCTGTGATTCTATATGGTATGGAATGTCTCTTTAGTCATTTGGGGTCACCTGTTCCAGCTGTGAATGTTCCCAAACTGTTGTGCACCTCAGCCAACTCACTGGAGGGGCAGAGTTGGGGAAAAATAAAGCCTTGATGCTGTGTAAGCACTGCTCAGCAACAGCCAAAACAATGTTGTGTTATTAGAACTGTTTTAAACCCAAATGCAAAGCACAACCCCTTACAGGCTGCTATGAAGGACATTAATTCCTTCACAGGAATTAGCCAGAACCAGCACAGATGGCAAAGACCAAGCACACTGCAAAAATGTAATATTCCTAACATTCCCTATTGCTGATATCTTTGGTATCCTGCCATCTAGTGTAACTGAAGTCCACAATGGGGATCTCCCTTCTGTAAGAGAAAAAAATCCTCTCCTCCATCCTCCTAAAAAAAATAGATTAAGAAAAAAAAAAAAAAAAAAAGTTATATAATGGAAACCTAATGAAGAAAACTAATCAGAGACCGATTGTCCCTTAACCTTCATGATACAATTTCTCCAGTGGCAAAGCAGCTCTAATGGGTTTCCTATTCCTGTAAAAGGGGGGAGCAGTTCATCATTATTTCAATTAAAAGGAGTCACTTCTTAACAGCTAAATATTATAACTGAGGAGAAGGAAGGAGTTTGTAAAATTGGACTGCTCTTTAAATAAAGTATTTACATCCTGCATCTCCACAAATGTCACTTAAAGATAGTAAACTATAGCTTTTTATTTTGCTCACACTACCTTCTAACCTGCAAATTAATTATCTGCAAATCACTGAAGTCACATGAGTCTGTGTACTGATCTTTCATTAACTTTTCATAAGTTTGCCAGCGTTTGACAATTGATCCCCTAACAATTACAATAGCTTTCAATGTAATTACCACTTTCTGCTTGCTTTTACAGGTACTTAGTATACCACTTAAATCTCTCACCTGCATGTTTTTGAGAACCTTTCAGGAGGTCATTACTTCAGATCAAATTTAATCATCCAATTATTTATTCCCAAAAGGACAGTAGAAGGGATCATGCAGTACAGCATGTGAATGTAATCCCTATTGAGTTTCTATTTTTCTACAACCTGAGTATTTATTAGGAATTCTTTCTTTAAGATCAAAATTTGCATAATAACTTTATGAATAAAAAAAGCACTCTGGTGAATCCCTAAGCATTTCCTCCAACTTTTCTTTCCAGAATAATTCAGGCCAAATCAGCAGAGAGTAGGATGTGCAAGTTTTCTAAAATGTCTTCTGTTGTTGTTTCTGTTGCTTTCCTTTGCAAAGGGCATGAACTTGAACATTGTTGTCCAGGTGAGAAGTCACCAAGTCAGGACTGACCCCCTTACTTGAAGTTTTCAGTCTGTCTAGTATAATCTGGATATTACTTTAGCCAGTTTTTTTTTTTTTCTTAACTGCATGCCATGAGAATAATTCTGCTTCCTGTATCCTTTTTTTTTTTTTTTTTTTTTTTTGATAAGAAAAATGTTATTTATGGCTCAGGTGCTTCAGCACAGCAGCCAAAAAGTAACATCCTGAAAGAAAGGGAGCAGGCATTTCCCCAACCAGAATTTATTTAGCTTTTGGACCATAATCATTTATATGTAATTGAAAGAGCAAAACAGTGTACTTGGATGAAAGGCAGAAGGGAACAGAAGATTCTCAACATTAAACAACCAAACGCTGATTATTTGTGTTTTATTAAGTCCTACCAGTGATAATCTGCAGCAGGTTGCATCAATTCTGTGATACAGGAAAAGGATGGCTTCTTTCAGGTCTGATTCATCTTAGTGCTGTAGTGCCTTTTTTTTTTTTTTTTTTTTTTTAAGGTTTATCTATAAGAGAACATAACAGAAGCTCTTAGAAAGACAACAACCCCATTCAGAGACAGCTGAACCTTTGTTCATTGTGTGATGCCTCTGAGTGTGGCTTTCCAAACATCTACCTTTCCAATTACAGAATTGTGTTTCTCCCATTCTTGTACTGTGTATTTTTTTTTCAATGATGCCTGTCCAGTGAGTCTGTTAACAACCCATCTTCTCGTTTCTGCAGAAGCTTTACAATTAGTGTACAGTTACACAAATAACATCAGCTATGCAACATGAGCACAGTAAAAGAGAAAAAAAAAAAAAATATATGCAGGAATGTATCTTGTTTTCCCAGGATGATAGACATTTCCTGATAATTTCAATAGTATCATAAAACAGCTTCCTTATACAACTCTTTTTCACATCTTAGAGTCTGTTATTTAACTCTGTGATAGTTCTTTTGATCTGATGTACTCCTAGGACTATTCTTGTCCTGTCATCATTTCTTCACAACCTTAGAGGTTACGAAGTAGCTTATCTTGATCTATTTTAATTCAGGCCCTCTATTTTTTGTCCTTGCTATCCATTATTAAATTAAACCTACTTCTTTTTATGGCAAATATTTTAGTTACTACAAAACAACAAAATTAATTAGTACTGATAAATTCTAATTTGCCTTAATTGTATGCCAACATACTTTTAACAATTCAGGAGAAGAAAACCTGGCTACTTTGTTTCAAAATAATTATTGCAGTTTTTGAGGTACCCATGTGGCTAATAAGCACTATTGAAATTATATTTTCAACACGCTTAGAAGTCCCCAGCTATTTTCATTCTTGTAGATGTAAAAGGAATTTAATCTTGTGAGGGTTAAATGATAACAAGAAGGGCTTTTCTAAGTACTTAAGAGGCAAAATGAAGATTAAGGAACACAACAGCCCCCTGCTGAATGGGGGAGGGGATATGGTGACATAGGACAAGGCTAAGGTATTGAATGCTTTCTTCATTGCAGTTTTACTTGCAAGACCAGCCTTCAGGAATCCCAGGCCCCAGAGATAGAGGGGGAAAGGACAGAACAAGGAAGATGTACCCTTCATGGAAGAGGATCACATCAGAAAACATTTAAGCAAATTTGACATATCTATGTCCTCAGGCCCTGATGGGATGCAACCACAAGTGGTGAGGGAGTTGGCTGTTGAGAGCAGCCTCACAATGACAATAGCCTTTGAACACTGTTCTACAGCTGGGGTAGAACCAGTACATGCTGTGGGCCAAGCGCCTGAAGAGCAGCTATGCAGAAAAGGACCTAGGCTGGCCACCAAGTTGATCATGAGCCAGGAATGTGACTTTGTGGAGAAAAAAAAAAAAAAAAAAAAAAAAAAAAAGCTAACAGTGAATTGGACTACATTAGGACAAGTGTTCCCAGCAGGTTAAGGTTTGCGATCCTTCCCCTCTACTGAGCACTGGCAAGGCTGCACTTGGAGTAGTGTGTCCAGTTCCGGGTTTTCCAGTATAATTGAGATAGGGATATACTGACTAGAGTTTGTCACAGCAGGGCCATGAAGTGGATGAAGGGACTGAAGTGACTCTCCTGTGAGGAAAGGCTGAGAGAATTGGGACTGTTCAGCCCAGACAAGAGAAGGTGGCGAGGGAGGGGGGGGAGGTGAGGTGAGGTTCAAAGAAGATTGAGTTGGGTTCTTTTCAGTGGCACCCACTGACAGGGCAAGTGGCAATGGGCACAAACTGAACCACAAGAGGCTCTGTCTGAACATCAGAAACCACATGCCACCTGTGAGGGTGACTGAGTACAGGTTGCCCAGAGACATGGAGCCTCTCACCTTGGAGATATTTAAAAGCAAACAGTCCTGGGCTACCTGCTATAGGTGGGGGGGTCAAACCAGATATCTCCACATGTCCTTTCAATCATTCTGTGATATCAGATTAATATTGGACCTCAAAGATAAAAAGTAGTTGAAGGATATTACTCTCTAAGTCTGGTAATGAATTACATTAGAAAGCATCCATATCTGAAAACCAATTGAAACCTACCAGTAAGTTTTTTCTTTACCTACTTCCTGTCTTTAGGCTTCCTTCAGATTTGAGTTTTTCTGGGTGTTTAGGACCTTGTAGCTTTTTTTTGTTGAGTATCAGGGAATCTTTCCTGTGAGTTCCTGCTCCCAGAATGGGGATGGGAGTCCTCCCTTTTAATAACTCTTTTTTTTCCTCCAGTCTCCAACACCCTCCCCCCTCCTTAGTTTGTTTTGTCAGGCAGGGTAAGTAATGAGCAAGTAATAAACAGAAACTAGTACTGTAGGTACAACAGAGGTGGTAGCTGGTAATGAATAAAAGTTATTTCTCTCTCATGGAAATACCTATAAGAAGTCCTTTGAGTGGAGATAATTCGCTTTGTTGTCAGAGAAATTAGATGTATGCAATGATATGGCCAAAGCAGTAGGTTAGAGCTATCTTTGCAGTAGCCTCAGGATGCATCTGAGTACATCATGACTGCATTATTCTTCTCAACAAACTTGTGCTGAGGCCATGGCCAACAATCTAAGTATAGGTTTTTGGATTTGTTTCCTCTTCAGAAAAAATATGTGTTTAGAAATGAAAGGCTTGTCTACCACTAAAATATTATGCACTGGACATCTTACACCTCTTTCTCACTATCTAAACAAGGACATCAAACTTTACAAAATGACATTACAGAAAAATCATTTCCTGGTAATTCACATATCCCATAATTTTATTGACAAATGTTCTTGACAAAAATTAAGCTAGATGTAAATGCATATTCAGCCAGCTATTTTGAATGAAGATACCATATACATTTCTTTGTGCTAAATTAGTGCATTTATAGCCATTTTATAAAATTCAAACAGCCAATATTTGAAATTCTTAGAAAAAAATATTGTTTTATAAGTTTAATTCTTACACGTTTGTTTGGTCGATGCCAAACACATCGTTGGACAGCTCAAAAAATTATTGGGAAACAATCAAAAATAAATATGTAAATAAACTGCCCACTTTTCACCAGACAAGAAGAATAACTAAGGAATTATGAGTCATGAAGCCCAAAATCTCAATTTCATTAATCTAAATGTAGGGTTTACATATTTATTTAGAACATTAGAACATTCAGTTCACATATGAACTTGAACAATGTTAAGAAGTGCTGCAAAAGAGGAACAAGTAAAAATCGAGACTCCCTGTATCCTCTCAGAGACCAAAACTCTCCACCCTTTCTGTTTAAGATTTTTTCAGAAGGGCCCAGAATTGAACAATTTACTTTCAGTTTCCTCTGCTCTTTGTAATTCTAGCCAAGTAATACTGTACAGTATGCTGGTATTTTTGCCCATTCAATTTGTCTTTACTTAATATTTCTTGTTTTATGAGAATTTCTCCAGATTAGCCAAATGAATATCCCTGAAGAGGTAAGTATCATTCATGATAGCATGAAAACTAAGGAAGACTATGGATTAGAATAATTGAGTTCATGTAATTCTAGCAATTCAGATCACATTACATAAAAACAGACAAATAGTAGTCATCCACAGATCTACTCCCCATTAATAAATTGTGCTTCTAAAGTCAGCTAACAAAATATGTTTAATATTTTTGGTGAACCTACAGAAAAATGTTAGTATTTTTTCATTTTCTTTTAAGTTAGCTGTGTTGGATTATAACATTCATCCTTATTTATACAATGTGTATGTCTTGGTGAAAGTAGAGAAAAGCAAGAAAAAGTATGAGACCTGAATAGCACAATGAAAAAAAAAATAATAATAATAATAATAAAGGCATCCTATGTCTCAAAAATGAACTACAGACCTTTTTTCCTTGTTTTGACTTTTATCAGTATTTTTTCCCTTCCACTTTAGTAATACAGGTATGGGTTCTTTGGGGACAATTCCAGATTTCCCAGCAATATATAGTACTGTCTCTTTTTTCTGTGCTCCCACATCTTACCTACCCATGCATATATGTTATAATGAGAGCATGTCCTTCTGATGCCAGCAGATGCCATTCCCATTGAAAAACTATGTGAAGTATCTTCAAGAGCCAGTAGACATAAAACCCCACTGAGTTCAGGCTGTCTTTGATTCCCAAAAGCATTCCATTGAACTCCCTTTTACCAGGATTCTGTCTGTCAGTTTTATCCATTATACATACCCTTTGAAGATGAAATACATTTCTTAGATTTGAATGTAGAAAAATCAAACCGTACAACCATCATTGCACCCAGTCCACTCGAAGTGTAACTGGAACTTAGCATAAGTAATTCTCTTGAAGTTGTGCAGAAATGTCCAGTGGAAGTAATGAGAGTAGACTGCAACAATAGATTTTTCCCTAAGAACTGACTCTGGGGAGGAAAAAAAAAAAAAAAAAAAAAAAAGCCTTTCCTGTTAACTTTCTATTTAAAAGCTTTCCTGAGAGCTGTGGCAACCAAGTGTCACAGAAAGGAAGAAGCAGGAATGCAAGTTGTTGCTGCAACCGCTGCAACGGTATCAGGACCATCAGTTTCAGATGGAGTGACAGAATGTGATTTGGTAGACAGAAGCAAGTGCTAGAAGCTGAATCGTCACCACGGTTAGGTTGCTTATATCCTCTGTAAGGATTTGTAGGTATCTAAATATTTTCTTTCTTTTACATCTGAGTTTGTCTGCAAAGCTCTGACTCTTAGGGGGATTTCACAATGATTAAGGAAGAGATTAAAAAAAAAAAAAAATTCCCTTCAGTCAATTTGCAATTTGCAGCTTAAATGACATTCCAGTCTCTACCTATAGTTAAAGTCTTTATTTAGATATAAGCTAGGATTATTTTTTTTTTTAGAAGAACAGACTTTAATTTTGACTAGCCTACAAACTATTAACCATAGAATAGTTTGTGTTCAGAAGGAAGATTTTAAGTTGTGGCCTGACAGAGGTCTGAGAAAATTAGCTGAAGTAGGGTATGAAAAAAAGCCTATATCACTAATTTTGTTGTACCAAGATATTTGTAATGTAAATATCACATTCCAAAACAATAAATAAAGATTCTAATTGAAAAAAAAAATATTTAGCAAGTATATCTTTAACTGAGACCAGAGCTGACACAAATAAGGCTGTCTCTGAGGAAGAAATGATGGAAAAACTGATTTCATATTTTCTCCTATTCTACCTCTGTAAGTTTATAACAAGATTTACAACAGCTAAGCAACAGAATTTTCCTAATGAACACGCATCCAACCACTCACACATATTTCTCACCTCCGATATCAGAAACTTTTTTTTTCTGATTCAGTTAAATGAATAATGAAGAACAGATAAATCTAAGCCTTGAAAGGGGTAGCAGCAGAAAATGTCTAATGTATATTATAGATTTTTTAATGGTTTACAGTACTAAAAAATGGCTGGTATATAAATAATCAATGTATTAGTTGACTGGCAGACAAAGCTCTCTGTAGTAAGCCAGAAAAAAATATCTGACGTTCCTGCACCCTAAGATTTTGTGTTTAGAGCTCTGATTTAGCAGAAAGAGGCTTAACATTTCAATATTGCTTAAATCACAATACAAACAGATTGCACATATAAAAAGGCTTATGTAAATGCTGTTTGTTTGGGTTTGCTTTGCTCACAGGAAAAAAAAAAAAAAAAAAAAAAAAAATTAACAATAAAAAAATCCACTCCTATTAACCTTGTTTCAGGAGGCTGTGTAAAAAACTGGTAAAGTAAAAAAAAAATATGATATAACATATATAATGTTTAAAGTGAGGTGTGACATGCACATATGAAATGGCCTTGGTTTCTTCTGGAGGGTTATTTTTGAAGGCTGTAAAATCTCCATAATAGTCTTCTGAACACACCTTCAATTTGGTGCTTGGATCTTAGCATGAATGTGTTACTCTTCGCATTAATGCGTGTAAGGAGTCTTATACAACTGTAACACTTGAAAGTCCTCTAAAAATCCCCATGTTTCCAAATGTTTATTCTTGTAGTTGCTTTTAAGTACTAGGATTTTTAGATTTTAAATGGCTAAATGATTTTTTTTTTTTTTTTAATAAACATTCTGTTGCCTATAAGAATAAATCTGGTGATAATAGTCTTCAACAGTCTCTTTTGCCCTTGCCTTCTAATACAAAGGGTGACGTTCCATCTCTGCAGGAACACCCACATCTGGTGAACCAGTAACACCTACTTCATTGCACAAGATTAAGCCGCTCCTTGCTCTGAGAAGGGAGGTCTTCTCAGGAACAAGTAACTACCATTTATTAATATAAATATCCAATTAGTAGTAAAAAAAATCACAGATTAACTAATTTCTCACACCATAAAAGTGACAGGAGATGTGCCAGCTTGTGAAACTGAGCAGGAACTAATTCCTTCTGTTTCTTTTTTCAGATTTCTGTGTTGCAATCCTAAAAGGAATGGTTTCTAATAATTTCAGCATAACTCTTACATTCCTGAGGGATGAAAGAAGATTTCACAATTATATAAAATATCTTCCAAACTAACAGTAAAATCTCTTTTCACTTTGTGCTCATGCTAAAAAGCCCAAAGAGACTATAGTATTGGCCTTCCTTCACAAAGGGAAATCATTAAATATGATAATTGTTTAACTGCCCCTTGTCTCTCATCCTAATCCTGTTACTTTTTGAACCACAGCTATGGTTGACAGCTAAACTGAAGTTCCTCTTTAGCTGACACAATACTGTTCAGCATACCCCAGTACTGAGCCCAACCTTTGCAGCCACTTTGCTTTAACTTGAAATGAACAATTTGATACAAATAATTACAGTAGGAATTGTTTCAAGTATTTGAGTAGAAGTGTCTTCTAGACACTCAAATAAAACTTCAAGAAAATTGTGGTGGATACATAAAATAAAGCAATATCTAGAACACTAGTTGCTTTACTTGTATTTTCAGCTCTTTTTTGTTGTCTGTGAGAACTTTTTAGAGACTAGTTGTATAAACTATTATTTTTAATAAGTACATGGGCACATACACTATAAACCTCCACTCCAGATTTCTGTACTTTGAAATAGCTTTTTTTTCCCCTAATGTTTAAAATGTTGTAGAAAAGAAACATTTTTACATTATTTTTTTTCCCCTCATTTTCTATCAGTTTGGATAAGTTACTTGCCATGTTACTGAGCTGAGAACTTATATCTATTCTGGGAAGAACCAGATTGCCCATAATTTATAAAATCCCAAAAAAAGCAACTGATTTATTATGTAAGTATTCATTTTGTCATTTCATCCCATATTGAAAGAATGGGATAAGCAATCCAGGTTAATGCAATGATCATTCTGTAAATCATGTACTATGTCTTGATTACTGACTTTATCATTACCACTAATTTTAGTTTCAGAGGACATTTAGGGTTCCTATAGAAGATTGGTTGTCAAGTGTACTTCACTAGCAGCACTCCCTTTTTTTGGAATTTTTCCTCGCAGTATATACAGAGGTGCTGTAAGGCTGAATGTCTACTTAACAAAATGGTAGTATATGAGAAAAAGCCTTTTGAGGAATAACACTGTGTGACCACTTATGCAGTCCTCTCTCAGAGTATTTCAGCATAAAATACTGATGTATTAGTGATCACTTTTTCAAAAATCAGCTTGATCTTCTAAAGCAAATATAATGCAAAATCAATTTGAGGAAGTGCAGCCCAGCAATGTCTCTCAGGTTTGATCTTTGTAGCATGTGATTACATGCATTCAAGTTCAGGGAATATAGGATGCAATTGTATCAAAGACATATGCTGCACTGTAAATTTTGGTTCTTCAGTTGGTTAAGAATCATAAAATATCCCGAGCTGAAAAGGACCCACAAGGATCATCAAGTCCAACTCCTGGTTCCATACAGGACCACCCAAAAATGAAATCATATGTCTGAGATCACTGTCTGAGCACTTGAGCTCTGTCAGGCTCAGTGTTGTGACCACTTGTCTAAGACTGGCCAGGAACTTGATGGGTTTTTTTGTTTGTTTGTTTTTGCTTTTAACAACTTGAGCAGGAGATTGATGGACTGAGCCTTGAGGAGGCAGGATGCCAGACCACCTTTCTTTGCATCCCCTTTCCAGCTGGGGAACATCATTTTGGGCAACTTGCTGGGGGTGGAGATGTGGAATCACCAAGAACCCTCACAAAGCTTCCAGAACAACAAACCATGTGTGCATAAGACAGTTGCTGCCCCCAGGGTGGTCCTGGACCATCGAGACTATATAGAGGTGGGCGTGCACGTTTGCCAGTGTTGACCCCTCTACCTACAGATCAAGACCCTGACTAGATGATCTAATGGTGAAGACATATACACACCCCTCCTACCTCTATTTCTGTTTCTCCTTTTCCCTCTTTTCCTTTAGCTTTCCCCTGTTTAATGCCTGTGCTAAACACCACTATTTGCAATGTTTGTCATTTGCTGTTGGGTACCACCTAGTTTTTCCCATAAAGCAATTGATGACAGTTTAGCACCTGTGCCAAACACCTTTCTCTGCACCTTTATTGATTGTTGTTAGAAAGAACCAATAAATTGTTTGTAGTGTTCCTCTGAGTCATCTCTGTGACTCTGCCACCTCCACAACCCCTGCAGACCAGGGATAGCCCATTCAGCAGCGGATTCTGAAGATTCAGCTCTTTCACAACGCACCAACTGGGACAAGACACCACTTCCCTGGGGAGCCTGTTCCAGTGCCCAATCACCCTCTTCATGAAGAACGTTTTCCTAATATCAAACCTGAACATCCCCTGATACAGCTCCATGCCATTTCCTTGGGTCCTGTCGCTTTCTCCAGAGAGCAGAGCTCAGCCCCACTTGCTTTTTTTTTTTTTTTTTTTTTTTTTTTTTTAAAAAAAAGTTTCATATTGTTGATGACTGCCCAACTCTCTAATTTGTCAAGATCTTTCTGCAAGGCCTCTTTACTCTTAAGGGAATCAACCGCTCCTCCCCATTTAATGTCTTCTGCAAACTTATTTAGCATGCATTTGACTCCTGCATCACAATGATTCATAAAAACATTGAAGAGAACTGCCCCTGAATGGAGACCTGCAGGACTCCGCTAGTGAGTGGCCACCAGCCCGATGTAACCCCATTTAATATAACCCTTTAAGCCTGTCCCATCAACCAATTGTTTACCCATCATATTATATAGTTGTCTAGCTGCATGTTGGATGTTTCATTCAGCAGGATACTGTAAGAAACTGTATTGAAAGCTTAGCTGAAATCCAAAAAGATCACATCTACTAAATGCTCTATCATCTGACCATAGCTAGCATAGGAAGACCAAAAATTTGTCCACTACACAACTCATTGACACTGGTTGAAAAGAACACATCTCATGTTGATGGAGCTCTCTAATTTACTTCCATAATATTTTTTTTTTCCTGCAAGTAAAAATGAATTCTTAATAACAAAAGTAAATATACATTCTTCAGCTACATTAACTCTTTGAAGACAACGTGAAAAAATAGTGAATTCAAAGTTCTTTGTCCTGAAACAAAAACATAATGAAGTAAGTAGATTGCTGAGAAAAATGGGTACTCTGGTCATAATAGTTCTGAACACAGTAGCAGAAATGGGTGTAAATAGTGTATTTTATAGATGAAACACTACCAACAGCTGTTATTAAGGTTGTATATAGAGTTGTATTGCAAACTGAAAATATTTTCAGTTATTCAGTGTTTACTGAAGCATTCATTCATCAGCCTGCACTTTTTTCAGGCCTAAAATATAGCCAAAAATGATGACTATGGAAGTGTTGTTAAGAAAACTTTTCTCAAAAAAAAAAAAAAAAAAAAAAAAAAAAAGTTAATAGAGTTCATTTTCCTCTTACAAAAATGATTATGCCCCATTTTTTAATACCTCAGCACAAAAATGATTAAGGTCACTGAAATTTCAAGGGAATTTTTAATAAGTAACTTTCAGTGTGGATATTCATTTCTGGTTTGGCCAAATTTAAGAGTTTCAAATATGCATTACATGCATATTTACTGCATGAATTGGATAACATGAATAGAGGCTATTTGCACATAGGTTTGTGGAAAAAAAAAAAAAAAAAAAAAAAAAAAA
>NC_048894.1:102872722-103008180 GCF_011077185.1 Oxyura jamaicensis
TCCTAAGCTTCTCTTTTCAGACTTCTTCAAAAGTGGAAAATTATTTTTTGAAGCCTTAATTCAGGAAAGCAATGAAACGTGTTTAAATGTTTTGCTGTGCTGAAGCCAAAGGCAGCAACAAATACAGATCAAATACAAGTCCTTCAAAATACGTCCTCTTTCTTCATTGCTCACAAGAAATAGATTGCTTGCTATACATGACAAGATGCGTAGCTACAAATGTACTTAGATTTGATTATTTACAGAGCCTATAAAGCACCGGCTGTTGATAGGATTGATCCAGTTTGAAACAAATTCCAACAGCAAAAAGCGATAAATCAAGGACAGACATAACATTTCATAATTCTTTATAGCATCATTTTGTTTGAAGATCTCATATATCTGTAATGTGGTTGGTGGACTATTTACTTATATGCTCAATATATAAGTAATAAGTATACACATATAGAAATATTGGCTATATCCAACATACGTGTCTTACAGACTAAGAAAATATTTTTTTAAGTATTAGTTGCAATTTTAAGACATTTCTACACACTGAAAGATGAATTATATACATATAAAAATTTTCTCCCCTGTACTCCTCTCTTGTGGAGTCCTCTACCTCTCCTATACCTGGAGTACTGCATCCAGGTCTGTGGCCTACAGCATATGAAAGACATGGACCTCTTAGAGTGGGCCCAGAGGAGGGCTACGAATATGATCAGAGGGCAGGAGCACCTCTCCTATGAAAACAGGCTGAGGGAGTTGGGGTTGTTCAGTCTGGAGAAGAGAAGGCTCCAGGGAGACCTTATAGGGACTTTCTGGTACATAAAGGGAGACTACAGGAAAGCTGGGGAAGGACTCTGTCAGATAACGTAGTGATAGGACAAGGAGTAATGGTTTTCAACTAAAAAAGGGTAGATTTAGATTAGAGGATGGTGAGGTACTGAAACAGGTTGCCCAGAGAAGCTGTGGATGCCCTGTCCCTGGAAGTGTTCAAGGCCAGGTTGGATGGGGCTTTGAGCAACCTGGTCTGGTGGGAGGTGTCCCTGCCCATGGCAGGAAAGTTGGAACTAGATGGTCTTGAAGGTTCCTTTGAACCCAAATCATTCTATGATTCTACAATTTAGTAGTCTGCATGCAGAAAAAAATAACAGATATAAGCCCCTTCATCTTACCACTCGTTCTGATAGGAAGAATGTATGCTTAGGTAAAATTGTGACTGCTTTCCATTGGCATCAATGTTACTAAACCTTGTTGCTCTCTATTAGAAAAAAAAAAAAAAATGTATTTTTTGCCTGTGCCAGCTATGCTGTTAGGGCTACAAAGTGTATTTTTCCTCTGCGAAAGATGTAATTTTAGTTATTCTAGAATAATTAATTAAAATTTTAATATATGTTTTAATATTTTCAGTATCCACAAAATTATAAATCTATGCAAGTTTCTGGAAAAATTGAGTTGTTTTTCAAATCTATCAAATTTTGTGCTTCTAATTTATACTAATTTAGAAAACTGATCATGCACTTCTAATTTGTGGTTGTTGTTATTAAGAGACAAAAATGTACATGTTTTTGTATTCCGTTCTGATATCATTGGATCTTCTTTTAAATTCCCAGCAATACTGTTCTGGCACCACACCACAGTGAAAAATGTGACTATAAATAAAAGCTGTATTGAAAACAATTGATATCCGAAAGCTGTTTGAATAGAAATAAATTACTTGTGGAAACAGGTATTCTTTATTATTATTTCTGTCGGAAATATTTTATCTTGTTTTAATAGTGGAAGTTTAAATTTTGAAATTTCATTTTTTAATCCCAAAGAGTGTGAGAAAAAGATAGGGCACATTTTGAAGCAGAAAATAAAATATTTTGGAATCTCTAGATACTAGGAGATATTTCTGATGTGGAAAAAAAAAAAAAAAAATCTACTTGTATTTTAATGTCATATGACACTTTCATAACAACACTTTTTGACAGAATGTATGTCAAAATACACAATCATAATGAACACCAATCTCAAAGAGGTTTCCTTTCACATGAAAATTATCAAATGTTAACATCTCTTATTGAGATGTTAACATTTATTATTGAGACTGAAACTGAATTCTAAGTTTCAGTCATCTATATCATACTGTCTACCAATTGCTTGATTACTTCTATAAGTAGCCAACTCATACCTAAAAGTAACTATACTAAGTGATATTAATATAATAGTATAACAATGTATAGTTTATTTCTAAGGAAAAGTCACAAAAATATTAAACATTCAATCACCTGTACCAATATTAATTGTTTTTATCCTTCCATTTATATTTAGTATTAGAATAGCACAAGCTTAGAACAACTCTGTATTTGTGGAGTCCAACGTATTTCTACATTCAGTAAATGTATTGTCCTAGTCCAGAAATGAATTTTTATCTTACTGTTACAATTTCTCTTATAAAAAGGGATAACTTGCAGTATGGAGGGAAAATTAATTTGCACCTCAACAGATGTAAGTGAAGACTAAACTACCCATCTGCCAGGTAAGAGATTGCTTTAAAATAGAATGAAAAGTGTTAGCTTTGCTTAAATGGAATTTACACTTCGCTTTTGTTGGGGAGTGTAAGCAATGAGGTCATTCAGTATACATGTTAAGGACCTTACACAATTCTTCATCATCCTCCCAGAAGTCTTGCCATACATGCAATAATCAGAGGTTATAAGCAGAGTTTATTTCTATGATTACCTATGCATGACGTGGATACACATACTATTTCCTTTTGATTACAGAATGTTCCTTTCCTATGGATTGTCCAAAACATTGATGATTGCCACATTTTTAAATACAACAGAATCTTGTAAAGGATGGAAAAATCCAGAACTTCATCATTTTCTAAATTGTCTTGTCTGAAAGATTATCCATAACCATGAAGCAACAACAACAAGCTTCAATCAGCTTGTAAAATGTTCATTTCTGAAGCTGAGTCTACAGGCCCAGAAACGCTGTATCTCAAAGGCCAAAAAGTAAGCATAGCCTCCTTAATTACAGAAGTGTTTATTTAATTTTAGAGCCCCATGAGTTATTCCCATCAGCTTGAAAATTATGATGGAACCATCACCAGCTTTGATGCAGTTCTTTTATCCCTTGAGACAGAAAGAATTAATATCAAGGATGTATCTATGTTCTTAGTGGCCTAAATCGGTAGTCAGCTGCTAGGTCCTGTACTAGGATTCTCTCAGTACCCCAGTCTCAACACTTCTCCAGCATACTGCTGATTTAATCTTTTCAAGTGTGGTTCCTTCTCTCCACAACACAGGAATTGTCCACCATGCCTGTGTCCAAGGAGTGCACATTTTTGAGTACTGCCACACATCCTTGGCAGTGCAGTACTGCCTAAGTTTACAGCTGTGGACAGGTTAAAAAGAAAATAAATGTTGTTACCTCTCCTAGCTATCTTTTAAACCATAGCTGCTACCCATGTCTGTTCTTACTTACAACAAAAATATTTGCATATCCAAACTATCTATCCTCTAAACAAATGGTATTGTCAGTTTTGTCAAGTGAAAATACTCACTTCCAAAACTGCATACCAAAGTTGCAACAGTTGGTATTCTAAGATTACCTTGGTCTACACTGAGGAATCAGAAACTCTAAGTCAGCCAGATTCCCCGATCCATGAAAGAAATCTGAGGTACCCAAAACAGCCTTCAGTCTGGTCAGTCCTAGAGCCATGGACACGGGCTCCCCAGTACTCTGACACACACACACAAAAAGTTTGATGTCCACATTAGAAAAAAAAAAAAAAAAAAAAAAAGAATAACAAAATGAATAACTAACACTTTATAGTCCCAGTGTGAATATCAGAATGAACAGGCATTAAACCTAAGTCCAGGTACCACAGTTTGAGTTGTGTATGTTATTTGATGGGCTCTTTGCTGTGTTCATTTTAAGCTTCTTTTAATAGCATTTAAATCTGCAATTTTCTTTTTTTTTTTTTTTTTTTTTTCATAAAAGAAGCTACAAAAAAAAGAACTAAAAGCTTCTTTGTCCAGATGGCTAGACTTTAACCAGGCAGATGGAAGACAGCAATTCCTGCCTGGACTTCTGGCAGATTTCTGGGGTCCACTGGCTGAGAAAAGCTGTGCCAGACAGGCTATGCTCCCCCATCATGTTTCCCGAGGGCAGGCAGCCACCACAGTTTTTCTAGGTTCAATGGGAACTTCAAGGATTTCAGGAGTCCCAGTACTAACCAGAATTTAGCTGTTGCCTCTAAAGCCTGAATACCTACAAGCTGAGTACTTGGGATTGCTTCCCAGGGCTGTTGGTTCTTATCTAACTCTAGCATTTGGAAAGCTTGCATGCTTTGAATAGCTTAGTGGACTTCCTAGTGAGCTGTCCTGCAGTTACTGGTCCTTATACTACCACTCAGCATCTGCAAGGTCCTTGTTAATATGTTTTGCTTCTGAAATAGCTGTTGTATCTTTAATCTGTCTTACTTTTCTTGGCCATGCTACTCTCTGGCATATTTCAGGTTTATCTCTGACTCAGTAAGCATAAATCCTCATTATTAGATCCAAGAATATTTATCTCATGTAGAATGTGATGGAAAGAGGTGTTATATAACTCGTGTTACACTCCTATACTATCAGCAAAATGTCATCCCTTCTCCATAAAAGGGCTACTATTCCTATGAGGCCCAGAACTATCAACTGTTAATAAATAAATAAGCACATATGACATGAATACCAAAAGAATCTATTCATGCAAGCATATATAGAGAGGGAGATCATATATGCTGGGAAAGGCAGAGGAAATGAGACAGCACCCAGCAAGAGAGTTATTGTACATGCTACAAGGAGACACAAGATCTTTTCTTCTAGCTACACAGAAATTAAATACAGAAATGAAACCAAATAATGCTACTGGAAAAAAAGACTAGGACAGAGACAAAATATATATGGGAGGAGTGTGGGGGATGTTATTTTGAATTTTTAGAAATTATATTCAGAAAATAATTAGGATTATTAAGGCCTAACAAGGTAATCCACTGTCAAACAGGCATAGGCTTAACCAGTTACCAAAAAATACGTTTTTTTTACATATATTTTCTCTGAAAATACAAACCATTTGCCACACTGCTTTGAACTGCATGACTGACATATCCCTTCACCTCATGGTGAAGGACTTCATCATTCAGATAGCACTGGTGAAGTAAAAAGTACCTTTAGTTTTCGAATTAGCTCCTAACTATGCAGCACAAAACTTTCACACCAAGTAATCACTGGAAAAAGCAGTTATGGCAACAAATTACAAATTATTTTTCTGTCTCCTCTGAACCGTATTACCTTTGCTGGTTGCACGTCACTGGAGCAGCCATTGACAGCCTGGAGAGACTGGTCTGTGGGACAAGGCATGCAGGCTGTCCCAGCCTCAGCCACCATGCATCTCCCTGGGGACAAGGCTGGGAGGAGATCAGGCTGATCCATCCGCCTGTGGGTGGGCCCCACTGGGAGATGGCCATGTCCAGGCAGCAGTGGGGAGCTGGAGCTTAGCCCTGCTGTAGCCTTGCCTAGGGCTGGGACTGACAGCCCCCGGGGGCTGACACAGAGTCATGGGCCCAACCAAGTTAAGGGAGCCCCTGGGATATTTAGAGATGGACAGGGCTGGGAGAGCCAAAGAGTTACAGCACTCAGCATAGCTGTTAGGAGTTTGGAGTTTGCTGGTGTCCTGACAGAGCTGGAGAACAGATGAGAGGAGGTTCAATGTTTTGCTCATTGATTTTATTTCCCCTAGTTTTATGTATTTGTTGTAGGCAATAAGAATTAACCTTCTAACCTTTAACATATTAAAAAAAATAATAATAATAATTAAAATTAAAGCAATTATTTCACTAAGCAATGAGATTGTAGATATTTGTTGTAAAGAATATCCCCAGACACAGACTTTTCCACAACTATTAGAGTCATAGAATCATAGAATGGCTTGGGTTGGAATAGACCTTAAAGATCACCCAGTTCCAAACCCCCTGCCATGGGCAGGGACACCTCCCACTAGACCAGGTTGATCAAAGCCCCATCCAGCCTGGCCTTAAACACTTACAGGGATGGGCACATCTACAGCTTCTCTGGGTGACCTATTCCAGTGCCTCACCAATTATTTTTTTCACTTTTAGTGAAAAAGGCTCTTCTTGATGAGAAGTAGAGATAAATTGGTTTTGTTTTTATCCCCCCCCCCCTGTTGCGGGGGGGGGGTTTTTTTTTTTTTTTGCCTCATTCATTTCCCTTTGATTAAAATATTCTTATCTCCACCTGTGAGCTTTTTTCTTTCCATCATACTTTTTTCTCCTCCTCTTCTTTCAAGGTGGGAGAGTGAGAACAGTTGTGGTGTAGTTCAGCTGCCTAGCAAGGTAAAAGCACGACAGATAACAATATAACTTTTGATGAGACTTCTATTAATTCAAAATTATAAATGCTATATATTTTCAAATAGGAAATTTCAACTTTCTCAGGAAATTTGCTGTAGTATACAGTGATGCATTGTTCTCTGCTCTAGAATGAGTGATGAGCATAGGTCTAAAAATTGCTGAGAATAACTCATATATGTCATGAATGCAGTAGCAATGATCTAAAACTCTTCCATGTCTAAATTAATGGAAAGGGCCAAAGGCCCTTGGAAATGGGAAAATTGGGCATAAGGCAGAGCTAGTATATATGACATACACAGCTCAATCTCGGTCATATGCGTTCAGGTTTCAGGGCTGACTTGAAATGTTGCCAAAAAATCATTTGCAAAAAGTCATTTGTTCCTATATGCAGCTACTGAATTGACTGACAGGGCATCAGCATGTAGATGTATCCAGGCTCCAATGAAGAAACACAAACTTTTAATGTAATGGAGCTGCTACATTTTTAACCTGTTGATTCTGGTGTGTGTATTGCTTCCATTCCTGCTCTGGCTCCTTTCCCTTAAATTTTTTGCTATTATCTTACATTTTACTAATCTGGACAGTAGCAAAGCACTGTGGAAAAATTTATCACAGACAATTGTAGATGAACATCATTTGTAAGTAGTTATCAACATATAGTCGGGCCTGAAATAAAAGTGATATTCATTTGCATTATGAAAACAGTTTGTCTAGCTACAGTCGTTCAGCAGACAATTGTCTGTGTCCATAAAACCCCAGTTTAACCTAAGAGAACTGTAAAGATGACTGCAGCAAATGTAGTGATTCCATGAATTCAGGCACAGACAGAAAAGAAAGACATCACAGGTAATCTGCCTGTACATCCTTTGCTGTCAGAAAGGAAAGAATGGAGGAGAGAAAGTGAGAGACACAGCATGGCTGAGAGCAGAGACCAAACCCTGATCCACCTTCTGGAACAGGACCATTTCCTGACAATAAGGGTTTTATCTGTTATGAGCTATGAATTAGTTTTTGTGGATAGCCTGCACCCTGTCACCAGGACAACAGAGATAACAGGAGTAGCTGCTATCCTAATCACCCTGAATAAAATAAAATAAAATAAATATAAAATAAAATAATAAAACTTCTGATGTCATGGGCTACTGAGCTAAGACATAATGTTTATGTCTTAGATTTGACATAGGCCAAATCTCTTCTTAAATAATTCAAGCAAATCTGAAGAAAGAATTTAGCAATTTAAGAGTTGTTGTCGTGAGATAAACGACAACATCTATAAAATCATAGACAAAATATAAAAATAGAGCAAAACTATGTGTTCTTAAAGCAGATTAACTTCAGTTTTAGAACCCTGTTATTTAAATGTGATGAAGATTAGAATTTTAACAACATTTCTACAGAGCTTTATGGGCTTATTGTCCATCCCAAAGTGGCCAATTAGTGCTGTGAGAATGAGAATTATGTTTCAGATACCAAGCAACTGAGGCAATAACAAAGAGAGGTCCTGATAAGGATGAAACAAAATACAGTGGGAAGAAAAGGCAAGAAAGGTGATGACATAAAGAAAGAGGAACTGCAGTGAAGCATCTGATGAAGTACAAAAAGTTCTAAATAGGGGAAGGGAAAAGAAAGGCAAACAATCAGGAAGAAAAAAAAAAAAATAATGGATAATGTATGCTTCTTGTCTACCTTCCCTATTTATTTTGCTTCCATAGTAAATCACAGTCAGTTTGGGTTCTCTTCCCTGGAAAACTCTTACTTTTGAACTTTGAAATTCTGAACTGGAATGAAAAGTATTTTCAAAATGTTACTTGGAATTAGATTTCTTTGGGCTTCAGCATTTGGATGATTATGTAATATGTACTAACTCAACTATAAGTTTGAAAAAAATAAAATATTTTCAGTGAAACAATACTGTATCATACCCATTTTATACAATAAATTTAAAAACATTTCAGTAAGGCTGAAACATATTGTTTTAGGCTCTTGTTTCAAAACAAAATATTCATTAATTTTCTTTTTGAAATATGGAGTAAATCTAGTTATGCCCATTAAATATTTTAGTTTATTCAATCAATATTTCACAGTGGAAAGATTTTTCATCCAAATGTTTCTGAACAGATGTCATGCTTCGTGATAGGGACATATACTTGATTTTAAGTGTGTTACATTCAAAGGGTAAAATTATCAATCTGCTTATAAATAGCCATAGGATTATTCTTGATAGCTACCTTGAATATGGTTATGACAAATAACGTGCATTCTAACTAGGATGAAAATTTTCTTAAATGAACCTACACAGGTATTGTCTTAAAAATGACTACGGACATGAATCAGCTGAGTATGGTTTGTCCCACAACACAGCTGGCAGGAAATTTACCCCTGAGGAAACAAGGGCTGCCAGCTTGAGTTTCTTACTGAAAAAATGTGCTAATTATGCAAATACATATAAAAATATTTTCGGTCTTTCTTTTTCCTTCTTGTCCAGCCTGCAGAAAATGTTGATTTTTAATTCAGGAGAATGTATGTTTGTTGAAGGGGGTGGGGGGTGAGGGTGGGGTCTAAAGCTTTTGGCATTTCTTGACCACGTAGCATTAGCAGGCTTTACAGTTAATATATTTCATTTTCTAAAGGTGTTAGACCAGTATTTAGATGAAAAACATATTGTGTACTACTACTTACTGACTCACTAGAAGAGGCAACAGTGATTTGGCTTCTTGGACTATGTCTATCCTAAAACTGTATGTCCTTCATTAGCTGTCATCTCTGGAAAGCTACACTCCTAAATTTGCACAGAGCAGATTGAGAGGTAATTCTGAGTCTAGACTACATTCCTAAATTTGCACAGAGCAGATTGAGAGGTAATTCTGAGTCTAGACTAAAGTTACGCAGTCATCAGGATTTTTGATAAGCCAAATCACTGAGTCTTGTTTCATTTACTGCTTGCCTTGTATTAAACCAGGTTTTAGCAACTGTACTGGATCAACAGCAAATGTCCCAGATGGATTTCTGATTCTGCTTTCCAAAATGTAGTATCTTGAACTAAAATTCAGATGACTTTTACTGTATCTGGTCCTATTTCTTCTTCTATCAGTATTCTATCCATCTTTTCCTTGTGCTGTATCTGCACCACCTGCTAATCCATCTGTGCTGTTTGTGTGTCTGTTGCCTATAGTGTGCATTACTTGCCTAGCATCCAGTAGTAGCTCCTTATCTATCTGCAAATGAAGCCTGCTGTCTTCTTCCTGACAAATTCCTACCCTAATTTACTCTCTTTTCTTATAATGATCCTTCTCCATCTATGGTTAATCAGGAAGGCTGAGTTAGTTAATATTCTGATACACAGTTGTCTCAACCACATCATTGCCTTGTGAGGCTGAAGTAAAATACCTCCCAGAGATTCCTCACACTCTTCAGTTGGACCCAGTGAGATACTTCTCTCTTACTGCTTATCTATCGCCTTCATTTTAATAACAGAATAACACTCTGCATGCCTTCCTTCCTGATGCCTAAAAGACCATGTACTCACACAATCCAGATTCTGTGTATGCACCCTATCTCTGTCCCCTGCCCTAGACCCCTATGTTCCCTTCCCCCTCCTCTTATTTGTTCCTCCAATAGATTTCCATTCCCCTTTATGCATTTGCCAGAAGCCTCCTGTATTGTTACACCACAGTTCCCTAATATCTTCTCTACACATTAGACAGTCCAAATTTTTCCACTTATCAAAGGACTACCTGGGTTTTCTATTTCCTCTTTTTCTCCTCCCATCACAGCATCACAGAATCACAGGCTGATTGAGGTTGGAAGGTGATATTAGAGATCATCTATTCTGCTCAAAGGTGTGAGCTACAACAGGTTGCTCAGGGTCATGTTCAATCAGATGAGCAGGAATGGAGACTCGACCGCCTCTCTGGGCAACCCATTCCAATATTCAATCACCCTTACAGTATTTTTTTTTCTTAAATTTAAACATAATTTCTTGTATAGCTATCTGTGTCCATCTTGACCTGTCACTGGATACCACTGAGAAATTATGGCTCCATCATCTTTACACTCCTAGTCCCACAGGTATTTATACACATTGATAATATCCCCCCCGAGCCTTCTCTTATCCAGCCTGCAGAGTTGCAGCCTCTTCTAACATTTCAGACTCTCAAATTATTTAATTATCTTAATGGTCTTTCACAGGTACTGCTTCAGTATATCAATGTGTGTGACATTCTCTTCACAGAATCATAAAATCACAGAATAGTCTGCACTGGAAAGGACCTATTAAGATCATGTAGTCCAATCCCACTGTTAAGTCAGGTCACCAAGGGCAGGTTGTCCTCTTGTGCTGGAGAGCTAAACCTGGCACCCCAGTCAAGGCTTCACCAGAGCTAAGCAGAGTGTAAACACCACCTCCCTCAACCTGCCAGCAATGCTCTTCCTAATGCAGTCCAATATGCTGGCTGCCAATGCTGCAAGCACACACTGCTGGTTCACATTCAGCTTATCCACTAGGATGCCCAGGCCTTTTTCTGCAAAGCTGTTTTCCAGTTTGTCAGCCCCCATCATGTACTAGTGCATGGTATTATTCCTCATCAAAGGTAGCCTCTAATTTCTTTACTTTGTTCCATTCACCAATAAACAACTCCTAAACATAATACCAGCTGTCATATACTTATGCTGAAAAAAAAAATTAAAAAACGCCCTACAAACACACACACAATAAATAAATAAATAAATAAACATATTCTAGCTATTATCTCAACATTTACAGGTTTTACAGAAATGGAAATACGATCTTCTTTCATTCCACAGTTTTCACATGTACCTTTCTAGTCCACCTTCTCCTTGTGGACTATTCTTTTCTGTGTTTCCAGCTGATCAAGCAATGAAAACAAGAAGCAAACTTTATGAAAACCCATGAGCATAAAGATTAAAATTGGTCACAGGTAAAATCATATATGAATATGGGAACCTCTACTGTGTGAAATTTGTGCTTAATACCCATAGGCACCCAAAGATTAAGTTTCTATACAGACTGTATTGCATTAAAAGCACTGGGAAGGTAAGAACTTCCCTTTTTGTGTTAAAATATCAAGAAGAAAAAAAATAAAGTATTTCAAAACAAAGTATATACACAAACTCACTACCCAAAATGAAAATGAAATTCCAAATGTAATTAGGAAGACAGTGGAATTGGTCAATCACTTTTCTGAGAGTTGGCTTTAAGTGAAACAACTAAGAAATTTAAGAAATCAGAGAGGAGCACAACAAAACGTATGCATACATGGGAGCAATGACCTTGAGACCAACAAGGCACAACCCTGAAAACAGGGTGAAGAGAAAGCCTTTAGGTCTTGATGTCTGAAATGACATCAGGGCTGCAGGAAAGAAAAGTGTCACCAGCTTTTTTTCTGCATTTGCAGAAGCAGAACTTTGTATATTCTTTATAAATATGCAGAGTTACATTAAGACTCCTGGCTCTTTTATCTAGGTTTGTTTCTCACTCCTTGCACCCCACTTCCCCAGCTAGTCAGATCCTTGAGTCAAAGAAAGACTCTACAGACAATTAAATTTAAGAGACAAAACAGAGAAGCCTAATTTCAATGTAAGTTAAAACAAGGCAATAAAATGAAATGCAACACCAAATATTATTATTTCTCTGCTAAGAGAATACAACAATGCTTCATCTTGTGGACTGCCATAATCAGAATACGAAATGTTAACATGCACCATCATACACAAGGGATTTGACAAAAGTAGATGTGAGTCTATGGGATCTTGTGTTTATTATTATGATAGGCAGCATTGGTTGTATTGTTCAGATTGCATTTATGTGACTCGGTGAGGTGAAACTTGTATAGGTGGGAGGCCTGTTGTCTTCTCACAAAAGTTCATTGCAGAAGACACCACAAATAGGTACTGGTGCCTGAGGCTCCTGCCACAGTTTCTTGAAAGCAATAAAATTATTTCCTGTTGACATGCAACTGTAAAATAGACACCCTTTTTCCAAAAATTCAGGCTGCCAATATAGCTGCCATTGACAGATTCATGCACTAATCTGTAGACACTTCACTAATTAAATTTAAACTAGAATATTGCAATATTAAATTTTAGAAGAAAAGCTATATATATATTAATATTATTCTTCTTTTTAAACTGAGTCAGCATAAAACTTTCAGTAATTTTATAACTCACTGTTTTTCAAAATTTTCTACTTTATTTCCCATTATTTGGATTTCATTACTTTGCTTCTCCAAAGCAGAATAAGGTCACTATTTCATTCCTGCATGACACTACAGTTCTACTGTTGAAAAAGTTCAAAGTTTATTTCCCTCCATATATCCTACATATGCTCGTATTAAAGTGATTCTTTAGTAAGTTATTTATTTTACAACTCCAACAAAAGGACACTTCTGCCTTAATTATAACTTCAGCGTTTATACGTGCTACAGCCATCCTTGCTTCAGTCTGGCAGTTATTACTAAGTACCACAGTTAACCTAAATCTTCATCATAAGGTGATAAATTTCTTCCTGTTCTATACAATCATTTATAGTCTAGTGCCCAGCCATTGGTCATCTGCTTGCATTTCAGATCATAAAAAAAAAAGTTCAAACTGAGGATGTGACCAGTTTGACAATGATGAGAGTGGTCATTTGGGAATGTACTATTTCAGCCCAAGGTATTTTTTTACCTCCTTGTGTACAGTATTGTAATGTTTTTTTTTGTTGTTGTTGTTGTTTTTCCCTATTTGCTGTTCCCACCGAGGATACTACAGTGGAGTGTCAAGTTAAAGAAAGCTCATTCCTCTTCTTTAGGATGATTTGGGCTGATCAGAGAAGAAAGGGCTAATCAACATGAATAAATATGGAATATCAGGGTCTTAGTTAATGAAGGCAAAGAAAATCTCTCTTAATAAGAGCAGAGTGTGTTCTGTGTAAAGAAAAACACTTGTAGAGGAAGAATAATATACTTCTTTGGAAGACCATAAAGAATGTCTAGTAGTGAATGATTTAGTCAAAAATATTGCTGGATAATCACTGTAGATTAGGTTTCAATTATGATATTATTTTTTAATTGATGTGAGTCAGCCACTGACTACCCAAGGTTCAGACTCAGTGAGCTTCAGTGACTTGACTGATTTTCCAGAATTCACCAAACTCTAATAAAAATATACTTTTTCTAGACTGTGGCATATTTTCAACTGATTAAAGAAGAAGCATATTATGATTTGAAGACAACTCGATGTTCAGTCAGAGTGTATGCAATGTGTTTATTTACCATGATAATACAAATAGATAGGAAAGATAGGATGACCATGTTTCATACAGGAAATACTGAAAGCTAGCAGAACCAGCAACATTCCTTCCAGTCATAAAGCACTTGAAGATGCCATAAGACCAAGAGTCTTTGGTGTGGTGTTTTCGTGCATAAATATAACTTGTGCTTGCCAATGCCTACTTTTTTTGTATGATCACAATTAGTTTTTTAAACTGCAGACTTTGATTTCAGGTTTTCTGTAACCAAAAACTGAGGGATTTTCAGAATAGTTTACATAGATCTAAGTCTTAAATTGACTGGCCATTTTCTATACCTTAAATTAGCAGAGAGTTTGTGGTAAGATGGACTGGAAAAATGGACTACAGAACATGTTGATAATGGGCTAAGCTACTGAGCTCAAATTTTAATGGTTAATGTCTCAAAGTCTAACCCATCACAAGTAAAGTTTCTTGGAGGCTGATATTAGATCCACTACTTTTCAGTACATAATAAATGTTCTGGATGATGGGATTGAATGCACCTTCACCAAATTTGTGAATGACATCAGACTGGGAGGAGAGGTTAGTGTGTTAGAAGGACGCGCCACCATACAGGGGCGTCTTGACAGGCTGAAAGATTGGGGCAGCAAGAACTGCATAAGTTTTAACAAAGACAGATCTGAAGTCCTGCACATGGGACTGAATAACCCCAAGCAGACGTAAGGCTGGTGTCCAGCTGAGTGGGGGCAGCTCTACTGAAACGGCCCTGGGAGTCCTAGTGCTTAGCAATCAAGTTTTAGAGGCACTCTAAAGTCTTGGGAGTTTAAAATTGTATATACTTATTCTTGATACACAGAAAATTATCTTTGGCATCAAAAGCATTGTTAGCTGTTAGTCATTCCAGGGCGGGGACAATGTCAATATCTCGAGTTAAATTACTCTCCTTTTGTCAATACTATGGACACAACTGTGTCATTATGTGTGGAAACACAGAAGTAATGCCTTCTGAGAACTGTCTTCTGAAAGAAGAAAACAAAAAAGACCAAGGAATGAACTGAGTGATGGGCATAAGGGAAGAAAAGAGAAGCACCTGCAGAAAATAACAATAAATTGGCAAATAATGTCTGTTCCCCATATTATATAATCCAAATGCAAATTATGTGAAGTGAAGCCAGACAATATGACATTTCAGAGACTTGGCTGAATATATGAAAAAATCTGTTGATCTGGATTAAGTATTTTAGCATATCACTTAATGTCTTCAGAAGCAAAATGAGGATCAACATTCCTATCTGAACCATTCCTATCTGAACCAAGTTAGCTAACCTTTCAAATCACTATTACTTCTGTGATCAGGAGCAGATACTCCTTAAATTAACAGGATTAGAGAAAGTCTATATAGGTATGTTATTTTTGATTTGCAAGGAACTGTGGTGGTTTTACCCAGCTCAACAGCCAAACTCCACTACAACCACTCTCTCACCCCCCTTCCTCAAAGGAAAAGAGGGAGAAAATATGATGAAAAGGGCTCAAGGACTGAGATAAGGACGGGGAGATCACCCACCAATTATCATCATGGGAAAAACAGATTTAGCATTGAGAGATTAATATAGTTTCTTACCTATCACTAGTAGACTAGAATAGTGGGAAACTACACACAAACACCCCCTCCACCTCCACCACCCTCCTCTACCCACCCCACCCCCCCACCCGAGCAGCATGGGGGAATGGGGAATGGGGGCTGCGGTCAGTCCTTAATGCTTCATCTCCACCACTCTTTCACTCTGTCACTCTGTGCCCCTTCTCCAGTGTGGGGTCCCTCCCACAGGATGCCATACTTCACAAATTGGTCCTGTGTAGGCTTCCCACAGGCAGCAGCTCTTCAAGAACTGCTCCAACATAGGTCCGTATCATGGGGTCCATCCCCCAGGAGCAAACTGCTCCAGCACAGGTCTTCCATGGGCGGCAGCTACCCCCAGACCCCCTGCTCCTGTGTGTGTTCCTCTCCACGGGCTGCAGCTCTGCGGGGGCTGCAGCTCTGCAGCTCTGCAGGCCTGCTGCTGCGGGGGCTCTCCATGGGCCGCAGCCTCCTCCAGGCCACATCCACCTGCTCCACCGGGGCTCCTCCATGGGCTGCAGCATGGAGATCTGCTCAATGTGGGACCCGTGGGTTGCAGGGGGACAGCCTGCTCCACCAGGGACCTCTGCACAGGCTGCAGGGGAACTTCTGCTCTGGCACCTGGAGCACCTCCTGCCCTCCTTCTGTGCTGACCTTGATGCCCTCAGGGCTGGTTATCTCCCATTTTCTCACGCCTTTCTCCCAGCTGCTGTTGCACAGCAGTTTTTTTTCCCTTTCTTAAACCTGTTCTTGAGAGGGCCACCCAGTGTCACTCACTGGCTCAGCTCTGGCCAGCAGCGTGTCCCTTTTGGAGCCATCTAGATCTGGCTCTGATCTTGTGGGAAATAAAAATGTTGTTTTTGCAGAGTTACATTGTTTAAAGGTAAAGAATGTGGTACTGAGTTATGCTTGCAGTGATAAGAAAATTTAGCAGGCGACCTTGTAAAATGCAGACAACCAGACTCCTTAGAACAATTACTTGAAAATCACAGTGTCAAGTCAAGTCAGATAAGTGAAGAAACATTACCACTTCAAACAGTAAAAAAAGTCAAAAGAAATTTGAAATTTAACAGACCAGCAACTGAAGGCTATTTATTGTCTGTGAAGCCTCGGATAGGTTGTGAACCTGCATTACCCAGTCAATGGGGAAACAGGGGAGGGTCCCGGTCATCGAGAAATAAAGTATATAAACCATACTGCATGACTAGTAGGTTTGCTTCTCCTTGTGGGACGCCTGCCTTTGCAATCGCGAATAAATTACTACTTCACTGAGATCCTCGCCTGAGCCTAGTTTATTGGCTACAGAGTGTTTCTCACAATCTGACATAGGGGAGCTGCTGGGCTCTGCTCACAGAGCCTTCCCCTGCAGCCCACAACTATGAAAACCTTGCCACATATACACAATTAAGGAACAAAAGGCGAATGTCAAAAAAAAAATATTGAAAATTCAGTTCAGTTTATTTTAACTTCCAAATCCAAAATACATTCAAACTACACAAACTTCATTTAGTGATTTCATCATTTCTACAAAAAGAACAGCAAACTAACTCAAAAAAAAAAAAAAAAAAAAAAAAAAAAGTTAAATGTGTGGTGGGTTGATCTCGTCCAGCTGCCAGACACCCACCTACAGTTGCTCCCTCAGTCCCCTTCCTCAACAGGACACAGAGAGAAAATAAGGTGAAAAGATCGTGGGTTCAGCTTGTTTCAGCTATTTCAGCTATGTCTGCTCCCAGTCTCTAGTCCACTATGAGCCTACCAGCCTTTAGCGAGGGGGGGGGGGGGAGGCTGGTTGGAGAGAAGGCCTTGCTGCTGCATAAGCACTGCTCAGCAATACCCAAAATGCTGCCGTGTTAGCAACACTGTCTTAGACCCAAATGCAAAGCAGAGCACTACATGGACTACTAAGAGGAAAATTATCCCAGACAGATTAAGTGCAGCCCTGAACTAGCTTTCTTTCTTTCATTTTGACTTTCCCTTCAGGGTGAATTATTTTCAGTCCATTACTAGGTATGGATTTGATGGATGGACTATTTGATGGATAAGGAATTGGCTGTGTACAGAGAGTTGCTAGTCAACAGCTCAGCATCCACATAGAGACCAGTGATGAGTTCTGTCTGTCAGGGGTCTGTCTTGGGATCCTAACTATTTAATATCTTTATTAATGACAAAGACTGGAGGATTGAGTAAACCCTCAGAAAATTTGAAGATGACACCAAGCTGAGTAGCACAGCAGACATGATAGAAGGAAGAGATGCAATCCAGAGGGACTTTGACAGGCATGAGAAGAGGGCACACATAAATTGTTCAGCAAGACTAAGTTCAAGGTCCTGCACCAGGGTTGGGGCAACCCCTGGTACAAGTACAGACTGAGGGACCAGTCTGTGCCAGCCGTACAGAGAAGGACTTGGCATTGTATCCTGAACTGCATAAAAAGAAGAATGGCCAGCAGGTCAAGGGAGGTGATTCTTCCCTTCTACTCCACTCTTGTGAGACCCCCTGTGGTGTACTGCATCCAGGTCTGGGACCCCCAGCACATGAGAGACTATTAGACTTGGTCCAGAGGAGGGCCACAAAAAATGGTCAAAGGGCTGGCACACCTCTCCTACAAAGAAAGGTTAAGAGAACATGGGTTGTTTAACCTGGAGAAGCAAAGGCTCCAGGGAAACCTTATAGTGGCTTTCCAATATTTTAAGGGAATTTATAGGAAAGATAGGAAGAGACTTTTTGCTAGGGCATGTACTGATAGGAAAAGGGTAATGGTTTTAAACTGAAACAGGATAGACTTAGATTGGATATAAGGAATAAACTCTTTGTTTAGTGGTGAGGCACTGGAACAGGTTGCCTGGAGAACCTGTGGATACCCCCTATCCCTGCAAGTGTTCAGGGCCAGGTTAGATAGGGCTTTGGGCAACCTGATCTATTAAAAGATGTCCCTACCCATGGCAGAGGAGTTGGAACTAGATAATCATTAAAGGTCCATTCCAACCCAAACCATTCTGTGATTCTATAATTTTATGAAAATTAATTAAATGGAAGTGATTGGTTTTGGTGGAGTCTGGATATGGTTTTGCCCTCCTCTCTCAATTCCTCTCTTTTCCATTTTTTTTTTTTTAATTATGTAACAGAGTTTTACTTTAACTAGAAATTATATGGTATTATAAATTATGAGTAAAAATAATGAAAATAATTCACTGTTAGTAGAAAGTACTGCCTTTTAGGCACTGCACAGACATCTATAGTTTGAACCCAGGATATGTATTTTTTTTCTATAAGTGGGCTCCAAATTTTACTACTTTCTACGAGGAAACACTGAAGTATCTGAAAGCATCAAGGAATAGAAGTTCTGTAGTAATTCAGGTAATGTCAGGTGATGCAATATTTAAGCTGTGTTTAGAATCAGTGGTAGTAACAGTGCTGAAACTGTACTGTTATTTAAAATTTGATGAAACAAAATGCTGATATATACCTTGATTCACCAAGGTAGTTGCACTTGCTATGTATTTTTACTATACTTTGGATATCATGTCGGGGCAAGGCAGTATAATGATATGGCACACTTTTAAATCATGGAGGTAGCTTTGTTGTATCTTCTTTAAATATGTGTGTGATCTTATGCACAAAGAGATGAAAGTATCAAAGGAAAGAATTAAAAACAGCCAAGAGCAAGACATCACTTCAGTAGATGAAGCACTGAGCAGACCTAGATTCATCCAACATTTTCAAATACAAATGGAAAAAGTAAAACTGTAAATACTACTTCATCAGAATAAATGCTTTCCCCTGGAGGATGTTGACCATTACTTGGGAAGAAAAAAAAAAAAAAAAAAAAAGGAAAGAAGAAAATGAAAAAAAAAGAAAGAAAAAAAAAAGTTTCCAGTGTTATAGTGAGTAAATTTACTTTTTGTTGGCTGTAAAAACTCTGAAAAGTTCATGAATGAAAATACCCTATAAAAAAAATAAAAAATAAAAATAAAATAAATAAAAAGTTTAGTTTAGAAAATTTGAAACTCAATTTTTTTGGATACTCTGGCTTCAAAACCTAATTGAGTTATATTTGCTACATTTTCTCCAGAACTGTACTAATTTGAAAGGGCATTGAATATCTAGAAATCTTGGGAGTCACAGATGATCACTTCCAAAGATCTCATATCTTCGGAAGACCTCCAGCTGAATCCAGACTGCTTGTTACAGACAGACTTCTTCAGACAGAAACAAAAGCTTGGTTTCAATGGTGTCAACATATGTTTTTACATATTTTCTGTATCCTTTCCTGTGCTTTTAGGAAATAATCAACATTAAAAATTCATAATCCTGAGATCTGCAAGCTATAATCTTGAAAACACCTGTCCTGAGTAATCCAAAAATTTCCAGTCTTTGAAAATGCCATCATTTGTGATTATTTGACTGCCCTTGGGGACCTACAGCAAAGTCACAAATCCACAAATCCATCAATGTCCTTCACCTGATCACTTTTGCAGAATAGGGTTGCCCTGGAGATATAAACCCTCTGATTTCAAGTTCCTCTGCAAAACAGTAATAAAACTAACAGAAAACAAGACCTATATCTCACTGAAAGTTCAGTGTCTCCAGTAACTATCATATTAAGTATAAAGCAGTCAGATTTAGAAAAGCCATTTTCTCAGAATACCCCAATCAGATTTTAAAGACATTAGAATTAAGGTCATTTTTCCATGATATATTTGTTTTCCTGATATCGTTTCCTCAGACAGATATGAGGGCAACCTAAAGGCTATAGGAACATGGAAATTCTTATACAAGATTGGTTTAAGGAAGAAATCATGATATTTATAACCTGTTTCAAAATTACTGTTGCCTGCCTGACTGATAGTCACATAACTGCCAAAACAATTTCTAAATCTTAAATTCTCAGTTTTAAGATTTACTGACCTGGGAGCAGGGAGGAAAGGGTAAAATAGTCCAACATCAGAGAGTTTTTTACTTTCATGTCCTAGTACTTTAATTCATCCTTGTTCCTTTGCAAATGAATGGGATAGGAGAAGTTCTAATTTTCCTACAGCTCATATTCTGGGGTGGGCTGCCTGTGTGAGGTATTCCAGATGAGGGTTTCTACTAATGATTTATGCAAAGCACTAGTATATGCTTTCCGCTGAACATCAATACTTATGCATTCTGATATCTTGGCCACTGATTTTTTAAAAGGATTTAATTGGGCTCCCTGCAAGGTATCTGTCTCCCTTTCCTCAGTTGCTACACTCAGTGAAGAACCCCTGTGAGGTACAGCAGTAGTTCACAGTAGTTCATAGCTTCAAGACAGTTTAACTTATATGTACCAACACTTACTTTCCTTGCCCCTGTATAATCCTTTCACCTTATTTAACATAAACTGGTTTCTCACAGTTCTCCCTGACCTCACTTATCTAAAGATCATTATTGTATCTGGAGCCCTGTCTAACTCTCATCCAAATTCGTTTCCAGATTATTAATACAGGCATTAAAAAATAAAAATAAAAAATCTTAGATTTTGTATTCTGTTACTTGACCAGGCCTTGATCAAAAAGTATACTTTCTCTTCTGAGGACCATTTCTCTTCTATAGTAGATATTGAGAGGTGGATTTTGCTAAAACTTTGGAAATGAGCATGAATTGATGACTGGTTCTCCTTAAATGCCTCCTTTTTAATATACTCAAAGAATTCTGAGAGATAACAAAGGCAATATAATTTTCTCCTAAGCTAAAATATTTATTGCTTGTGTCAGACCTCACTAACTTGCTAAAGTTGCCAAACATAAAACCACTGAGCTTTAGAGAAGACTTGATAAAAGTTGTTAGTTTCTGTGATAGGTGTAAAAGCACCTGTATGTTTGCAATAGCAAAAATAAAGTTAAGACTCTGGATATAACATTACAACAGTCTATCTTTAACTTAGAATAAAGAATATGATTTCTGTTAATGAATCAATTAAAGCAAATGACCTTGTAATGCGCTAATGTGGTGCAGTAAAGTGCTTGTCACTTATGTAATGGAAGTATTTTAGTATCAAGTATCTTTCTGAGACATTTGCCAGATCAGATTATACTTCTCAGATAACTTGAACATCAGTGTTTGAAATAATTATGATTCTTACTGTGTGATGCAAGAGTCATATAAATGTGGGATTGACCAAGAAAATCAGGTAATTCAGGGTATTAAAATGCATACGTAGATTCATATGTACTGAAGATAACTAGAGTAAGTTAAAAGACAACCAGATAAGGTTTTCTTACTGTAAAAATTGATTTCCAGTATCTGTTCATCTGCTAATCCAGAAAATACATCATACCAATCAATAAAAGTTTTATGCTATGTGAAATCTTCCTTTATTTTAGAAACAGAAAATATGGTAAATTTAGATTTTGCTTCCAATATGCAATCATACTTCCTATTGTAATTTCAATAACTGTCATGTAACTTCTTAAAAGGATGTACCTTATTGTTATCTACCAGTGAATACGAAGACATTATGATTAAAAGAGGAACCATTGCTTTGATAGCCTTTCTTTGACATTAAAGTTACATTTGGAACAGCAATAACTAACCAGGTCCAAAGACAACCACATTTTATTCATATCAAGGTAAGAATGACATTGATATATTGTATTGCCAAAGAGATTACTGCTAACAGGTATCATTACCAATGATACATTGCCATTCTTAGGACTTAACCACTACTGTATAATGTTTTAGTTTATAAATACCCACAGGGAGGGCCAAGGGAACCACCCACAGAGTAAAACATTAGTTAGATTGCAAATATTTCTTCTTCACACTGAGCAGATGACTGCAGCTACAAATTTTAAAATTAGTGAAAATAGAGAAGAACCTAAAGTTCCATTTCCACATAAAAAATATATTTCACTGGTTTGCAGTTTATCATTTACCCAACACTGGAAGTTGACCACATAATAACATCTTTCCTCTTCTATCTATGGAATTCAGGTCACATGTAACTTTTGACAAGATCTTCAAATCATATATGAAACTTGAATTAACATCTTCTGTGTCATCTCTGTAGATTAAATGTAACTACACAAAAATCCACTGTTCTGAAATTAACATTTCTGGAATAGAACACACACTTCTGATTAATCAGCACTATATTCCCCAGAGTGAATAATCCTTAAGTGGCAAAACAGGAGGAGGTAAGACTTCAAAATTTCTCATGTACCTTCCAGTTTAAATCCTTGTCTTACAACAGTTGTAATACTTGAGAGACAATTCTATTTGGCAATGAATCATTTAAGGAACACATTTGTGGGAACATTTCATTCTCCAAGGATGTTGAACTGTGTTGATTACATAGCATCATGATCAGCTAATTGCATGGAAAATGAGAGAGACACCTTAAAGTTTTCAATAAGAAAAACACAGTATTGTTGGGATAAATGTTAGTTAACTGGTCTTAAAACTTCCGAAAACCAGATCAATCTTAAAACACATTTCTATATTTCACATATTTAACACTGTAAGACAGATGTCCAGACAAGCACCAAAGTAGTCCAAGTAACAAACTGGATCAGGGAACTGGTATGACTTTTTGGTCACTGCTTCCAAGTAACAATTTTGTTAAAAGGCACGTACTAAAAATAAAGGCCATAGAGATGATTCCACAGTGGGATAAATCAAAGTTGTGTTTTTCTTAGATTGATACATCATATCCTTTCCTTTCAGCCCTTATAGAGCTAATACCTGTTCAAAGCTGCAATCACTAGCTTAATGATTAATGAGTTGCTGGCCTCAGAGTAACTCAGATAGATGGGAATCATCACACAAAGACCATCACCACAGCTGGCATTAATTATCTGATTAAGGCTACAGTAAAAAAAAAAAAAAAAGTAATGTGAGGAATTTGTGTTGTTGTTGCTGTGCTACTTTGTTTATAAGTAGATAAATAACTATCTTTTTATTACCCAGATAACAAGAATGATACAAGAGATGGAAAGAAAAAAAATCATATAACACACTTTCTGTGCATTCAAATGTTATCTAAAGCAAAATCTTCACTGTCACCCATGAAGTGTCTTTATAAATCACTGACAGAACATAGCAAATGTCCTCAGCAGTCAACATCTGAAGTGATTAATTCCTTCAACCTTGACTCAGAAGACTTTGCAGTAATTATACTAATGTGAAATGTGCTTATTTGATTCGTGTCAGTATGGAACAATGCTAGGGCCGCATGATGAAATATAAACTCCTATTTAAGAAAAACAGAGTGATTAGTGTACATAGTTCTTGTATCATGCAAAGGAGCGATCCAGCAATTTGTGTAAATAGAGGGTTTGAAGGGCGAACATTGAGACTCTAGTCTGGGAGATAAGAGGACCAAGGAGTTTTTTTTTAGAAAACTGCAGACTTTTGCATGGGACGCTGCGCAAGCCTCTGATAACCAGCAAAGATATCCACCAAATAAGGAGAAAGGGGGAGTTGAAGGATGACCAAAGGACAAAGCCTGGGAGGAAGACTACGAGCCTTCAGAACGAGACCCCCAGAAAGACTACCAGAGACTGCTACGCATGCGTCCAGAGAGGGTTTGGATTCCAAGAACTAATTATAATAACCCCGCCTTTTCTAGGAATAGTGATGAATATGTATTAGTCTAGGAGCATAAAAATCAGACACCTGATGTAACAGGTGTGTGTCCTGGTAGAGCAGAGACTCCCGGTGCACCCAGCGCTGTTTGCTTGCCTCTATTCGCTTAATAAATCACAAAAATCCTATTTGGAACTCAATCATTTATCACACTAAGCACACAAACTTTATCATGCCTGAACATTGGCATGTATATTGTACATGTAGGTCACAGTTCTACCCCTTGATGCACTGTCCTTGGAGTCAGTGGATATTTTATGGGAAAAATGGAAAGCAGAGAAGATCTCCTAGGGATGATTAAGATAGCACAACAATTTATGAGCAACTATTTCCAAAATTCCCTAATGTTGTCAGAAGTTACTGGGGATTCAGCTGCTCATTTTTCAGCCTTCTTCTTTTCCAGCAAGTTCTCTCCTAACAAACCTAAGTATTTTACTTTCCTAAGTAGTCTATTTTGAACTTGTAAAGGCTTTCTTAAGTTTGAATGCAACTTTTTTTTCGGGAAGAGTTTGAGACCCCTCCACCCTTAGACACACATACACACATATATATATATTTATTAACATGCACATATGTAAGTAGTTAGTGGCATTACTTAGTGCATAGTCAAAGTCTTAATCGCTGAGGAGTGATTGGCTTTACTCCCTATGGTAGTCTTCATAACATTGTTTTGGATTAAGATCAGGGGAACTGTTCACCAGAACAGTTAGTTGCCTTGTGTCACCAATAAAGAGCAGTATGAATGTAGACAAGTGTATGAGCAAGGCAGAGTAGAGCTTTTCAGCAGAGGAAAGATGGTGACTTAGGCTCTGTGAAGTCACCAGGATCAGGATTCACCCTCTTTAGCCAACTCCAACACTAAATTGAGATTGAATGCACCCTCAGTAAGTTTGAAGATGACACCAAGTTGGGGGGAAGTTGTAAATCTGCTGGAGGGTAGGAAAGCCCTGCAAAGGGACCTGTACAGGACGGGTAGATGTGTAGAGGCCAATAGGATGAGGTTCAACATGGCTAAGTGCCAGGTCCTGCACTTTGGTCACAACAACCCCATGCAGCTTTACAGGCCTGGGGCAGAGTGGCTCAAAAGCTATGCAAAGGAAAAGGATCAGGGGGTGCTGATTGATGATCGCCAGAATATGAGCTAGCAGTGTGCCCAGGTGGCCCAGAAGGCCAACGGAATCCTGGCTTGTATCAGGAATTGGGTAGCCAGCAGGACCAGGGAGGTGATCATCCCCTTGTACTCTGCTCTAGTGAGGCCACACCTCGAGTACTGTGTTCAGTTTAGGGCCCCTCACTACAAGAAGGACATCGAGGCCCTGGAATTTGTCTAGAGAAGGGCTAGGAAGGTGGTGAAAAACACAAATCCTATGAGGAGCAGCTGAGGGAACTGGGGTTGTGTCGTCTGGAGAAGACAAGGCTCAGGGGAGACCTTCTTGCTCTCTATAGGTACCTGAAAGGAAGGTGTGGGGAGCTGGGGGTCGGCCTCTTCTTGCAGATAACTAGTGATAGGACTAGAGGGAATGTCCTCAAGTTGTGCCAGGGGAAGTTTAGGTTGGAAATTAGGAGACGTTTCTTCTCAGAATTAGTCGGGCATTGGAACAGGTTGGTCAGGGAAGTGGTGGGGTCACCATCCCTGGGGATGTTTTAGGAAACTTTGGGTGTGGTGCTTAGGGACATTGTTTAGTGGGTGATATTGGTGGTATGAGGATGGTTGAACCAGATGATCTTGGAGGTCTTTTCCAACCTTAATGATTCTGTGATTTCCAGTGTATTGTATGACAATTAACTTCATCTTTGTATCTCAATTTTCATATTTTAAATAAACCCTACACTTTTTCTTCTGTCATTCAGACTTAGATTGCAAATAATTACGGCAACAAATATAACATATAATTTCAAGCTATACTCCCATTATTTTCAGACTTGTGATTGTCATGACTTATGCAGTGGTAATAAATATCTGTTTCCTGTAGTCTTTTCCTCCTGGCTCACTGTAGACCCCTTTCCCCCTCTAAGCAAACTCAGCAGTTAATCTGAGGTGACATGAAGGCACTTGCTCTTCATCTTTTATGATGTAGAACCTCCCTTTATTTTGCTTCTGGGAGAAAGGGTAATAAGGAAGCATGAGGATTTTAATCACTGAGTAATTATTAATAGCATAGTTGGCAAAATATAACTCTGAAGCATTTGAAAGAAACAAAAGTCTACCTGCAGGAGTAGCCAGCATGAATAGTGGTAGGGTCCTACCAAATCATTTTGATAATAAAATAATTTAAAAGCATTTTGGGGTATAGAGGACAACAGTACTTTATAAACAAAACAAATTGTCACTTTCTTCAAATACTGAATACAAAAACATCAGAATGAGAAACAACAACAAAAAAGGCCCTTATACTTGATTTAATACACTGACATTTTGTATATCCTAAAATTGTTGAAAAAAATAATCTTGAAATGGGGAACTAGGCACTCTCAGCAAATTTGTAGATGATAGCAAACTGAGGTGGAAGTGGTCTGTACAGTGGAGGACATGGCTCACTGAGATGGACAATGGAAGGATGGATAAATGGCTGAAAGAAACCTCAAGAAGGTGAACAAAGTCAAATGTAAAGTTCAGCATCTTTGATGGAATAAGCCCATGCAACAGTACTCTCTCGAGATAGAGAATTTTTTTGTGGGTGCAGCATAGCTGATGAACAAGTTGAATATGTGTCAGAAGCACATCCTTGTAACAAAGAATGCCACCTGCATCCTTGGCTATATGATCTATAGGATAGCCACCGAAGGAAGCAATTCTTCATCTTTCTTTATTACTTGTAAGTCTGTATCTAGAGCGCCATGACCAGTCTTGATCTCCATAGTACAAGAAACTGATATCCTGGCCTGAGTCCAGGGGTGAGCTACAAAGATGACTTGTGGGCTGGAGCACCTGATGTGTGAGGACATGTTGAAAGAGCTCTGTTTGTTCAGTCTAAAGAAAAGAAAGCTAACGATGATTTTATTTACTCGCTGTCTCTAATTATATAATGGGTGCTGACAGATAATGTGGATGTAGACTATTATCTGAGATTCAAAGTGACTGAACAAGAGACCCAAGTTGCATCAACACAAATTCTACTTAGGTACCAGGGAAAAAAAATCCCAGCCAAGGTAGTCTAATATGGAACAGGTTGCCCAATGAGATTTGGATGTCGGCCTTGGAGATACGCACAATATGACTAAGTATCCCTGAGAATCCTGAACTAAGTTGGGTCTACATTGACTGGGGCCTTGGTCCAGATGACCTCTTTATGTCCCTTGTGTTAAGTCAATATCTTGTTATGGGTAAAAGTGAGCACAGCACTAAAAATTGATTTGTTAGCCTAATTAAAATATTGACAACCTAATCAAAAGACAACATTTATCATTAGTCCAGTTACAAGAATACCAACCCTCATAATAAAAAAATACTTCTGTCCAAACTATTCTGTAACTTTATGAGCACTTGCATGATTTAGTTTAGGTGCTTCTTCAATATGAAGTCACCTATATAAAAAGTTATTTTCTCATCAAATATCATCACCAATTTTTCATGCTTTTCTGCCACTTTATTCATGTGTCTTCAGTGCATGTAAAGACTAGCCTGTGAAATCCATTGATATGAGGAAGTTTGTAAGAAGGGAATGCATAGTGTACAGATTTTCACAAAGGGGTAGCTTGAAAGTTTCTCATGAATGGGAGATATACTAGGGTAACTATTATGCTAACAATCTAATGATTCCATAAGAAACTGACGACAAAAAGTCTGGCTTCCCTGTTTACTCTCTTGATATGATAATTTCAAATTCTTTTTATATTATTTGTCATGCATGTGAACATTTTTCATCTTCATAAAACTTGAGAAAATGAACAATTATGATGTTATGTATAGAAACTGAAGCATAAATAAATTAGTTAAATGTAGTCAAAGATAAAGTCTACACAAATTATATTGTATCTGGTGTTCAGAATAAAAGTTAATCTCTTCTTCCTTTAAGATATGTTTAACATAGGGACTGAATGAGCGGTCTTAAGAAATACTGCCAGCTGATCAGTTATATCAGTTATCTACCAACACAGAATTTTCATAAGAAAAGAACTCAGAGAATATGATTTCCGAAATACAAATGGACTTAACAGTGAAGTTAAATGTGAAGTACACACAAAATGGTTCAGCTATCAAGTTTGAAAATGAGTGTCTTGACCTTCATCTATATTCAAGACTGGAAGCAATAAATATGCCATGACTCCAGTTACTTTGGTAAATAGTCATTTGTAAAGTATTTTGACTATTCAGTACATGGACAATTAACATTTTTACTTTCAGCGATGGATTTCAATTAAGACAAAATAAATTTTAGGCTTGTAAGAACATATTATGCCTTACCTACACTTCCTATGATCTTGTGCTAGCAAGATAATAAAAAACAAAAACAAAACAAAACAAAATCCTGCAGACTAAAAGACAGACAAAAGCAACATAGAAAACAGAATGCCCACTAAAAGTACAGTTTATTTGGCTCTTCCTTCTATGTATGAACAGAGCAGCAACAGTTCTGGTGAATTATTATTATGATATTAGTATTATATTAGTATAATAGTATGTATATAGTATATATAATATATAGTATTAGTATATATATATTCGTATAGCATTATAGCTTCACTATAAGGTACATTGTACTGAGAGTCATAGGTAAATGTGTGTGAATTTTGGAATCTTTGACTATTTCTAGTTTCAGTTTCCACCCTCTAGAAATGCCTGAAGAAATATTATCACATTAAAAAAAAAAAACAGGAAGTCTGTTTTGGTTTTAAGCCTTTGATCTAAAAGTATTGAGGAAAATTCAGTTGGTCCATTAGTTTATTCATTTTGAAGGGAAAATTCACTTTCTGTAATAGAAAACAAACTTGATTTTTTTTCACTAAGATGATTTTATCCCAGATATCTCAGCTATGGACAAACCTAGATTGACACCTGAATAGCATTAGTATTCTCTGCATTTCCTTTGTCATCTGTGGTTTTTGTGATGACCAGGGTGATTCCCTTGTAATACTTGACCACAGTTCTCTGCTGTGGCTTTCAAACTTCATTGAGTTAAGATGCTTTTACATGTAAAAGTTCTACACCTCACTTTTCAAGAAACTTTATTATTCATGAGACTGGAACAAGTAATATACGTCATCCATCCAATTAGTCTTCTGTAATGCACTATCCAATTACAATGCTATTGCAACAGATCATTGAAAAGTTAATGGGGATGATTGGAGCAAGCAGAGGTACACAACTGGCAAAAGATTCTCTGTTCCAAAAGTGAGTCCAAAACATCAGTGTCATGATAAAGCTGATTTTCAACAAGTTTTAAACTCCAGTAGTGAACCTCTCACATCTGGTAGACTAGTCCATAAGACAAGAGATCTCACTTAATGACATACTTTCTCATTTTTCTCTATTCTTACACCCTTAATCAATCAAATCAATCCAATTAATTGGTGAAATATCCAAATGAAAGAGATTTCTACAACAGCACAGTTTTACAGGGCCTTAGCAGCAGTATAATAAAAAACTGTTGTAAGATAATTGGTTAAGAGAAATTATGAGTGATAATAACTTAATAGGGTTTTCTTTTTGATGAATAATTAACAAATAAAAAACCACAGAGTTAGAAGAAAAATTAAAACAACTTTAAAGCTTGTAGATATAGATCTGTAGATAAACACAGATTTGAAGTCACATTATATTTGTTCTAACCTAGAACAACTATGGAGTTTCCTTAGAAAAATGCAGGCTTCTCCTTGCCAATCAGTAAAAACGTAATATCTTCCGGAATGACAGCTGGATTGTATGACTGGTGTTTGTAAAATTATTTAAGATACTAGGATACTATGGAAATGTTGTATTTGTAGCCTCTAATTTCTATTTGCATAGGCAATTATTTATTTAACATAATAATAATAATAATAATAATAATAATAAATATCATCTAGGTTTATTGTTGTTTTTGTCTGTTTTTTGTTTGTTTGTATGTTTTCCACAATGTTTTTTTTTTTTTTTTTTTTTAATTTATTTCAAAATAAGATGCTGGGTATTTCTTTTACTCTCCCCAAGGAAGGAAAGTAGGTCCTCTCAAAACCTGTATTGGTTTGCTTATATTGAAAATCAATTTACATTTTTATTAAATTGAATTTATTTTTCATATCAGAATCATAGAATCATAGAATCATAGAACCGTAGAACCATAGAATCATGGAATCATAAAATCATAAAATCATAGAATCATAGAATGGCCTGGGTTGGAAAAGACCTCAAGGATCATTTAGTTCCATCTCCCCTGCCATAGGCAGGGTTGCCACCAATTAGATCATGTTGCCCAGGGCCTCATCCAACCTGGTCTTGAACACCTCCAGGGATAGGTCATCCACAGTCTCTCTGGGCAACCTGTTCCAGTGCCTCGCTACCCTCTGAGTGAAAAAAATCTTTCTAATCTTTAACCTAAATCTCCCCTCTTTTAGTTTAAAACCATTTCCCCTTGCGCTACCATTATCTACACAAATAAAGAGTCCTTCATCCTTTTTATGAGACCCCTCTAAGTATTGAAAGGCTGCAATGAGGTCACACTGTAGTCTTCTCTTCTGTAGGCTGAACAGCCCCAGCTCTTTCAGCCTGTCTTCACAGGAGAGGTGCTCCAGCCCTCTGATTATCTTTGTGGCCTTCCTCTGGACTGGCTCGAACAGTCCCACATCCTTCTTGTGCTGGGGGTCCTAGACCTGACTGCAGTACTCCAAGTGGGGCCTCACCAGGGCTGAATAGAGGGGGACAATCACCTTCCTCAACCTACTGGCCACTCCTCTGTTGATGCAGCCCAGGATGCAGTTGGCCTCCTGGGCTATAAGCATCCACTGCTGACTCATGTTGAGCTTTTCATCCATCAAAACCCCCAGGTCCTTTTCTGCAGAGCGGGTATCAATGAGTTCTTCTCCTAGTCTGTACTCACATCCAGGATTTCCCCAGCCCAGGTATAGCAATCTGCATTTACACTTGTTGAACCTCATTAGGTTCAAGGAGGCACACTTCTCAAGCTCGTCCAGATCCCTTTGGAAGTGTATCATTTCCTTATATAATTTATGTATTCTTCTTCCTTCTTCATTTATTTATTCTGCATTTTGGGGTGCTTTGTCTATTTGTGCCTTGATTTTATCAGTCTGCCCAAAACTGCAGAAGTCAAAATAGTTCCCATTTAGGGACAAGCCCTCTCCTTTTGTCCCATACATTGGCTAACTGATTAGACCCACGCTTCTTCTCTGATACAGGCCACGGCAGAAGTCACAGTATCCTAGAAGCTACATTATCTTAGGTTAGATATGGCTCTTTAGAAACATAGAATCACAGAATCATTAAGGTTGGAAAAGACCTCCAAGATCATCTGGTTCAACCATCCTCATACCACCAATATCACCCACTAAACAATGTCCCTAAGCACCACACCCAAAGTTTCCTAAAACATCCCCAGGGATGGTGACCCCACCACTTCCCTGACCAACCTGTTCCAATGCCCGACTAATTCTGAGAAGAAACGTCTCCTAATTTCCAACCTAAACTTCCCCTGGCACAACTTGAGGACATTCCCTCTAGTCCTATCACTAGTTATCTGCAAGAAGAGGCCGACCCCCAGCTCCCCACACCTTCCTTTCAGGTACCTATAGAGAGCAAGAAGGTCTCCCCTGAGCCTTGTCTTCTCCAGACGACACAACCCCAGTTCCCTCAGCTGCTCCTCATAGGATTTGTGTTTTTCACCACCTTCCTAGCCCTTCTCTAGACAAATTCCAGGGCCTCGATGTCCTTCTTGTAGTGAGGGGCCCTAAACTGAACACAGTACTCGAGGTGTGGCCTCACTAGAGCAGAGTACAAGGGGATGATCACCTCCCTGGTCCTGCTGGCTACCCAATTCCTGATACAAGCCAGGATTCCGTTGGCCTTCTGGGCCACCTGGGCACACTGCTAGCTCATATTCTGGCGATCATCAATCAGCACCCCCTGATCCTTTTCCTTTGCACAGCTTTTGAGCCACTCTGCCCCAGGCCTGTAAAGCTGCATGGGGTTGTTGTGACCAAAGTGCAGGACCTGGCACTTAGCCATGTTGAACCTCATCCTATTGGCCTCTGCCCATCGATCCAACCTCTCCAGGTCCCTCTGCAGGGCTTTCCTACCCTCCAGCAGATTTACAATTTCCCCCCAATTTGGTGTCGTCAGCAAACTTACTGAGGATGCTCTCAAATTTGCATTTGCATTTATGAGCATTCCCTTTCCATCTTTCCAGTTGCTGACTTCTCTGGAGAGTGAAAAATAAGGATCCAGATCCCCAAATACAGAACCAGATCATGAACACAAAACTTGTACATAAAAAGAAACTCCAATCTGTCTATATAGCTGTTGTCTTCTGAGTATGCCAGAAATCAATAGACTTTTTTATTTTGATAGGCTAGAATCCATCTCACTGCACTTTAGCAGTTTAAGCAACTAAATTAAACAAATTGCCCAAGCATCCTCTGCAGCCAAAAAATAAACATAATAATAATTAAAAAAATAAAATCCAAAAACTGGTTCATCCTATTTTAAGTCTGCCATTAAGGATAAGTGGAATTAATCCCCTTTTAGATGTTGTTTTATTTTGCTACTGATGAAGAGGAAAAGCCACATGATTAGCTTTTAACAGATACTTACCTTTTTTTACAAGAAGTTGGAGAAGATAAAATCCTCTCTTAATACGTATGAGTTACCTGACCTCCATCACATTTTACCTATAACACATTTTTTTTCAGTTTTCATGTTCTAATCCTGATTCCTTGGAATAATTAACTAATATCATATCACTGCAAAACCAATACTTTTGTATACATTTTTCAAATGGCTATGTGGTGCAATAAAATAAGAGAGGAACAGCTCACCAAATTGCTACTTCAGATCATTGGGGGCTCTGCTCTTACGGGCATATGCCACTTGATGCTTCCAAAGGAAACAACTGTGTTTTTTGTTTGTTTGTTTTTTAATGTGTAAAATAGTTGAAAGCTATTAGTACGTATATATATATATGTAAATATATATATATATACACACCTTAGAGCATGTGGCTGAAATAACTGTCACAAAGCTTTGTTCTACTATCTTCTTTTCTGGTATTTCACCCTAGGCTTGTGCACCACTGACTGACATTGAATGTTAAGCAAACTCTGGGATGTTAGAGAGAACAGTACTGTTTATTGTCTTACATATTAATGTTCATATTAAACAATTCTTTACTGCCCAAAGTAGGAAGGTAGGACCTTTGGACTTTTTGAATACAAAATTGCATCTTTCTGTATGGTAAACTGATCCTAGTCAGCAGCAAAACACTCATCCCACCTCTCACTCACTTCCTTTTCCCAAGGGATTGGAAGAAAATACAAGGAAGATGAGAAGACTTGTGGATTAACGTATTGACAATTTAATAAGAAAAGCAAAAGCTGTGCATGAAAGCAAAACAAAAAGAAGGTTTCGTTCACTATTTTAAATCAGCAGGCCCTCAGCATGCATAATGGTTAGTTGGGAATAAAAACAGTGTTAACTACAAGTGTTTATTTGTGTTCATTTTGGTTCATGAGGAAAAGAGTGACCTTCTAATATGCTAACATAACCAATCCAAATAGCCAACAAAAAGTAAGAGAGAAAGATGGAAACTACACAAAAACAATTTTATGAATCTTTATTCTGACTGAAAATAGTTGCATATATTCAAGTTATTTTAGAGGAAAAATTCAGAAGAGAAATTAAGAACAGCAACTTTTCAAACCTTTATTCAGTATAAAATAAAATACTAAACTAATAACTGAGTCTATTTCATTGGTTAATATTCAAATACCATAAACTAAATCTCTTATTAGGCAACAGGCTCGTCTTTCTTTGCCAGGTTTCTGAGAAAAGGGATGAGGAAAAGTTATGCTACATTTGTTAAAATTCTTAGAATAGAACCCTAGGGCTCAGTGGTAGTGGAGTAGGTCCATCAAATGTAGAAGACAGCAAAAATATATGCACCATATTATAAAAATATTCAGTGATATAGTAATAAAGCAATTCTTCTTATGATTTACTATAGTCCTGGTCAGACTGTCTCCCCCAAACAACTGATGGTGTTAGCATAAATTTCTTTGCCATCTTTCTTTACATTGTGTGTCCTTTGGGACTTGCCTTTTGATTAAAGGCACATAACTCATTTAAGGGTTCTACCCTGCACTCCTGTATGCATGAAAAATCAGTGGGAGTCTCATTCATCTGAGACTTCTGGGACAGACCTTGGAAGTTCACCCACTACTATTTTTGGTGGACTAATTAGAAGCAAGTTGAATCTTTCAATGAATTTATTTAAGGAAACTGGTCTTTTTTTTCTGCATGCATTGTTCATGGAAGGCCCCACATTTCTCTGGTAAATAATGTCAAATTTCCATGAGAAATTAACAGAGTTTGATTTCGTAAGGTGTTTCAGAGTAAAAGTCAAATATAAAAATGGAGTTTATATACCAAATAGAGACTATATCCAAGAGACTCAGTGAGGTTCACTAAGAATTTCTTTGTTGTCATTGTTTCTTACTGTGGTAATCATAATGAACATTAAATACTAAACAATGTTGATAGAATGATTGTCATTGTGTATTTAAGTATGCAGTCTATTTGATTACTGTTTCTGTTGAAACAAACAAACAAACAAAAAATCTTTTGCTGATTACCACGTTTGTCTGTGTGGCAGAAAGCTTCAAGTATTAAGAATTCCACCTAGCTGGTAGAAATGAAGGAAGAGGGAGGACCTAGATTTTTTTTCTGCTGTTTTGAATGGTATACAGATAAAACTATGGCTAATTTTAGCATCCTTTACAGCTTAACTAATAAGGAAACAGTCTTGTAGAGACCCTTGAAGTGGACCTCAAAGCAAAGACTATTTAAATGACATTAGCCATGCAGAATCCTGAACACAGCCAATGATGTAGAGTCTGTGCATATAAGAAGTTTATTTCCTGCACATCTTGATATTTGATTATTTCTTTCCAATCTCTATACATTAGTATGGTAATAACATACTCCATTCATTCAGGTTGCAGAAACCACGTCACTTGAGTTGTGCATGGGCAATCAAATACAAAATTCAGAATTATGTTTTAGGGTCAGTGTTTAAGCTAAGTTTCTATTGTTTGAATGTACATGCTACTGAAGCTCAAGTGGTTAAATATTCTCTTGAAGAGGGTGTGACAGGTTTAGATAGATAGTCATATCAAAACTGACTTTCAAGTTTGAACTAATATTCACTGGGTAGTATTGTTTGCTCAGCTTGACCTGTTTCTTGCCCTGCTGAATATAGTGTAAGGTGTTTGCATTCCAGACTTTGATTTGGGAAATGCTCTTTGCTCACACTGCATGGTGGCAAGTGGATAATTGGTAGACATAGTTGGTAGAATGATAGGTTGAAACACTGCACCTCATCTGAGAACATTTTCAGATGAGAGGTGAGGATGTAAGAGGCAAAACATTCAGAAAAAAAATAAAAATAAAAATAAAAATAAAAATAAAAATAAAAATAAAATAAAAATACACAGTTAACCACAGGACAATTTAGTTATATTCTTAGAAGGATGAGTCATTCTGCCAATACTGTCATATAAAAAAAAATGACCTATACTTCATAAAATAGCATTTCAGTTTAAGTGGACAATTCACTTTTACATTTTTATTTTTAATAGTGAACTGGGTCCAAGATATAGCTCCATAAAAAGCCATATATAACACAGAAGCAATTTTCTAAAAATAATGTGAGGAATTTATGTAAAATGATATCAAGCTTCAAGCACATCCAACAGGCAATGTTATGAAACATCACCTGGGGCTTTGCTCTGTGATCTAGAGATTGAAAAATAAGAAGTATAATTTAATAATCTTATTCAATGAATTACAAAGACACAAAAACATTAAATCAAGAAAATTAATTTACACAAAATAAGGTGTTCTTTAGTGACAAAATTTTCTTAAAGCTGTATTAATCACACATGAAAAATAGATAAAGAGAAAACGGAAATAGTATGGACTTGCACTAAGGGTACTTTCATTAGATAATCAGAGTAAGAAATAAAACATGTTAACACCACATAATCAAATGGATGAGATGATGTTAATTCAATTTTCTTTTTACAGATATGGAAAACATTCTTACCAAATAGTGGTTTAAAAGTACAAAGTTCACCATGGTAATTCTCCCCACTCAGGCTCTCAGATTTTTTCATAATATGAATACAGGAAAACACACTGCTGTCTGAGTTTTGTTTCTCCCTCTTAGAAGGCATGCTGTCATTTTATCAGTGGCTATTTAGACCTGAGAGATCTGTTGAGACACACAATTTGCTTTGGGGTTGGTTTAACTGTTCATAGAGAGAAATATGGCATTAGAGGAACTTTTTAATTATCTTTTCAAATTAATTTAAGACTTCAAATTCTTAGCTACTTGCTAAAAAGAATAACTCTAATCAGCAGGACACATGTACAGATTAAGCTCTGCAAAATCCCATACATCCAGAGAGTTACAGCCTCATGTTGCTGCATTCTCAAGGATATAATTCTTTCTTGAGGGCTATTCACTACCCACAGGAGCCCTCCAGGAACGCCCACAACATGGTGAGCAGCTGGGCCACCACAGGCAGCATGCAAACAGGCAGGAGAGCAACAGCAGTACCGAAGCCAAGCTCCTTAGCTGTGCTTGGCACTCCTGGTGTCATGCAGCTCTGAAGCAGGACAGAAAAGCTATTCAGTTTAGAGTGAGCAGCCTGAAAGCAGATTTTAACCTCTATTTTGGCAGAGACAGAAGTGACACACTGGCAGATTTCTCATTACGCCCATCTTGTGATGCTCTATAGTCAGTGTTCGGAGTAGTACTGGCATGCCTAAGTGAGAAGTGAATCACCAGGGACAATGCTAGCTGTAAAATGGAAGTGCACAGAGAAAAGCAGCAATAGACAATATTTCTAACTAAGGCTTCTTTTTCCTTTGTCTTCCCTTCATCTCCCTTTATTTTTGTTTTACTTCCATAACCTTGCTGTTCTTTATCTCAATCTGTGTCTTCCTTTATTCTTGTTTGAGTTCAAGGTTTATATCTTTTCTTTGTTTCACTGCAGGAATGATGATGATCAGCTCCTGTTAGGAATAGGTTCAGAAGTTCAAGTCTTCTGAGCTCTTGCTGACTTCAGGCACAGTATAGAATATTAAAATGAAACACTATGTCTCTGGTGCTGTTTCTGCAGGCTTCAAACTCAAATTGACTTACTAAATAATTCTGCAACACAGAAAACAATCAGCAGGTGAAACACACTGCTGCATAAAGGCTTTTTTTTATTATTTTTTCTATTTTTGTGTGTGTGTGTGTGTGTGTGTGATGCAAATATTTTCCACCTTCAGATAATAGAATCTGGAAAGTGATGGAACTCAAATTAGTCTGAGATGATCCCTGATGATCAGCTACTTGCATTTGTCTCATTTTCAAGTCATGCCCTTCACATACCTATGGTAGTACCATGCCTTTTGAGAGTCCAAATGTCAGCCCTTCAATATAGAAGAGATAGACCACCATTGTTTCCAAGTCCTAGATTCTGAAGGATGCTAAGGCACCAACTCTGATCCAACACAGGGCATCAACTTAAGCCTTCGACCAACACAACCTCACATACATACTTAAATTTAAACACACTAGTAGTTCTGGGAGCCCATCTTAACAGAAGTCAATGACAAAGTTTTTACTCACTGAACAGGACCTTGCTGACAAAATTGCAATATCTTGACTGAAAGAAGACTTTTGAGAACTTTGATAAAGCATTTGGAGCTATGTGGAAATAGTAAAGGCTACCCTATTGTCAGCAGGATGTTGTCCAACATGATGGTGAGGTTCTCTCATCCCATTTTGTAGTGTGGTCTGACTTCCTCCTTTCTGCCAGCTTTGATGGTGCTAACCCACCTGTGAGCCAGCAGAGCCCCCTGAACAAGCTGAGGGGAAATGTAAAATGTGAATAGTTTTCTGCCAGTGTGGTGAGCTGACCTGGCTCATCATGAGGTACCAGGAAAACCAGAGTTGGCATACAGAAGCTGGCAGGGGGTATTTGTGAGTGGAAATAAGACATTAACTGTGGGGTTGTTGAGTACCACATCATGACACACTCTTTCCAAATACTAGCCTTTCAATGTTTATTTTTAGGCAGACACATACACATATAAAGATATATATGTATATATGCACTCCTACACCATTTTCCTTTTTGTCTGGATCCAATACAGTTTTCAAGCCTCCCCAGTTTATTCCATGTTGGAAAGATGCAATGTAGTAATGTATGTTATTTAAGTGAGAATTAACAGTCTTTCCAGATGTCTTTTGGTCTGCAAAGTAATTATTTTCATTAATTCATCTTTATAATGAATTTATTGGGAAAGCTTTTTCATATATTTACAAATAATGTTCCCACCTCCCATGCATCATCATCGTCATCATCATCATTGTCATTGTCATCAAGCCAAAATGAAAGATATTATATGAAGGGTTGTCAGAATTTGTGAGTTGTTCATATATGTACTTACAATAAATGGGGTATCAGAATGATTATTGCATACCTGCCTAATACTTCTGTAGACACAACTGCAAGATAGATTATAGTTCTGGATTTATATCTGTAATCATTATTACTTTACCTTTGTGAAAAGCAATTCTACATCTTCACAAAAATAAAGAAATAAATTAAAAAACCCTGCACTTTCTTACAGAGAAATTTGTAACTTCTTGTTGTTCCTTAAGCTTTGTTGTTCTCTATGTTTTGCTTTGTGTTCTCTATGCTTTGCTTTGTGAATGCAAACTGACCTATCATAACAGAGATTTTGTCATGCAACTACACAGCTGAATCACTACTAAACAGGAGCATACAAAGAATTGTGTTATTATCACTTTGATTTGAATAGAATAGTTTTGACACATTGCTAAGCCTCTTGTGGAAATTTCAGAGATGATCAGAAGGATGAAGGACAGAATATTAACACCTATCATGTCCTTTCATTTACAACCATGTAGAAATAATTAGTGACAGTTAGAGAAAAGAAGTTGCTTTCATGCAAGAAATAGGAAAATCAGGTTGTTCTCCTCTTTATCTTTTGTTGTGTAAGTGGTCTAAGTAACGTCACTTTTTCCTGTAGATGTGTTGTTTAAAACTATTAGTATGAAAATATCCTAGTTAAAATACCCTTTTGATATTTGCTTATACGACCTTACTGTGAAAATTTTTTGACAAAAGATCTCTTTCACCATCCTTGTATATGATTTCAAGAGTCACTGAGAAAAGTAAAAAGGAACTTAAGGTGGCCTTAATTTACAGCTAACATACTTCATACACATATTTTTTCTATACAGAAAGATAGTCATATAAAGATTAGATTCTTAACATAAGAGCATGGTTGATAAAGCATGTTTGATTAGAACAAAGCAGCAGATACTGTATTTGTTGTTTAGCTGTTGTATGTATTTATGAGAGCCACCAAACTCCAGTCAAACTGAGACAAGTCTCCTGCATGATAATGGAGAGACGAGTGTGTGGGTGTATGTTTGTGACATCTTTATAGTCCTGATAGATATTAAGCTTTCTAGGTCAGATATTGTATTCAGATGGTAGTGAAAAGTTCTCATTTATTTTAGACTAGTATATTTTTTTAGGTATATTAGTAGGTCCTAATATACCAAAATGTAGGAACATTAGCCCCCTGCTATCTCAAGGTTTTCATAAGTGTGTGTGTGTGTGTATGTGATATGTGTATCTCAGTATATATAATGCAATATTGACAAACTCTCTATTACAGTTCTGATTTTGTCACATTTTGCCTGATTTATCAACATCAGCCACAATGTCTATATTAAAACCACTAATCTGGCAAACATTTAAGTCAATTCTGGAAGACACAGAGCAACTGTTCATAAATTTTAAATGTCACAGAGAACGCTGAATTATGCCAACTGTGTACATGCTTATTTTATTTATTTATTTATTTATTTATTTATTTACCTCAGAAATGCAAAGCAGAACAATACCAGATGGAAAAAACATATAAGCACACATTTACCTCCATATCTATGTATCACATTTTGTATTATTTAACAGCAGCCTAGTCCTGCTGTTTTATTGCCCAATTGGATAGGATGACATAGATAAAGGCTTATATTTACATTTATTCTCATATTGTGAAGCTCAGAAGCAAACTGGTAATCAGAAACATATTATCTAGAATTACTAGGGACACATTGCTTACATGATAATGTTTTAAAAAATTAAGTGTTCTCAGTAGGTGTTTACGGCCTCCATATTTCAATTAGCATACTCTTACTACAGGCATACAATTTTTAAAGATTATGTGTGGGGATCTGTTATTTGGATGGCTCCGCATATCTGAATGTCTACTTTGTAAATTCTTACAGAAAAAGATTCTTACCCAATATTTTTGGGGTATATTACAAAGGAAGAAAGAAATCTTGGGGGATAGGGGATATCAGGCAAAGGCTAAGGTACAAGAGATGTTCAAAACTGACAGGTCACTTCCCAGATCCTAAGGCTACTCAACTCAGGGCATAACTGAGATTTTTCTAATTTAAGGCATACTCAAAAGTCAGAACTACAGTAAGGAGTTCCTATAACAAATGGTTAGGTTTTGTGTGCCCAAACCTTCTAGTACTCCTTAGACAGACCTCAGTAATGCATGCACCACAGCAAATTACTGAAAAAAAATGATTACACAGTGGGGACTCAGCACCCCGGTTTCAAGCATGCCAAATGTGGTGATACCAGCCAGTATTGTCACATAACAAAATCAATCACAACAGATGGATTGTCTGACCAAATATCACTTACATTTTCACAGGGGAAAATGAAAGATACAGAACCCGGGTCTGATTTCTTTCATGATTTTGTATTCATTGTGTTTTCAAACTACTTTGAGTATAAATTTGTAAATGTGTTTTTGTTTGTTTGTTTTGCATATGTAAGCATATATATATGTGTGTATGTATGTATATATAAAAACTAATTAGATCAACTGGACAGGCATGCAGCATATTTGTATCTTTGATTAAATATAGAACACCTTTTAGGGTGATGGAGTTTTTGCTAGTCCCCTCAGAGTTCACGTGAGTTGTGAATGTTAAGCACTTGTGAAAATTGAATCGTGGTTATTTAGGGGACTAAACACTGCAAAGAGCTGTCATCTTTGAATACTCAGGCCTAGGTGCTTAGGGAAAAAGTCAGCTCTATGCGGTTGAGTGTATCAGCTGTTTGGAAGAGAAATAGATATTACAGTAGCCATGAAAACTGCAACTGAACTATCAGAAAGTCATTTTAACTTTACTGAGCATAAGAAATACAACACAAAATCATTGGTGTTTTCCTAATGGGCATTTTATGAAGTGAAGGGAAAAAAAAAAAAAAAAAAAAAAAAAAAAACTATTAATCTGTTAATTTTGTTTTCTGTAGAGCCACCAGTACCATCCCCTGTATTTTGTGCAAACACAGTTTAGTACAGAAAGTTCCATTTCCTTCATTTAATACCCCTATCTCTGGGAAGATATCTCCTACAAAGACTTGGACCACAGGTCTTGAACTGGAAACAGATGGCTAGCCTAAACACTTCTGGCATGTCCATTCAGCCATGACCATGCAATCAGACAGACTCTTTGATCAAGATGTTTTGAAAGACTGTGACAGAACTAGAGCTACTCCATCGGAGCAGACTGTTCACCAGTATGGCACTCTCTATAGTAGAATCCCTTGTTGGGTCTCAGTATGTTCAAAGTGCTGAGGGATCTTCCTCTATCCTGGCTGGCCTAACGGTTCTGAAGGAGCAGGAATAGCCAGTTGGCCACCCTTAGAGGAACTGTCACTGTCTGGTGAAGATCTCCCTTAGATTTGTGGAGCTATTCATTTTTTATGGGCTCCATGGAATGTAATAGCCAAAATAAACAAACAAAAACAGGTTTTCCCTCAGAAACAAAAGGCCTTAGAGTAAGATTACTTAAATGTGAAGGCTACATTCTGTAACACTGTTGTTTTAATTAAAACATTTTTCATAAAGTTATCTGTTGTTTAAATGATTATAAAGAATATGTTAGGCCTATCAAAATTTATCATGATTTGTTTGAAGTTAATACATAGTTCAAAATTCAGTGGAGCTTCCTGAGTAATAGTGAAACAAACAAACAAACAAACAAAACCCAGTAACTTAATTACAGAAATCAGTGTGAGAACAAAAGCAAGAATCCCCACAAAAATTTGATGTTGAATGCTTTTAGAGGCAAGGCAAACTCCTTACCAGTAAAGGACTCAGTAATTTGAAATACTTGCTGTTTTACAAGCTAGCTCCTCTTTACTAGACTGTGATTTCAAATTCTTCTATGCCTATAGATTTTTATTTAACAGTTTCTGTAAGCCTTCCAAATTGTATGTTTACTTGTGTATATAAAATGAGACAAATGAAATATAAATTGCAAGATGACTTGCAAAAATGAAAGGGGAATGACCTCCTACGTAAAAGGGTGCAGCTACCACTGTTAATTGCAGGAAAAAATATTTGCCTGTACTACTTTCTTCCAGCGTGGCAAATTAGAAAAATAGAATAAGCTGTATATTTTTTTTCTCTGCCTTTTTTTTTTTTTTGGTTTTGGTTTACATTAATTGTGTTAACTACACTTAACTACACTTAAAAGCTCTCTGTAATTTTGCTTAGATTGATAGTTGGGGAAACGAACACAAACTGAATGTTCAGGAAAATTAGAATGGATGGGTCCTTTGTTGGGGAGTGCAAACAAAATGGCTAAGTAACTCAGGTAACCTCAGTTCTTTCTTCTCACCAAGCTAGCATAGGTGAGAAAGCACCCTGCCTCCCCCAAGTATCAATATCCTGTCCTGCGTGGAGAAAGGAATATGCATGGAGAAAGGAAAATGCATGTCACCAAAGTCAGTTGTGAGGGTAAATATTTTCCACTAAATGTGGAAAGAGGAGTGGTCTCTCATCAGTTTTTGGCACCTGCTGCTAAATTCCTGGGAGGCACCAGAGGTTTTCTTCAGTTCCTCAAATCAGGCTGGGGTGCAGATCCTCTGCCCTTGAAATTGTCTCTAATGGTCTAGAAAAAAGAGAGAGCTGGGGGGAAAAAACATCTGTTGTGAACTCTGCCCATTCCCATCTTTTACCAGTCAGGCTCTTCTCTACTTCCACTCATAAAGGTTTTTCCTCAGAATGCAAAAAATGGTGTTGTCCGCCCTCACTCTGACCTTTGCAGCATGACAGGAAATATTTCTCAGCTCCTGACGAGACTTAGAGCTGTATCAGCTCCCGTGAAAGACAACAAACAGTTTCCAGCTGACACTGTAATTTCCAAAGCATGAAAGCACTTTTTATGTCTGTTTCACCCATGCCCACACTAGACTCAAGGCAGTCTTCAGAAAGACCAGAATATGGATTCCAGCAAAATTAAAGGTTATGTTCCTGACTAGAGGGATGAAAACAAAGAGAATATCATAAAATGACATGAAGAAGAGGACTTGGTACATATATGTTTATGCATACACATCTGTATACCCACATGTACATTCATAGACATGACATCAAGCATCTATTGTAACTTCCTGAGGCATATTTTGTCCAGTGAAGCAAAGGAATTCAGCTTACTATATTAAGTACTGAATGCAACCTCTTGTCCTTGTTTCACATCTGTAAGCTTCAAACCCATTTAATACTATAATATTCTGTTTGTGCTCTTTGACAGTCTTCAACTTCCCTTATAATTAAAAGTGACATACTCTCTGCTGCAGCTTTATCAGAATCTTAGGGGACAGTGCAAATCAGAGTTTTTACCAGGGAATCTTCACAAAACGTGTTAGGGATTATGTATGTGCTATGTGTGTGTTCAGACACATAAAAATATATCCATATAAATGTTATGGTTGTCAGTTTCTTCACTCACGTTTCCTCATTTTCTAAGAAAATCAGGTGAATTAATTTTTTAATTTGACCGTCCTCTCGGACATCAAAATCTACTCCATGGAACAAAACATTCAGTACATACAGAAAACACTGAAATTATACTTAAAATTATTTTATAGATAAACTGTAAGAAAAATCATTACTAGATCTCATTGATTTTATCACACAAATTGGCCCACTTCTTCTTATATATATTTTAAATTAAATTTTATCACTATAGTTTCATGCATGCATATGAACTAATTTGTGACTTATCTTTGTTCAAAGATAGTATCTCATCCTTTACAGAAGACCTCCTAACATACAGTGGGTGTCTTGTCAGAACTTGGCAGTATTTCATCAATTTCCAAATATATCAGAAGTCTGCCATTAAACTAGGTGAGGTCTCCACGGTATAAAATATTAACTATTTTGGTTAACAGCTGACTGGACTCCTTGGTTTTGCTAAAATAGAAATGTGTAAGGTGTATTCAAAATATTACAGGCTTTGGGACATGTCAGATACACAGCACAGACTATAAAAGCAATGATCAGAGGTGCTCTTTTGCAGCAGATATTGTTCAGTCCCGTGCTCATTATTTGCAGGTATATTTCATCGTTACATTTAAAGTATTCTCTCTTCATTGCACTTTGACTAGCTTAGTTATCTGTCTCTACCTCTGCACATGTGCCTGGAATGGAGTAGGATGAAAGTAGGATGGATACTGTTTTCTCACACATAGTCTGGCCATTTAAAAGCGTATCATTCAAGAGTGGCTACTGGGATTATGCAATAACTAGCAAATCTCTTTCTGGAAGTTTCTGACCTCTTCCAAACAATCTCTACACTGACACTGTGCATATATTCAGACCCAAATTGGAAATTAGTAGACTTTCTCAGGGCTTCCTTTGTTTAATACCTGTGGAAGCGTTGTAAACTATCATCATTAGGAGATACTGTACTGGAACTGCTCAGATAAACTTTCCCTTTTCCTAATGTTTATATGCAGGACTTTATTTTTTTTTTCCTTCTTTATACTTTTTATGCCACAACATAAAGCATCTGCATAACAACATTGTAGCATCTACCACTAGCAATTAGGAAATGTACAAGTCAGCAGGATAATTGGGACAGAACAGAAGAAAACCAGAGCAGCTTAATCTGCACTTATTTGATGTCCCTGTACATCAAATACAATCCAGAAAGTGCATTTAGAAACCTGTGTGTAATACATACTTTATCTTAAGATGAAAATCAGAAGGGTATCTGTACAAGTATGAAGACCAATGGATTTGCAAACTTTTGAATCAATGTTTGATCAATGTTTAATCAATGTGAGTCAATGTTCAAGTACCTCCATTTACAGACTGTGCACATCCTAGCATTTTCTGAAACTTCTATCTTTTATTAATAACAGACTGTGGTGTCAAAGGGGTACATAAAATTGAGAATAATTACAGGTCACCACGGGTCTCTCCTTTTCAATACTATTGATATAAAATCTCTCAAGTAGCATCTCATGGTTCCAGAGAGCAAGATATAGCAAGCAATACTGCTAATTCACGTGTGACCTTAAAATTTAGAATAGCAAAGTCTTGCAGTTAAGCTATAGTAAAATGCATTTCCTTCTGTCTCTGAGTTCCCCTTAGTGCCATATGAAAATGGCTCTGATCAAGAAAACAAAATCCAGTGCAAGGACGAGTGTCATAGCATATGCATTGGCCATCTGACCTTCCAATTCCCTTAATGCCTCTACAGAAATGGGCCTTCTATTTCTTCCTGATGTGCTGTTTGTGAAGCCTTTCTCAGTGTAACCAGAAAAGGAAGAACGCAACATTTTTCCTTATGTCTCACTTTTATTTATTTTATTTTATTTTATTTTATTTTATTTTATTTTATTTTATTTTATTTTATTTTATTTTTGGCAGCAGTAGCACCAATTCCTGATACTTTTGGAGTGAGTTCAGGTTTCTTTAATATTTAAGATTTTATATATTTTGTACTAGTGAACTTAGATATACAGTAAAGTGGTGGCATATTAGCTTGCTTGTTCATTTAAATTGAAGGTTAATAAGGACTACAAACAAATCTAGTTCTTATACATACTTAAATAAAACATTTCAAGAAGAGATGTATTTTAAGCAAATGGGGACTCTTTTTAAAGCCTTTGCCTCTTTTTCAACATGAAATATGCAAAATGTCCTTCAGCTATCTACAGATTTGGATACATCCCAGATTTGCTGAACTCATAGGTTTGGCTAACCTCTAGTTACTGCAGCAAGGTAATGTACATTACACTAAGTAGCAGCAATTTAAACAGTGTAAAACATTCTATATTTCCCGTTAGCTAAAGAGTTAAGCTTCACTACATCAAAATATTGCTTACTTGCTTCTCACAATTACAGATGAGATTTTTATTATAAGGAGGTAATAACTCCATCAAAGCATATCTTATAAATCTGTAGATTGTTGTCAGACAGCAAGGTGAGAGACCTAGTGTACAGTACTTCCATGGCATCCAAAAGGACTGATAGAATACTAGTTATGGTTCACAGTTTGCAATAGTTTGAGGAAATGAAGCATCAGACTTAGCAGTACCCCAGGAAAGACCATATTATTTCATTTTCCCACAAGTTTAGAGGAGAGTCCTTTCCTGTGCATTGAGCATGCTTCATACTTGCTTCAAGCTGCCCACAAGCCTGATCTATCTCAGCAACTCAGCATAAAAAGTCCCAGACTGGTAAGAATACAAAGCCTTTTTGTTTCTTTTTTTTTTTTTTTTTTTTTCAGTAGCATTAAAATGCTTATAAAATCACCTTCTGAATGACCAAATGGAATGAAGATGCAATAGTTTTCACAATGTATGTCTCTCCTACCTCAGAGTAGGTGAAATGTCAATCTCATTTTGTGTTTTATAAAAAATGAGCAGTTTATTTCAAGATTTCTTGCCTAGGATGGAAAGAAACCCTTGCACTGCATTATAAAATTTCCACTATAGAGGTTTCAGAGGTTTTCCTGAAACATCTGTTGTTGGCCACAATAGGATACCGGTCTAGATTGATTATTGGTCTAATCCCATGTGACACTTTCTCTATTTGAATTATACTGATGGGTTTGCTCAAATACAACTTTTTACCATGAGAGGAAATTTAGAGCATATTGGCTGTGGAACCCCAAGGTGAACATGTTTGATGCATTTTGAGGCACTGGATTAAAAGAGAATATTTCAGTCCAAATGAATTAGCTCTTTCTTTAGGCCATTCCTCTGGAAAAGTCAGGAATTGCTGAACCCTTTTTCATCCAGAAGTCTTTTCATGCTGACTAGTCCTTTTCACTTCAGTGCTTCACAAAACGATTGTCTTTCACACTTCCATTTTCGCCATTTTCAGAAAGTTGGCCTTAGTATCAGTCCAGCTCTCAGACACTTCAGGGGCATCAGTCAGAAAGAAGGTCACATCTAGACCTATTGTCTTGGAAAGTGGATGCACTGAGGCACAAATGAAGGGAAGGTTGCAAGTTCTTTCAAATTACAGCACGTTAGTCTCGGCACCATGAGGAAAGTATACCCAACCATAAGCAACTAACATGACTTCCTAGATTTACAGCATAGCCAGATACCTTCAGCAGTAAAGATTAGATCTGATCGCCCCGGGGGAGCCCCTTTTTTCAAATCACACAGGTGGGGAAGGGGCTAAATTTATTCTCAGCTAAGTGGCTACCAAGTTGCTACCAAGTTGCTAAGTGGCTACCAAGATCATTCTGTGTCATCAACTTCCTGACTGTTAAAATGCTAACTTTAGATTAGAAAAAAAGAAGCAAACTGAAATGTAAGAATTGTTGACCCCTGAACAAAGTAAAGCCACATGTAACTTTTGAACCACCAGCTCCACGGAGTGTTTTTTTTTTTTTTTTTTTTAAAAAAAAAAAAAAAAAACTATATGTTTGGCTTTCCCTTGATGCGTTATAAAGCCTTCTTCCTAGTCCCTTTTAGACTGCAATGTAATTCATACCATTTTGTGTACATATCAAATAATATTTCATTTTATTCCTGTTAAGAATTCTTCTATCCTAATGTAGGCATTTAATTATAAAAAGCACACCAGCAATAGCTGGAAATAAACAATCAGACCTACATGCTCTTAAATGATCTCTGATTTATAAAGTGCTAATTTTTCTAGTGTTTCTGCTTCAGGAGGTTCACTGTTCCTAAGTTTTCAGTACGTAATCAGAAAGTCATGCTTAAATGATGTCATGATTGAGGTTTATATAGTGTTATAGTGCCAACTTTCACTATCATTCATATAATTTCCTGATAGCCAGTCAAACAGTGCAAATTACATTATGATTCTTCATTTCTGATTCTGAATGATCTCCTCCAAGTATGATATTCAGTTTAATGTGCAGCATCCATAAAAGCACAGTGCATAATGTGAATGTTCTGTGCATTGTCATTCCATGAGTGATTACTTATTTGATCACAGTATAGCTATGCCAACCTGTTTAAACCTGTTGTCAACAGGAATAAACAAGCTCAAAGTGTTTGTCTCAGAGTGACAACACAAAGCAGCCTGCAATCAAGCCTGCATGTTTAGAAGACAAAGCAGTAAACAACAAAAGGTTAACTTGTAACCTTCAGTAATATGATAAAGTGATGTTTTGGTAAAAACATGTAATTAAATTCAAATCTGGCTTTTCATTACACACACACAAAAAAGTGCACATTCAGTGTAAATTTACTGCATCTTTAAACTGTACGACATTCTGAATATTAGGCGACCATTTTCCTCAGATATATTTTTCATATCAAGTTTAAAGAGAATTTCAGAAAGGCTTCATTTTAAATTACAAGAAATAACAGAGATCAGCTAATCTTTTATCAGTTCTAAAGCTTACAAGTCAGTGTACAAAAGTCAGCTGATGTCCTTCCAGCCCACTGTAAATTCATGTACATCTTGTAAAATGGAAAGCAGCATCATGGTGAAATTTTTTACAATAAATTAGGATCTTGATGTGTGCTAATAAAAAGAAAAGCTACCATGGCCAGCAGCAGCAATTGGTAGACACACTAAGATATATCAAGATGGTGGTTAATGTCCCATAATGGGATTTATATTGTTCAGGCTCATCTAGCTGTGCAAAACCACTCCTAAGACTTCTTGGAAATAATTGATTACTAGAATGCCAAATTTAAACTTTGCTCCAGAAGTCCGAGTGTGTGGATGGATGATGGCATGTGAAAGAGCTGTTTCACAGGACTCTGCTCTGCACAGTCTTCCCACTGTGGCTGGGGGGGGAGTGAATAAGCAGCCGTGCTGGTGCTTAGCCACTACAGGGTTTAACCCACAACAGAGATAAAAGCCAGTGACTTTTTAAATCACTCTGGCTGTTACACATTTGTTTGGCTGTATTCCACTACTGGTGACTCTGCCTTCCCTTACTGCATCTACATTCCCTTATTCTTCTCTGTGTTGGGATTCTTCTAAATTTATAGGGCAAGGATGCTTATACGTTCCTGACATTAAACAACAACTATTGTGCTTTTTAAAAATCTATTAATCTGTCAGATAAACAAGACAAATATCTGCACAAAGCTGTAACTGCACAGCTTTCTCAAATAAAAGTGCTCTGTTAGGTTCTCTGTGATTTGTGGTGTTGCTCTATTCACTTGAAACCCCCAACCTTTCAAAAATTTTTGCACAGATCTTTTGACTTAGATTTGATATGGTAATCCTGTTTCTTGATTATTTGCCATTCCTTATTGGACTATATGTATTTGAAAAAGCATAATCTAGCATAAAAATTATAGCATAAATGCATAACCCCTGAAAAAAAAAATAAAAAATGCCTTGATTCTGCTTCTTTATTTCTAACCATTTCTTTTTTATTTCTAACCAATTTTGGTATTTTGTCTGGTATATCATAGACTCCACTGTTTATTTTATTATCTGTTCTTCATGTACTCTAAGTCAGTCCTAACTATCTTCCCAGATATCCTAGATACCTGGAGACCTATATCATAGTACCATATATTTTCCAAAGTGTTTATAATTTTGTCTTGAAACCCCTCCAGTTTTTAAGTCTGTTTCTGTTTTGTGTATATGAAAAGTGTTTTCAAGTATTTTAAATAACAAATTATATTTATCCCTCCATCAGTCTAACTTGTAAACTCAACAGAAATAGATATTATTTTATTTTGGGCAATATCTGGTTTCCTTAAACTAATGTTAATTTGAGCTAACTGTTTTCCCTTTATCATGTTTTATAAATCAAGTTTCACCTAGTCAGGTTTTGCTCAGTTGACTAGTTTGCTCAGAATCAATGTGAGAATTATATAGTTAATGGAATCATCACATTTGATTTTTTTTTTTTTAATAAAACATTGCATTATCTTTTGTTGTGATGGTGGTTGGTTGTTTTTGTTGTTGTTGTTGTTTGTTTTTTGTTTTGACCACTTTTCAGATATGTGGAATTTCCTAACAGTTTTAATTTGTATTTGAAATCAATACTGAGAATCAAGGAAGCTTTTCACCCTTTTTGTTTTTTACACCTTGGGACAGGAGGTTGGCCAGATCTGTTATTTTAAAAATAGCTAGTTATAGGAGCTGCAGCTTTTGATTTACTATTGGTGTGAAAAGTATTTCATCAGCAGCATATGAAATGACTGGATTTATTTCATCTTTTCAAATAGACAGAAACAATATTTTTTCAATATGAAATGGAAAGATGTATTATTTGCAATATTTCAATCTAGTAAGGGAAAAGTAATATTGTTAGGATTCCTTTTGTTCTTGATGTAGTTAAAATCTCATTTTGTAGGTTGTAAGCATTTCCTTATTTTTTTCTTTTTTCTTCATCAACTTTCTACCATTCATAATTTCTAATTTATATTCACTACTAACAGTGACCCCGTTTTGCCTTTTGTTATATACCATATTTATCTGAATATAAAATGATTCTAATACAACAGCAAAACAGATTTACAATAGATTTTAGGTGAATAATATTTGCATCCTGGATATAAAACTACCCATAGTTCTGTTTGATTTCCCATGTTTCAACACATATGATATGTTCTCACATTTGCAGTGAAGGTGCCCCTTCATTCACACTCTCCAGCCTTTTTTCTGATGGTATACATAGTGCTGTGCACGTATATTCTAAGACACAAGGGCCTTAGCCCCATATGAGAAAGCTGTCAACTACAAGACAAAAGGCTTGGCTTCAGCAATTTAACTTTTTTTTTTTTTTTTTTTAATATATATATATATATGTATATATATAAACTAGTTGTTGTTTCTCAGTTTATTCTGTCAGCATTTTTAATCCCAACACATTTGGCTGAGTTTTGCTCCCCTCCTATGTCTGATCAAGAGGCTCAATCCAAGAAATACAACCCTTCTTTCTTCCATTAAATTTTTATTTTTTAACTTAACTTCCACACATCATGAGTTAAATTATGACTATGACTGAGACATTTTAGGGTTCTGCTACTGTCTTTATACCACAAAAAGATGTGTCTGTGAATGAACCCTGAGAATGACTTCCTAGTGCGTGTGTGTGACTTCTTCCTCGATACAACAAGTATGGGTGGGTCAAGTTAAATATATTTAAACAATTCTTATTTATCATTCACATTTCTAATAATGATTAACTTGGATAAGAATTCTTCATGGCTTTGTGACATTGTACCTGCTAAATCTTTCATCTTAAATATGGATTTGTATAAAAGACTTCAGAGTTCATGCATTTTCTTGCTTTATTAAGCAAGAAAAAACATGGTTGCTTTCACTCACACTACCATTTTCTGTCCGTATAAGGTTAATAACTATAAGCAAAACTTTACAATTTATTGAATAGCTTCTTTAGTAATGCTTAAAATGTTCAGGAAGCTCTGCAGCATAAGAATGCAACCATCTACCACTTAGGGTACACTACTTTATGATAATATGCAATATAAACATAAGAGATGTGCTTATGGAATGAATGATCCTGTTCTCATGTAGAACACCAGAGCACCATAGTTTGCAGCCATTGCTGACTACTAGCTTGTTTTGAATCATTTTTACAGATGTTCAAATATTCAAAAACCATTTGATGCAAACTAATAACTGATTAATAGTTGCATATTAAATAATGTTAATTCTCTTATTTTACCTATGCATTTTTTCCTCCTTTATGAATTGTCATTCAGTTGGATGTACTAATTGTGCCCATCAGTCTACTAGCTTCCATTGAAAGTAAAAGTATCTTCAATTTAATGGTTATTTATTTTATTCTGTAATTCCATGTTATTTGTTTTTATAAAATTTTGAGTAACTTTGAATACCTTTTATAAAGATTTGAAATAATTTTAGAAGTATATTTTTTAAAAATGAACAAATCAGTAACTCACCTCAGAGAAGATAATTGTTTACAACAGACTTTCCAGCAAATAATACAGGATAAGTTCCTTAAAAATAATATATTTTAGAAAAATTTTGTGAAGATTTTCACATCTTCAGAAAAATATAGTGTTTTGATATAATAACAAATAAGAAAAAAAAAAAAAATCATGGATGTCAAAGACTACAAAATACAAAGATTATTAATGGATCAAGAATGTAATTATTTTTCTGTTTCAATATGGTTCTTTTTTAAGAAATTAATTTGTGGGTTTCATATCATGCTGCAAAATCACTAGGACAGCTTCCCTGGAATGAGTAAGCATTTCAAGAAAATATAACTATAAATTTACTCATACTCATACATGGTATTCAAGGCCATTAGTGATGTTTAAAGTCAGTGTTTAAGCTCCAGATATAGTAAAAAGATATTTCAGTTCAGTTCAGCTTTGAACATAGAAAAGAACATAATAAATTCTTAAATAAAAAATAAATAAATAAACAAATAAATTAAAAAAAAATGAGAATGGGCCCATCTGTTAAATACTTCAAAACATGGAGAAGTTAGACTGTCCCTGCCCCAGAAAGAGGACTATTGAAAAACACTTGCTTACACATGCTGAAAGAACAGAGACAGTTGTTAAGCAGTGTCAGTACCATAATTATGGTGGATGTTGCCTAATGAACTAACCAAGGGAGGAGGAGAAATGTAGGAGGAAATTAGTTGTACAGGACTACAATAAACCAAGAAGAAGTCAGGTAGATGAAACAATGGATAGAATTCAGGTGATATTCAAAGGGAGCCACAAAGTAGCACAGGACAGAGCACATACAGCAAAAGAACTACTGAAATAGGTTAGCTGTTCCTAATTCTTATATTACCAGTTCATCTGCTTGACTGTTTTTTCTCTTCTGTACCACACAGTGGCAAGACTAAGGAAAGGAAAAAGGAATGAATAAAAATATGTTTAGAATATAGCTGGCTCTTGGGCAGTTCTGCAGTTAGGGATGTTTGACATTTCCACATTTTGGATCTTTGGCAGGATATAAAATGCCCAGTTTACATCTAGGACTGGCTCCTTCTTTTTCCTCATAACTTCAGTTTACAAAGTCAAACATCACTGGAGAATGTATCCTTTCTGGGATGACTGATACAATTTCTCACCTAAGAAAAACAAACAAATAAACAAACAAAAACAAAAACAACAGGGATTTAATTGGAAGTGACTAATTAAAATGCCAGTGCATCAACTTTTATTTTAAGAACAGTTATTGCGGGGAAAATTAATCTCTAATTCACCACTGCAATGATAAATAATGCCAATCTATTTTTTTTTTCTTAATTCCACCGTTTCTAAAGCAGATACAGCTATGTACCATGATGAAGGGAAGTCTGAAATGAGCAGATACCTATTTATTCCTTCATATTTATGTAAAGTCAACAGGAGGAAGTTATTCAAACATGATTTGATCTAAGAATTATTTAAACATATCTTTTGGATCTAATCTTCTATGTTTCTGGGCTAACTGTATGTTTTCTAAGAAAAATGCTGCTGTATAGTTTTTCTTTTCACTTGAGTGCTGAATCAGTGATTATGCTGGACTCAGTTTCCTTTACATAAAAGACTAAAATGCTCTTGGTCTAATATCACTCACTCATTAGATCTGTATGCAAAGTCTTGTTTTCTTGAATATAGTAGAAAGCAAGCAAAATGGTCATTTTCTTAATCACAAGTCTCCTTATGCATCTACAATAAATTCAGTTCTTGAGGAACTGTCTCTCTTCAGAAACACTTCTCAGAATTCCATCTTCTGCCTTCCCCACTCTAACTCACATATTTCAATAAAACATGCTTTTAATGATTTGATTTTATCTGTATTAAGCCTGCACAGGCCCAGCCATTTGTTTTAATGCCTCCAATAGCAATCTTTTACCATCTACAGATATTTCATTAGATAAAGGTACTTAATCAGTTCTGCCTTTGGTCTGCAAAAGAGAGTGGCACACCTATTCACTTTAATGAGGTCTGTGATTCTTTCAGAATCAATGATTCCTGTTCTTAGCAGTATGGTGTTCTGTCACACCATACTGTTCAAGCATGCCCAAAAAGCAGATAGTCACTCATTCAGTTCTGGCACAGAAACACCACTCTTTTTTCCATTTTCCTTATAGTAATCTGTATTCATACATCTTCCAAATACTTTTGAACTCTAAATCAGCTCCTATATTCATCAGCCTTTTGTCATTTTCCATTAGTTGAGCAATGTTCAAGTTCTAGATTTTATCTTGTCTTCCTTTTTTTTCAAAGAATAAAAAAGGAAAAAATAGCAAAATATACCATTGCTAAAAAAAAAAAAAAAAGATCTTGGAACAAGCCAACATATAATACCTTGCTGGAGGTCTCATTATGACAAAATACCATTTGTAAAAAAACAACACAACTTCATTTTTTCCATGAATGTAATGCCGTAGAATTATGGTACTCTTGCAGGTACTGTTATAAACCCATTTGAAGAGAAAGGTAATTCAAATTTCATTCCATAAGCTAAGAAGAAAAAATAAACCATAAGAACACCACCACCACAGAAATCCTTTGCTTGATTTCTTTTTGCCAGTTCAATGACAACAGAAAAAAAGTCTTAATAATGAATGTAGCTGAGGAATGTGGCTATTACTAAATTCTTTCTATTCTTAAGAATTTCAGGATAAACCAGAAATTAAACTTGTGCAAATAATATGGTATGCCAATAAAATATAAAACCATGTATTATGTTTGTTACAAATCAGTGGAAAGTTCTACAGTATTATTTGTATGCTTAAACAAATGCATTTTACAAACAGATAAATGCAGATAATAGATGCTATGGGAAGCTGCTAAGAGAGTAAAATGGACAATGGCACACATTATCCTTTCCTACCTTTTTCCCAAGTGTTTTGATCTAAGCTTATTCTAGTTAGAGCAGAAGTTTGTACTTCTCAGGAAGTACAGATCAGCAGATCACAGGATCTGCTTTACAAGCATGATACTACATTAATATGTATATATATTTTAGAAATAGAAAATATATGTAATGTCTAACTGTGTTTTCCCCAAAACTGCCCATTGTATTCATTGAATTCTCGTGTTATGATGTCTTATTTTCAGACAATCTTTCCATAAAATTTCGTTTAAATTGGCTTCATTTCTTCAAAGACTTGCCTGGTGGCAATGTTTTTCTAAGCTAGGATTTAATTCTTCAAAACCTGTAAGGCTAGGGGTGAAGGATGGCTTTGGTTCCATAAAAATATCAATAAAGGCTCTGCTTTGTGACTCAATAGTATGAAGAGAAGTCCATTCTAGCATTCTTTCCAAAGGTCATGGTGCTAGTGATCTTACCAGGAACAGTTCTGGGCAGTTCTGGACACTCATTTAAGCAGTGATCATACCTGGAATACTGCTTACAGTCCATACCCATGTGTTTCTTTTGGGAAATGGATCCCAAGCCTTGGGATCCCAATTATACCAGTTTCTCAAATGATACTAGTTCCTGGATACATTACATAAAACCAGCTGAACTGGAAAAGACTAATGACTGTGTGTTTGAGAAGCAGATCATCATCATACTGAAGTCCTTCTGTCTGTGTTTGGGCAGCAGAGGGTTAGCCTGGAGAATTTCAGAGCCACCAGCACAGTTGGACTGTGTGTGTGTGTGTGTTGTAATAATTGAGGCTTGAGAGGCTCTTTTCACTCACACTCTAACCAAGTGTTCATCTGGAGTGACAGTCAGGCATCGGCCCCTGCTGTCTGTGCTTCTGCCAGATAAAATGTCACATCTACATATGGCTGCAAGTGGTGAATTTTTCCTCCAGTCCCTCCCACCCTCCTACAGAGGATTCCCCGAGCAGGACAGGGCACAGCAGGTAGTAAAGGCTCCCTCTCTCCCTCTGATTAGAAACATTTTCTTCAATCACAGCAGGGGAAAGACAGAAATGGACAAAGTATAAAACAACTGGAGAAACACAACTAACAGGAGAGGATTAGATGGAAGATGTCACAGGGGATCTGCTAGAGATGATACAAACCTAACTGGGAATATTGAGGTCAATTATACATTGGCCTCCAATGACTAAATTTTTAACGAAAGCATGAGTCTTGCTAGTAAATGTCCCCATCATTTGGTGAAACATTCTGATCAAATAACATTTTGAAACTTCAAAAGAAACACAAATAATTTTACAGTTTGGGGAGGTGGGGTGAATTGTGATAAAGATCAGGAATTTCCAATGAAACAGAAATTCCCAATTTCAGCTGATGGTGTCAGGTGACATACCAAGGGTTGCACTAAGTCTGCATGCAGAAGAGGCTGAAATACTTTTTTTTTTTTTTTTTTTTTTTTTTAAGTAATTCTGTTTCTGCACCCCTGTTACAGTAATCAGGGCTCTTTGAATAGTTTCGTGGTTCTGGGTAGTTTTGGTTTCCAACTCCAATACCCCAAGAGGAGCTCATAGACAAAAATGTTATCCTTCAGAGAACACCAATGTGCTCCTGTGGCTTATCAGGAGGAAAATTCACCCCTACTGTCTTTCATCCTATGACATGGGGGAAATTGAGTGTTCTTCTGTTTCTCACCTGCTCCAGTTACCCTGCACCCTGCTATAAGCCTCCTGATCAGAAGAACAAGACTGTGTGGTGTGAGAGGGCCCCAAACACTCATGCTCCCAGGGAGTTGTTAGTAAACAGCTTCCCAGAGCCAGGGTGCAGCTTAGATGAAAGTGAGTAGAAAAAGAATATTCTTCAAAATGTGTTCGATGCCTTGTTTCAGATATATATACATTATTATAATTATGTGGCTCTCCAGCTGAACATGAAGCTAAGGTAGTAGTAATGAATAAAGATTTCTACAGTATCCTCATTTAGCTTTTGTCCATAATAAAGCTCTGGCTAACAGGTCAATTCAAAGCAGGTCTCTAGGGACACCGTGAAACAAATGTTTTCATTACACCATAAAAGTCTCAGCAAAAAGCAGGGAAATTAAGTAAACCTACTGTGGATGTTCTTGCCATCAGAACATTATCCAAGAAAATTAGACACATTACTGGGAAAAAGCATGAGACCAGGAGAAAACCCTCACAAAATCAACAATTAACAGTACACATTTTAACCACTGTGGCCAAATTTATTGCCTGTTATTTCCTGAGTTCAGAAAAAAATGTCAGCAGCCACAAAACACCTGGAGTTTAGATTACTATATGTTAAATTGTGTTTATATACTTGTAAAGCAGTGCTACATTGCTATTGGTCTTTTAAAAGTCTCTTCTCTAAGACTCTCCCCAGAGTTACTATGTGTGAAAAAACCTTTTACATTCAAATTTGTGAGTGTTTTCTATATGCCTGAGAAGTCCCTCTTTTTCAAAAAGAGATAATTCTAAGGGGAATCATTAAATGAAAATATAGGGCAGAGACACTTCTTTAGATACCATATTAATTTGCAAAATCAGGCTTAAAAATGTTGATTTCAGCCCATTATTTTGTACTGCTTTGTAAACTAGAGATCACACTTCAGAGAAACAAAGGAGAGTAAACTGGAAGCAACTTGAAATGGCAGTCTTACCTATTCCACTTCTGTGAGGCTGTATGTATGTGCCACACATCCAAACCATCTCTGGCTACTCATTAGAGTACTCTGGTTACTCATTTAGGCTGTTTCTTTGAGAGAGCAAATTAATTTAAAAAGTAATAGCTTCTGTTACAACAGATACAAAATAACTGTCATTCATTGTATTTTGAAAGCATAATTTTGAATCAGTATATTCTATTAATTAAAACAAATATTTATTAAATATGCTAATAAAGAGCAACAACTTTTCAGAGTATGCCAAAGACATAACTTCACAAAGGTCCAGGTTACAGCGCTGTCAGATTCCATGACTTCACTGTAGGACCAAAACATTAATCCTCTAAAATAAAGCTAGTTTATTTTCTTATAGCAGGCATTTATACACATGGTATTGCTATCAAATTGACTTTGGAGATAACCTAAAAATAATTCCACTTTACCAGCCATAGTACTGATATTATAACATTGCTTTCACAACATTATTTTGAGGGTTGTATTAGCCTTACACCATAAACCCCTATTTCTCAGGATTTTATAGACATACTTTATACTGTGCTCCAAACTCATATTTGCTAAAAAAAAATATAGTAATAATAAAAAAAAGTTATACAATTTCACATGTCTGAATATATCTATAGTATTCATTTTCTCTGTTCAGTGTGCAAAAAGATAAAAGATGTTTAGATGTACACATATATGGGTATATATGTAATATATATGCAGTTGCACATATAAATAGTTACATACATGCTTATGTTTAATCACCCTCTCTATATACATATATATGTAAACACGGCCCCCATAGACATAGGCATAGGTATAGGCATAGACCTGCTTGTGTTGATATAATTCCAAAATACTTGAACCAACATCTCCTCTCTGCCCATCTCATTTTTCGCTGCTTATAATACCAAAGTGGTGTTGTTAGCAATGGACAATCTCTATCCATGTTCATCTCTGAGACTGAGGCTACTCTGCCTATTATTTGAAATTGTCTCCTGAAAATATTCCCCACAAAGCCTTATGTTTGTGCTAAAGATTCAGAGAGAAGGGCCAGGCTGTTGTCATTGCCAGCATTTGGCAGCACCCGCACAGGAAGAGACCTGACTTGAAAGGTTCTGCAGCTTTAGCAGATCAAAGCAAGGATTTTAGGTTCTCAGTAGAACTCTCCTGTTTCTTGAATCAAGCTCTGGTAAGGTCACCCAATAATATAGTAATCTTAGTGCTCTGAGTGCCTGTTTGCTTCCCGTTAGTCATTTGCCACATCCAGACCTGTTTAAAATTCCTAATGCATTCTCAGGCCAAAAGTGATGTTTGGTCAAATGGGAACCAGAAAGAAGATGAGTAAACCACAGCTATGACCTTAAGCTTTCAGCTGCCTTCAGATGTCCTCTTTAACAGAATACTGAATGCAGCTAGTATTAGTTTTGCTAGGAGGTGGGCCACTATTCCTTGATCTCTGGTTTAGTACTTGTTCCAGTGAACAAGACTTAGAAATGGGTCTGCCTGACAGAATTCAACTATCTGAAGATGTGGTATGTAAAATCAAGAGCTGTATTCATTCCTTTGTCTACCTTAATGTGATACAAAGCAAGCGGTTCATTTAAGGTTTACAGTATTGCATGTGATTTTTTTTTTTTAATTAATCAACATTTTTCTAATGCTTTTCAACAGAATTATTTATTGCATGTGTTTATGTGTTATACAGGTCTGGCTTGTGAGATGCCTGGTTAGATGCCTTTTCTGATCATGATTTTGCCACTGTAGTCCATACATTAATCCATCTAGACTATGTTAACTTCATAACAAACTGAATATGGTTTTGTTTATCAAAAACTAGGATATGCATAATTCTTTAGCCTTTTTCCAAACAGAATGTCCTTTAATTGGAGCTGTTGTAGAATGTGGACTTTTTTTTTAAAGCTTCTGGGAAGTGGAGAACATATGGACAATTTTCACACTTACATTAGTTGTAACACTTTTTTTTTTTGCATGTGTCTTGTTCATTGCCATATTCTTAATACTCTTAATGCACAGCTTCTTAGCGTTCATTTTAAGTGATGGAGAATAATTACTGGAGTTTAAAGTGCATGGTTTCTGAATTATACTAAACATATTTTGACCTCGCTTACACTTGCAACTAAAATACTCAGTGACAGTTTCACTCACCTGTTTTCAACCCACACCAGCAGTAATTGATTGTTTTGCCAGTAAAGGCTCAAGAGACCATAAGTTACAAAACAGGAAAAGCCTTGACACCTAATAATACAGAAATCAGTCTCTTAGTGCAAGGTATGACATGAACAGATAGCTAGAAATTGTACAGCTCCTTAGTATTTCTTGCTGTGTACCACAGAGTGTAAAGTTAACAACACTATTTTTACCAACTGGGACATGTAAATCTTTTGATTGCATTTGTACAGTGAATATCATGAGCAGTAGTATTATAGTCTGCACCTTTCAAAATCAAGCAATAGTGGAGAACGACTGATAAGCTTTTCAGCTGCCAAAAACTGTCGCAGAACCATTGACTTGATGTAGTTAATAACAATAGTTAATAATATATAGTTAATAGTTAATAATAATAGTTAACTTGATGTAGTGATGCTTCAAGCTTTTGTTAATAATCAGAGGCAAATAACTAAAAACTTCTCTGAACTATTGTTCTTTTCTTAAAGTTAAACCTGAACTATTTTGAAGTGTTTGAAGACAAACCTAAACCAGATCTAAATGTCTTCAGGTATGCCTCAGCTGAAACCTGAACTGCATTGAAAATTGCATTGGTTGTGGTATATATTTTCTTGCATTTTGGTGTTAAAACACCTTAATGCAATGAATACTCCAGACACAGTGTTTCTTAAAATGTTTATGTCAGATTTATCTTCCTTTTTATGCATATCCACCACATTAACTTTTATCTGGGGCTATAGGTCTACATGTAAGACAAATGTAACTAATAATAACTATAGTTGTATTTGCTCGATGGTTAACAGGCTTGGACAAAACAAAGTTCATCCGACATTTTCATGTTTGTAGACTGCAAAGATTATTATTGCTGCTTATTCATGTTCCTAATTAAGAAATCTGAAATTAAGGGCAATGTTCTTCCTTAGATATAATTAAAACAGTATTTCACAGAATAGTGCCTGAATTTCCTTATCTCACTCTGTGCCAATTAACTTGGCCCCATTTGCTTGCTAAAGTGGCTGGGCCAATTTAATTAGCCTGACTTCACTCTCTGATTCTGTATCTGAGCATTACAGAGCTGGTATTTAGCTCCATGGAGTGACCATAATGAATCAGTATGTATTTGGGGAGTAATTGCTTTAGTAATGAGAAAGGACAAAACAACAGTCCATATCATTATGTCAGCTTTAAAGCAGACTTTTGTGTGTGAGGTCAGTTGTATAACAGAGCCCACAGTTTTAGTATATTGTTAGGTCCCACTAGCATTTCTGGTGTGTGTGTGAGAAACCCTAAGAGGGAAACAAAGTGATACAGTGGTAGGTGTCATAACTCATAAAACTAGATCAAGATTGTAAAAATAATTTTAAAACCACTGATAAAGATGCTTAAAAGTCTGGGAAAAATAAAATCCACCAGATTGATTGGGGTTAGCATTATGGGGGAGGAGGAACGGCCAGACAAAATCACAAAATTCCTTGAATTAGAATACTTATCATTTATTTAGTGTGTTTCACCTTCTAAACATTTTATAAAGATTTGATTCGGCCCAGAATTATTGTGACATCATTACTGTTTTTATTAATAACCTTTTTATGCATTTAGTTATTTTTTCTGTAAGACAAGATTGAGAAAGATAGTTGGAGAACTTCTAAGAGATATTTGTGCCATATAGTAGCATGAGGTCAGTTACCAGTAGCATATAAGTCAGTTGTCTGGACATAAGAGAGGTGCCACTCACAGGAGGAAGATGGAATTGTGCTTAGCTTTGGCAAACTGATTTCTAATTTTTCCTTACCACATGGTATATCCTAACACCTTCAGGACTCATACCTGCCAGCAGATGTAAATAAGAGACAAGCGAGAGTATTGCATTGCTCAAATCAGGGATATAGAGAGGGAATGATTTCTTCAGCGTAGAAGCTAATGTTCTGCCTAGCCATGTTATATTCAGCCTAAGGCTGATGACATGGGAGAGCAATATTTCATATTTACTCCTCTACTGTAGTCAAAGAAAGGTGAGGTAAAATCTGGTTTGAAAAGACATACCAATATTGTAGAACAATTTTAATGTCAAAAGTGAATTTATGGCTCAGACTTTCCTAGTTCCCCTACCCTGCTCAGTGACTTGAAATTTCTGAACTCTAACCTCTAAGGTGGAAATACGATCTGTACACACTCTTGGATCTATTTAAGCTAATGAGTGGCTAACAGTGGACCTGATAGGGTTCCTTTGCAGAGAGATCCTACTCATTGTGTTGGTATTTGTGGTGGTACTAAGCAGTTGTGCATACCTGTGCATATAGATCTTTTACTAGCCGTACATGAGGAAAAAAAAAAAAAAGAAAAAAAAAGTTCTACGAGTTGTATATAAATTCAAAGCACAAAACAAACAAACAAACAAAAAAAAAGGATGAAAAAAAAAAAAAAAGTGCAGTTCCTATAATGAAATTCACGTTAGCGTCAATTAGAAAGGCAGACTGAAATTAGAGATGGGGGCACGTTTTCACAGACCTATTCTATGTATGAGTATAGTAGGTTCCTCCCAAAAGCTACAGGTGTTCTCAATGATTCAGGAGAATCTGGACACAAGTAAAGATAGTAAGTGGACATTGGCAGTTCAGTAAAACCATCAGCTGTATTTTCTTTAGAGTGAATTCCTTTTAGGCACAAAGCAATGCAATTTATACACACTTATCTTTATTTATAGTGTGAATTAAATTTGAGGTGTGGTACTTGATCTTCTGTTCTGCCTTTGGAGACAAAATAACATTTTGTAATTTTTCATCTTTTGGTCAATTTATCTTCATGAAGTTTTCTTTTCCAAATATTTACTTTACAAGACTATACAAATAGCAGTCAGGGAGCCATAGAACTCAGGTTTCTTCAAGGAGCCATTCAGGAACAATACCAAAACTCCACAGCTAGATTCATAGCCTACCTGCAGTTATAAAGGGGAAGAGATAGAAATTATGTAAAACCGACATGGGCTGACATTTAAAACTAGGCTTAGCATTGACTTGGAAATTACAAGCTGAAGACTGTGAAATGGAATTAGAAAAGTAGAATCATTCCATTCTGCCTTCCTCTTATGGTTAAGACTGCATAAACACAACACCATGACACGTATGCAAATAATATAACGTCATTTTCTCTCAAGACAAGTAAGTGAACTGGTGTAGGGTATCACTCTCCTTCAAAAACGGCCAAAGCTGAAATGAAAAAAGCATTGCATCTCATTTTATGAACCAGCATGACTCCGTGGCAATTTAGGCATACATAACTAGGTGATGTGGGAATCTTGTAACTGGAAACCTCTAATAGTTGATTTGCTTTTATTTCAGTTAACCTGGTTTTGAGTCATTAGGCAATTCAGATAAGGAAAAGCTCACTTTCCCCTGGCAGTTTACATTTCACAATTAAAGATGAAGAGAGAAAGAAGAAAGAAGAATATATAAAAACAGAACACATAAGATTTATGAATGTCCTATTAAGTTTTATTATTAAACTTAATAAATATGTAAAATTCAGTAAATGATACATATCATCATCTCAGCTGGTAAAACACATGTTGGGTTTCCAGAAGGTTATCAGCCCAAGATAAGCGTGTCTATAGTAGTCACTCACTGGTTGTGTTTTGTATTTTATTTTTCCTAGACTAGTCTATTTGTATGGATTATGTGTACATATGCTTCAATATTTAAGTAACAGAACCTAAAATATTTGTCATCATTAGCTACCACAGTTTTATCAGTTCCTTCAGTTTTTCAGTTTGAATGCTTATACAAACATCTGGGACAGGTTTTGCAATTCCTACATTAAAAATCTTTTTTTTAAAGTTGTTTATTTTCTATGTTTATTTTTTTTCCCCATGCCATCTGCTTATTGTAGCCAATAATTTCTCATCATAGATCTACAGCTTTCTAAATTGTGTGGAGTTTGATTTGATTAGTTTATAATTATACTTGAAACAACATATATCATTATTTTCCTTATTAATGTGCTGTCTTTATTTGCTAAGCATTGCATGTAATTCAGACCTTTTTTGCATTTCTGCAATGGCATGAGAAGGGAAACACTCAACTGAATTAACATGCATTAAGAGTCATAAATAGCTCACTGGCTGGGAAGCAATTGTGGTTATGCCTGGGTAATGTGGTTGTTACACAGTCAGATAGCTAAAAAATTAAATCTGAGGTTCTGATAATATTCATATACTTAAATGTGAATATCTCAGCCCAGTCTTTGTCAGTGGTGTTGATGATCATAAGTTTAGTTCTTTTTGTTTGTTTGTTTACACCTAATTCACACCAAAAGGACCCTTGATGTAAATCAAATTAATCTGAAATATCAGTAAGCTTAGTAAATGCATACTACTTATGCAATCTACTATAGCATTCTTCGGGGATGGTTGGACAAGATGACCTTGGAGGTCTTTTCCAAACTTAATGATTTTATGATTCCATAAATATACTTATATTTGAATTTGCACCATCCTTGATTAATAGTAGTCAATTAAGGTACCCCTTGTTTTAGTTTTTGTTTTTAACAAATACATATTTTATTTATTTTTTATCACCAGATATGAAAAATTTAGTTGAAATCAGAAAGGTATATCAGAATTACTGCTTAGATCATACTGTGTGTCTTTCCTTATGTCCAACTTGTATATGCAAAATATCTACAGTGGAAGCGCCATTTAGAGCCTTGAACAAGTTCTTGTTCATCTGCAAACAGAGGTACACTTTTACAAGCATATATTTAAACCTGGACAGGCATGTCTATGATTGACTTGATGAATTATCATTTACATATGGAAGGCACAAAGCAACAGCTTAGGCAAAGAAGAAAAGGAGTTTGAGAAGTAGAAAAAAAAGCAGAACAGAACTTGTCTTCATGAGCAAAATAATCATTCTTCTGCTTTTCAAACCAAAATTACCAAATTATTTTACAAAGAACATATAAGTAATTAAGGCCAACAGCAATCAAAAATAATTTGCTCAGCCATGCAAAGCTGAAAATATTATTTGCCATTGTTGATTTTCTCGATGTGAAACTGCCTGAAGATATAGATAGATAGATGTAGATACAGATAGATAGATATAGATTAGATATAGATATAGATAGATATAATTTCAGACTGTATATTAGGTTTACATGACAAAGTTTTGGTAGGGGTGGGGTTGCAGGTATGACTTCTGTGAGCAGGGGACAGGGGCTGCCCTTTGCCAGACACAACTGCTTCCAGCTGGTTACAAAGCAGACCTGCCAATGGACAACAGTGAGTTTATCAGCCAAGCTGATGGAGCTTCTGTGATAACATGTTTAAAAACAAAGAGAAAGATGAAAAATTAAGTAAATACTGTACAGAACCAGTGAGAGAGAATGAGAAAAATATGAGAGAAACAGCCCTGCAGACACTAGTCAGAAAATAAGGGGGGGGAGGGGGGGGGGAGATGTTCCAGGTGCCAATGCAGACATTCCCTGTGAATCCCCCCAAGACCATGGTAAAGCACATTTTCCCCCTGCAGCCCATGTCAGAGCAGATTTCCACAGGGCAGCCTATGGAAGACTGCACTGAAGCAGATAGCAACAATGTGGCCTGTGGGAGACAAATGCTGGAGCAGTCTGTTCCTGAAGTACTTAACCCCGTAGAAAAAAATGAATTCTGGAGCAATTTTTAAAGAACTGTATAGGAAGAACACATGCTGGAGCAGTTTGTGAAGGATTGGACCCAATGGAAGGGACTCCATACTGGAGCAAGGGAAGAGACTGAGGAAGAAGGAGCAGCAGAGAGGAACCATTATATGGAACACAACCTCCACTCTCTTGTGCTGCTCTGAGGGCAGGAGATGAAAGAGAGAATAAGGAGTGATAAAGAGGCCAGGGATGAAGAGGACAATGGGAGGAAAGCATTTTTAGTTTTGTTCATTTCTTACTGGCCTACACTATTATTAGTTGGCAATAAATTAATATTTTCCCAGGTCAAGTCTGGTTTGTCAATGATGGTAACTGGTGAGTGACCTCCTTGTTTTTAATTCTACCCACAAGATTTTCCATTGTATTTTCTCCTCCTGTCTTGCTGAAGAGGGAGAGTGACAGCGTGGAGTGGTGGGCATCTGGCAGCCAGCCAAAGTCAACCCACCACAGATGGAGAGAGAAAAATCTCCTCGACGCCACCACACATGAGACTCCTACATTCAGAGTAAATTAAACAAAATCTTCTGTGGTTACTTCTACAAAATATGCAGAGCTTCTTGTGAGAAGCTGTATGTTCTCAATTTTCCACAGTTTCAGCAAAACATTTGCATGAAGACCTCTACAGGGTTGATCTACATGGTTGATAACAGTTACTTTTGCCGATTGTTTTGCTGTACAATTTTAGGTGCTCTGTAGTGCTTTGGGCCATTTCTGTAGAAAAGGGTAGTATTTTCAACACAGATCTCACATAACTAGACTGGTGGCAAAGTTAATGGACCAAAGTTAGAACTAACAGCTGAATGCAACTAAAATTTATATCCCACTTTCTACATTACAGCCACCTAAGAGGAAAAAGTCCATTAACTTGTCTCCAAGTTAGTGGAACTATTGTTGTGAGTGTACTAAGCTGGATTTTGCCTTAATTCCTAAGAGAAAACTATCTAACCCCTACTCTTTTGGAATTTTCTTCAGTACATGTTTTGTATAATATTGAGATTCCCTCTCCTTCAATCTTCTACTACATTAACAATTTCCTTTCCTTTTTATTACCCAAGAAATTTCATAAACTTACTGTGATATCACAGGGAGACTCACTCAATAGCATAGAGCTTGATGTTTTTAAATGTTCATCTTTCTCCTCCTTCACTTCCGACATAAATAGTCAAAAATAAAAATAAATACATTTAGATATCAAAGCATTGTATTTGGTTTACATAGCAACGGCTTGATAGCAGGGGGGCTGCAGGGGACTCTGTGAGCAGAGCCCAGCAGCTGCCTCATGTCGGATCAGAACCAGATCCAGCTGGTTCCAAAAGGGACCCACTGCTGGCCAGAGCTGAGCCTGTGAGTGACATTTTTTGTGCCTCTGTGAGAGCAGATTTAAGGAAGGGGAAAAAAAATGATGCATAACAGCAGCTGGGAGAGAGGAGTGAGAACCAGCCCTGAAAACACCAAGGTCAGTGCAGAAAGAGGGCAGGACGTGCTCCAGGCACGCAGCAGCAGTTACGCTGAGGCCTGTGGAGAAGCCCCTGGTGGAGCAGGCTGTCTCCCTGCAGCCCGTGGGTCCCACAGGGAGCAGATCTCCATGCTGCAGCCCATGGAGGAGCTCCCAGTGGAGGAGGTGGATATGGTCTGGAGGAGGCTGTGGCCCACAGAGATCCCTCGCAGGAGCAGGCCCCGGGCCGGAGCTGCAGCTCATGGAGAGGAGCCCATGCAGCAGTAGGGGGTCTGGGGGGAGCTGCTGCCCGTAGGGGACCTGTGTTGTAGCAGTTTGCTCCTGATGGATTGACCCTGTGGTATGGAGCCATGTTGGAGCAGCTCTTGAAGTGCTGCTGCCTCTAGGCAGCCCCCGCAGGCTCAGTTTGGGAAGGACAGCATCCCGTGGGAGGGACCCTATGTGGAGCAGGGGCAGAGAGGGATCATGAAGGAGCAGTGGAGATGAAGCATCAGGGACTGACTGCAGCCCCCTTTCCCCTGTGCCTTTCAAGAGGGAGGAAGTAGAGAAGGGTATTTCTGGGGGGGGAGAGGGGGGGTGTTAGTTGTTTTGTTTGTTTTTAGTATTTCACTGCTTAGTTTGTTAGTGATAGGCAATAAATTACATTAATCTCCTTATGAATCTGTTTTTTTTTTCCATGACAGTAACTGTTGAGTGATCTCTCTGTCCTTATCTCAACCCTTGAGCCTTTTCCCATCATATTTTCTCCCCTTTTTTCCTTTTAGAAGAGGGCATGAGAGAGCTGTTGCGGTGGAGTTCAGCTGCTTAGCAGGGTAAAAACAGAATCACAGAATCATGTAGGTTGGAAGAGACCTCCAAGACCGCCTAGTTCAACCTCTGACCTAACACTTAACAAGTCCTCCACTAAACCGTACCACTAAGCTCTACATCTAAACATCTTTTAAAGACCTCCAGGGATGGTGACTCAACCACTTCCCTGGGCAGCCCATTCTAATGCCTAACAACCCTTTTGGTAAAGAAGTTCTTCATAATAGAAAATAGAAAATATCCAACCTAAACCTCCCGTGGTTCAACTTTAGCCCAATTCCCCCCCCCCCCCCCCCCCTTCATCTGCCTGATGCTCCTGCCTTCACCCCATGTCACCGTTGCTCCTATGGTAAGGCCCAGGCCTCCTGTCGCTGGGTGTTTGAGAGGCCGGCGTGTTCCCTGCGTTGTTGGGGTGTCAATGGTACCACCTGTATCTGTCTGTGGGCTGGGCACCAAAGGTCCCTTGGGCACTGGTGTCTCTTGTGCCACCGGTGCTATCCCGCCCACGACACATCTCCTTCTCCTCGGGTGCATTTCTTCTTGGTGCTTCACCAGACTGCATCGCTGTTCTCGCACACCAACGGGGCCTGCTGTTCACCTTGCTCTTCCAGTCTTCTTCCTGCCGCACAAGCTGGCAGTCAGAGGGCCTAGATGCTCAGCGAACGGTGGGCCAGCTGCAGGGGGCCTGTTTTGTAGGGCTCTCAGCAAAGGCGGGACAGTGGTGGCCACTGTGACCTCAGCAAGCGTCTGTGATGGAGTGGCCCACACGTGGCCAAAGGCAGCTGTGTTGGGAGCAGCCTGGAAGATAACCTCACATGGACGAGGAGGGTTGGGGGGGCTGAGGACCCCTTTTCTGAGGCTGGCTCCCCCGGGCCATTTGGCCTGCCAGAGAGAAAGGCTGCCCCTCAGCCACAGGGACTGCCCTGCACCTCCCATCCTGTGCCCTGGGTTTATTTTTAGCACTGTTTTTTAGATAATTTCATTCTATTCTTTACAGAAAATAACAGAAGCAAAGTGAATCTTCAGCCCTTTCCATGTGCACTTTGTACTCCATGAATTTCTTCCTCACGTGACATCTAATCTAAATCTCCCCTCTGTTTGTTCAAAGCCATTATTCCTGGTTCCATGGCTACACTCCCTGATAGAGTCCCTCTCCAGCTTTCTTCTAGGCCACTTTTATGGGTAAGGTTAGGTGGCAAAAATGCAGGAAGAAGTCAGAAATATTGGAGGGATCAGTCTTAGAGATCTGAGTGTTCCCCTGCATGTGGTATTTGAGAAACATATTTTAATCTGGTTTATCCCAAAGTACAAACATGGTACTCAGAATTTTCTTCAGCAGAAGCAGGAGGTTGAAGCCACTGATGGTGTTTCAACATATGGAGTATTATTTAAACAATGATAAAATACCTCTTTGTGAAAGAGATGTAAAATATCAGTCATTTTATTCACAGCTGCCCTTTTTTCTTCTTTCCTGAAATTAGATTGTTGAGAAAGCAGTGATGGCCCAACACAGATTGTCTGACTCCTCTGTGCTGGTTTTGTGAGTTTCTTTTCTTTAACATGACTTATTGTTCCCAAATTTCAGCTAACAATGAATTTAAATTTAAATTCTGTAGAATTTTAGCTTTAAGAACACATACCTCCTCATCTTCTTACTCCGAAGCTGACTTCCACCTTCTGTTTTCATTTTTGAAAAGATAACTTTTCATATGAATGTGATCATCTTTTAGTTTGGAGGAGCTGTTTTCTTATTTGTTTGTTTTCAAAGTATAAAGCAGATATTGAAATTAATGAGAAAATGTGAAAAAAAAAAAAAAAATTCTTAATTCTGTCCTTCAGATTACTCTAGCTATCGACTCTAACGGTAGGATTTTCTTATCTCCCACTGCATTAATCTAAATCCACTAATAAGCATATACTAATAAGCACACAGGTGGTGAAAATTTTCTGTTCTGAAATAGGTTTACTGCCATAGATATACAGAGAGATATCACATAAAAATTAATGTACTTCCTAGGTGACCATACTCTTACATTTGTGACCACATCAATATGTATCTGTTTTAAGATGTTTTAGCACCCTAATCATTGATATTTTTGTGATTTCCTTGCATTTGCTCTGCAACACTGGAAATTTCAAACAGCTGATCAGAAGACCTTATTTCAAAGCATCATTACCCATTTCTAGTGTTGCAGTGATTTAGAATGAGGCATAAGAAGTTTGCTTGACACCGGTTATATTTGTGGATGCAAAACAGAAGTGCACAACAGTCTCACTTTAGGACCAGGAAATTTCTTTATGCTAGCCAGAGAGTCAGACCTGAATTTTTCAAAGGATATTCTAATCTCTTGTCCTGTCTGAATCCTAAATCCTTGTGAATCACTGTGTTTGGAGTTGGGAAGGTTAAAGTGAATGGATAATAGATGTGTATAAAAGTTAACTCTTACTTCACAAGGGAAAATATCTCGTTTTAATCCATTAATCTAAAATGTTTTAAGGGATCATGTATACTTCTAATCTAAAGCATAGGGGAATATTTTGTCCTGTGGAGGTGTGTACAGCAAAAGGTTCTGCACTATCTAATCCCCAATAAAAAATTCTCACTACTTATATAGTTCCGTGAGTCCCTGTCATTGAGTCTTGATCAAAGATATTAGCTAAATATCACTTCAAATTTAATTATGTCTTTCAACTAATACTTCCATGAAAAATATGTATATTTTTATTAATATATATGTGTGTGTGTACATGTTTAAAATATGCATCAAGAGGTGTCTGGAACGAAACAGTCTTATGAAGTGAAGCTTTTCCTAACAGACAATTAAATTACTGGTTTTAACATCATTAATGCAGTTCATGGGTTGGCACAAAGTCTTCTGGATATGAAGTGCTTGCAGTCATGAACTACATAACAGAAAACAATAAATCTAGATACCATAGCGGTATTCAAGAGAGAAAGCAATAAGAAATTATTGACACACCCATGGTGTTCTTCTGTAATTTTAGCATACATAGCATTGTTACATTTACAAAACATACAGCAGTTAGCTAATGATCCAAAGTGTTATTTTCAGATTTCAGTTAAGACTTGAGTTTATTGCTTCTATATTTGGTCTACTTCTGAAAGTTATGTAAAAGCTTAATTTATATACAATTTATACTCTACCACACGTTAAAGAAAAAGTTTTTAAACTTTAACACTTTATTAACTGCGTTAATACTGAAAGCTTGTCTATCGTTTTAAAGAAGTACATAGTATATAAGTATATAAGTATATAAGAAGTACATAGTATATAGCAACAGGTTCATTCCTGGTTGTGGACAACAATAGAAGAAACAAACAAAGGGCAAATGGTTTAATAATTGGATACTTTCTCACTTTTCTGAAATGTTATCAATTTCTTGCAAATGCATGTTTTTTTCAATTCCAAAGACAGTCCAGGACAGGACTGTTAACAAAACGTTTAGCTAGTGTTCCACAACTTAAAATAATTCATGATGTGATTTTAAATCACTACTTTAATAACACATTAATGGTCTGCTCCTGTGTTCCCTCTCTAAACAAAACTCCAGTTCACATCAAGGGGAAATGAGTGAAAAAGGGCAATGGAACTGGGAATGTGATTATGTATTTGATGAGTGTTACAATTAATTCAATTAAAAGTAATTTTACTGTTTGGGGAAGTAATTAATTTAATTACAAGAAACCATAAATTTCCAAAGTATTTGAAATTCTACCACTATGAACATTAACAGCACTCTGTACCTATCACAATGTTTCTTTATTGTTGCACCCTAAAAAGATGTCAGATAATGTTGCATAGCTTTTTGGGATCTTCAAAAAATCAACGTTAATAACGATTTTTGTTCCCCTATAAATTTGGCACTCATCTAGCAAGCTGTATCCCCTGCAAAATGTCGACTTTCCATGAATGACAATAGTCTTCCTGTAATTAGCTGAATTCATTGAAGTTGCCAGAGAAAGTGTTTCATTAATAACTTTGCTTTTGGTTTTGCAACCCATGAATATTAAGCAATCAGTAACAAAATTGACATAGTCTACTTAATTAATTTCTATATACTTCTTATATCAAGCTACTATGAATTCTTCTAAAGTTCATTTGGAACTGAGTTGAAAATCTAAGCAGTTTGCACAAAAGTTCTCATACTCCCTCTATTCAGGAGTGTTATTCTTCATTTATTTTTCTGAACGGCCTGAGGATAACATTGCACCTACATCTACAAGGGCAGCTCAGTTGCTAGAACCAATGCTATTTAAAGGAACAGCTCATCAGAAGTTCTCATGGAGGATCTTAACTTCCAACAGAACATAATTTCCAGTTGATATTGTTGCTTTCATAATATCACTAAAATTAAATAAGTACAAAGGTTATATTTTTGAAAGCATTTTTCATCAGGAAAATCATATCATGTTCAAAGCCTGAGGACATATTCTGACAGTTATAGGGGCTGAAATAGGCACAATTAATTTTGCTGAAGATTGAAACTGCAGAGACAGAAAACTTTTTCAATTCTTTCTACTGCATTTTCTGTAGAAGTCTTTAGTTACAGAATTGAAAACATTACTTGTCAAGTTATATTCAGTTAACCAATGTTGGATCACTGAACTGGAAACAATGTTCTGTGGTGTTTATACTTGACTTTTTCTTCATGATTGCATCAATGAACAGTAGTTTTAGTGATGTGGATTTTATAGCATGAAATGACCTCCAGTCAGAGAGAACATAAACCAAGTGCAAGGTACTGAATACTATGACTAGAACAACTACATTAGGGAAGGGTGAAGCACCGTTTCATCATCTGGTGCTACAGGGATCACTGTCCTTCTCCAGCAATTATCCCTTCAAGAGAGTGACCATGTGGTTCTGAACTGTAACCTGACTTCTGTATTTAGAACTCAGTCTATTAAATGCCATGAAAAGCTCATATCCAAGGAGAAATGAACTGGAGATAACCTGAAGCAACAAAGAGCTTCTTAACAGCATGCTACTGAGAAGGTCACAAATTTCAGCATTTAGAGACTATTTCTCTGTGATGCTGATCAGGACAGCATGGCTGCTCTGACTGCTGTGGAGAACAGAGAACAAAAAATTACTCCCTTTATTTCCTTTGTCAGTATCCAGCTGACAAAGTTCTTGAAAGCAAATAGTTTGGACGGGGGGAGGGGGCGTGGTCAGGGTTTTTTTGCTTGTTTGTTTACTTATTTCAAAATGCCATGAAACTGTTTTTGCTGTAGAAGAAAGCCCTGCTTTAATTTGTTGGAATATTTGTTGTTGTTGTTGTTCTACCCACCTCTCATTTCTTATCTGTGACATAAGCAACAAAACATGATAGGAAATAGCTAAATTTGTCAAAATCTGTGTTTATGAAGTTGTAAATTATAACACTTCCAAGCTTCATTGCCTTCCTTTCCTGAGGACTGTGTTTAAGGAAAAAAATTCTGACCTGTAAACATATAGCTCTTATGATTAGAATAGCAATAGCAAGTGCAAATTTCAGCCATATTGCAATACGATATTGTAATTGTAATACATATTTTAATAGCAATATTGTCAAGTGTAATGATTTTATCTTAAGTTTTGTGATGGTGCTTGTCTTAGAACTTAGCTGCTGAAATTAAATCAGGATGTGAAAATATCAGCTCATTGAAAAACATGTATGTGTTATACTCTGTGGCAAAAAAAGAGCAAATAAATTAACTACACATTTTTAAAAATAATTGTATTTTAGATATCTAACAATGTTTAGGTCTTTAAATTGAATACGGCTACTGCTGGCTGCCATACCTAGGAACTTGGATTAGATTGCAGTGGATTATTCTGAGATCATTTGCATTTACAGACATTTTGTTAGAATTGTTGGATCAAGACTATAATTCACCCATAGTCCAAGTCTATGCTTATGTTTATTCATTTATCTGATATACAAAATTATTTGGAATTGAAAATGCATTTTTTTTCAAATACTCAGTGTCCAAAGGAACTTTGCACCATCCAAAAATATTATTCTCTGTCAAATAATTTCAAAGTACATTAAGAAAGTGAATATAGATTCAGAATGAGCTCAAGCAAAATAATACATAAAAATCTGTAACATTGCTGCAGCCTGCTTGAAGAAGTACCTGTTCATCAGCTGTGCTCAAGAATTATTGTTGGTACTGTTCTACCACTGAAGTTGTGATAGTCACAGCATGCTAGCAACTAGCAATCATAATAATACATTTGCAGTATTATTCATTCATGTTTTGGGCTGCATAGAGATACTTTATATTGCCTGAACATCTGTTTTAGATCCTTAATTTCTTGATTACAAGACAAATATTAACATTGCTGGGGACCCATATGTTAATATATTTACCCACATGTGACAAACAAAATTTTAGGTAAATCTTGAATTACTAGAGGTTGATCATGACATTTCTGAAAAAATAAAAATAAAAATAAAAAATAAAAATCTTTGACAATCAGCCTACTTAGACTGATTCACTTGGTAATGAATTTATGCACTACACATAATCAAGCCACCACTGAATAATGACATCAATTTTCAGATGAGTCAAGAATCAGTGCAGTGCTGTCATGCCCTATTGTTCTTTCAGCATACTATGACTTTATCTCAACACACCATAAACTAAACAGATTGACACTTCCAGGACACATTCAAGAAATAGAGCACAATGGATCCCAAGATTACTTTTTTTCTCTACGGTTGCAGTTGTGTTTTGTTCTTGTGACTACACAGTCATGGAAAGGATCAGAACAGAAAAGGGATGGGATTAGTGAAGGTCTGCTCACATATTATCAAAATAATCATTGAAGAATATTCTTGAAAATAATGATAAATTGATCATTCTGTATATCCCAGGCAGCTTGTCAATGTTGTATTTAAAATATTTTCCTTGCAGTGCTTTCCTATAATTTAAAGTAATCTAACTATCAGAGTACAGTTTAGAAGGCTGATAAAGTTCTAGAGAAACCAAACTTGATTTTCCATAATTTTGGGTCCTTCTTCTGAATGTCCCATTTCTTTCTCTTTCCTGCAATAACCCCACATGTCCGAACTCAGAAAGATATACTGCTAGCACTGGATGAGAAGATTCTGACAGAGCACATCACAGCTGTCTTCCTTTCCTTTGGCAGAGACTCTCATTTGTGTCTTCTCTCTTGCAGATTACAAACAATTGTGCTTAAAGATTGCAGCAGTGTTAATATATTTGAGACATCTATACTTTATTCAAATGTTTCAACAAGAAAATATATTTAAAAGAAGAAAAATGTATAGACTGAGCAAGTTAATTTAAAATTAGCTAGGCTGTAAAATACACAACCTTCCAATTTCAACTCCAAAATATATTCAGTAATTCCCATGGCTGATGTAGTGAGGTTATAAATATGACTTGTATTTGTCTTTCAGTGGGGTAGTGGTAGTCTCACTTCTGTTCCCACATGTAGTGAATTGTCTTGGTGCCAGTACTTGTGTGGGTGCTGTCAGGTGCCTTCAGAAGTTAATATAGTTCTTGGCTTCTATACAGTGAGATAATAATCACCTAATAGGTCTGAACTGCACTGTTAATGACATATCTGTTATATATTAAAAAAAAAAAAAAAAAAAAAAAAAAGTTTGTCATGAATTTTTGTGAGCAAGATGCTGCTTTAATTGATTACTTCCTAAAGCAAGCTGCCTTTCCCCAACATTGACAAGTTGCAGAAAACATAAACGAATAACGTGGTGTAAATGAACAGCAGGTACTTATTGACCAATGAATGCAGCAAGGAATTCAAGCAAGTATTGCACGTAAATCCAGGTTAGCTGATGGGTTGAAGCCCATACATTTTAGAGCCATCTTGGGCCTGTCAAGTTCTGAGGTCAGATATGACAGGGAGAAAATGTCAATAATGTATTTTGAGACACTAGTTGTTGTTGCTCATTCACAGTAATAAATTAGAAACCAAGAAAGAGATCAGTGCGCTACTTTGATAGTCTTTATACCAAATCCTTAACAAAAAAATTCCTTCTGTCCAAATAACTAACAGTCCAAGTGATGTCTTGGTTTCTTGACTAAGCAAAGCGTATCGAAGTTGTCTGAACTGTTTGGTTGTTTGTAGTTCAGTATATATATATATATGTACACTAGAAAGAGAGAGAGAAAGAGAGAAAGAGAGAGAGAAAGAAAGAGAGAAAGAGAGAAAGAAAGAGAGAGAGAAAGAGAGAAAAAGAGAGGGAGAAGCCATACGTTTATAAGAGCACAGGGTTCTAGAGCTGTTTTCTTTTACCTCAGGACAAATAGACAAATATCCCTTTGCATGTGAATAGTTTCTACTGTTTCTATGTTTGCTTATACATATGTTTTAAAGAGCAGTTATAGTCTGCATTTGAGATGTAGTGATTAGGATCCTTTTTCATTTTTGTCCTTCCTGACTAGGACATATGAAAAATGAATGTCTATATTTAACATTCTACTTATTCTGAAGTTTCAAAAATATATCATTAATAAATTTCATTACTAATAGGCCATATGGCATCTAGACAACCCAAATTCAGACTTCTTATGCTCAGCACTCGATAAGCATCATGATTAATTACTAGAGGCCCCTCCAACCACTAAATAACAGTTGAGGAAAAGGAAGTTCTAAAGGATGGGGGACAATAATTTATACATATACATATGCATACACAGACCAAAAGTATAGTTATTTCCATCCATTAAATGCAGCTATATATAATGATATTAAAATGATATGATATGAAAATATGGGAAAGATCCCAATGTATTTCACAAGGGTGGTGCTGTACTGGAAAGCTGGAGAAGAGAGGTCACCGAAAGGGGCCATAGCAATTTTAAATGCTGGTAAATGTGTGTGGAAATGTACCTAAGCCAGTGGCTTCAGTTAGACACAAATAGTAGAAGAGGCTAGCTGTTGGAAATATCCATGTCAGTACATGGTATTTAAAGAAATAAGGTCATCAGTTCTCCTATATCCAAAACTTACATGGTTGCACATATAGTAGGGCTAAGAATAGAACTATTTGTAAGATGTGTTGAAAATCTGACATAATAAATGAAATTAAATAAATTTATAATTAATAAATTAATAAATGTTCCTAAATTATCATGTGTCTTTTCTCTTGTAGGCTAATAAATAAATGCTGTACGCTTCAGGTTTCCTTTATTCACAAGAACAAAAGAAGGATCAGCTTTATTTCTGTCATTTCTGTTAATAGTACCATCTGATTCTAAAAAGACCTATAAAATAAGGAATAAATTAGGACAGGACACTTGAAGAATCTTTACATCTAATCCCTCCCTTGGAATTTGAATGAATTAAATGGATCCAAATGTTCTGAAACTGTGTATTTTCTTTGCATTATCATTTAGTTTTGATATCCAAAGCTTAAATTGTAATGAAGAATGAGAAATCTGAGCAGAAATTATTAATATATGTGCATTAGTGGAAGGCATATATAGAAACAGAGAAACAAAGAAAAAAATCAGAGGGAGAAAAAGACAGAAATCTAAGAGAAAATAAAATTTTATCTCTTATTTCTGTTTACTAAGTCAGGTAACTGAACGGAGCTGCATGGAATGAAAACAAAGCAGCAAAACTCTATAGAGGATGTATTCTGGAAGCCGCAGTATGTTAAACTTGCTCCAAAAGCATATAAAAGATGCAGACAATCAGGTGACTTTTAAAGACTTACAGTGTCTGGATTTTATTAGAGCTTAGACATTAGCTAAGCGCCATATACTCAGCCTTGTCAGCCACAAGAAATCTCCAGGGAGATAGAGATGCAAAACTCTAAATACCAGCAAGTCTTTAAAATGGGAAAACAAAATGTTTATGGAATGTAAAATTAATTGGCACACAAAAATTGATCGGGAGTTTTCCAACAGCAACTTCTGACAACTAAATTTAATGTGAATTACACCTTGAATACTCATGTCCGCTCGGTTTGGCACTAAAGTACAAAGGTGAGGAGCACAGTGTAAAATCAGAATAGAGCAGATTAATGAGGGGTTACCTCATTTTGCTGTTTATTACCATCATGTCATCTAGGAAAATAGGTGATTCCCTTGGATTAATATTGGAGTCAGCACTAATACAGCATAATCTATGCATAGAAAATGTTTGTTGTAGTTCTGAAAGAATATTGAGAACATGAGTCATAAGAGCAAAAATAAATGGGATATTAGCATACCTCAGTTTTCAGATTAATATCCTGGTCACACAGACAAAATGCAATTTGTAGATGTTACATGGAAACAAAGTCTGAAAAAAGCATATAATTAATATTTAAAATGAATACTGCCTCAACCACCTTCAATAAAAGTATTAAAAGCTGACAAAATAATTAAGATATTATACCTCTTTACTTATGGTAGCAGAGGTTATAAATTATTTAATGTATCTAAATAACCACTCTCAATATGATATTTCTGACTATGTTTTACAACATTTACTCAATGCAGTCTTTAAAATACCAGATGTGCAAACTGGAAAGCTGGCATTAATTATGCTTACTTATCAAGTATTTACATAGACAGTTCAGCCTCAGTAAAATGTATAACTCAAGAAAATCCTTCGATGTTAGTTCTTCCAGCTTCCTCTTTTTTTTATTTATTTAATTTTTTTTTTTTTTGTTTAGCAGCCGGTTTAATAAGCATATCTTTTTTTTTTTTTTTTTTGACCTATACTAGGAGATACTTTCTTAGCAGAGGATTAAGGAAAGTTCTGCAGGGTGTGCTGCCCTTCTTTTTTTTTTTTTTTTTTTTTTTTTTGAGATGTAAGTGTTGCTTTATTGTTGGCATCTTTCTCCTAACAAAATTACTTGTAGTGACTTTTCATCTAATTGTCAACTGCCTTCATAACAATGCACTTCAGGTTGTTGTAGTCCAGCTGTGAACCTGCAACAATTTCAAAGTGACAGAATGATGAAAGATCACACTTCAGCAAAATCCTTTTATGCTTCCTAATGGGTGGGTTTTTGTCCACAGTGAACATTATTTTAACTTGGCATTTCAAAAGTAATATGTGAGGTTGTGTTGACTGACGCAAGAAAGTTTTGTTTTCCTTCTATACAGGAAGAAGATATTTATAACTCTGGAAAAATTAAAAGGGAAAAATCTGAAGATTTCATGGATTTCACTGAAAAGCCAAAGAACGTCATTGATTATGGTTTTCAAAGATTCACTTATTCTTTCAGTTTATGGTAATAAAAATGTCTCTGAATATCCCTCCTATAATTTTTCTACATTAGCTTTAGTTTAGCAAATACATCCTACATAATATATATACTGAAATAAAGATAAGCAATGTTTTAAGGCATGCATGAAGACAGTATTTAACTTTTGCCTTTCAATTAATTTATTCTTAAATGGAACCTAAATATTCTGGCTTGTGCTACAGCACAAATATATATATATATATAATTTCAAAAGGGAAATTATCATTAGCAATATTTGGACAGTGAGGTGTATTGATAATTGGCTGGATAGCAGAGCTCAGAGTGTTGTGGTGTGGTATAGTTGGAGGCCCTTAGCCAGTGGTGTCCTCCAGGGGTCAGTAACGGGGCCAGTCTTGTTCAATTTACTCATCAATGACCTTGACGATGGAACAGAGTGCACCCTCAGCAAGTTTGATGATGACACAAAGCTTGGAGGAGTGGCTGATACCCCAGAGGGCTGTGCTGCCATTTGGAGGAACCTCAACAGGCTGGAGAGGTGGGCTGAGAGGAACCTCATGAAGCTCAACAAGGGCAAGCGCAAGGTCCTGCACCTAGGGAGGAATAACCCCAAGCACCGGTACAGGCTGGGGCTGACCTTCTGGAGAGCAGCTTTGCAGAGAGGCCTGGGAGTCCTGGTGGACAGCACGCTGACCATGAGCCAGCACTGTGCCCTTGTGGCCAAGAAGGCCAACTATATTCTGGGCTGCATTCAGAAGAGTGTTGCCAGCAGATCAAGGGTGGTGATCCTCCTCTTCTGCTCAGCCCTGGTGAGGCCACACCTGGAGCATTGTGTCCAGTTCTGGGCTCCCCAGTACAAGAGAGACATGGAGCTACTGGAGCAAGTCCAGCGGAGGGCTACTAAGATGATTAGGGGACTAGAGCACTGTTGTACGAGGACAGGCTGAGAGAGCTGGGGCCTGTTTAGCCTGGAAAAATGAAGACTGAGGTGAGATCTCATCAATGCATATAAATATCTGAAGGGAGGGTGTCAAGAGGATGGAGTCAGCCTCCTTTCATTTGTGCCCAGTGACAGGACAGGAGGCAACAGGCACAAACTGAGACACAGGAAGTTCTAGCTGAATATGCGAGGGCACTTCTTTACTGTGAGGGTGACAGAGCACTGGAAGAGGTTGCCCAGAGAGGTTATGGAGTCTCCTTCTCTGGAGATATTCAAAACCCACCTGGATGCCACCCTGCACAATGTGCTTTAGGTGATCCTGCTCAGCGTGGGGGTTGGACTAGATCTCCAGAGGTCCCTCCCAGCCTTGGTCATTCTGTGATTCTGTGACGCTGTAATAATTGTCTACCTGGAAGCCATTCCAAAGTGTCATAGATGATTAAATATGAATGTATCTTTGTGATAGAGAGATGTGACAAATAAAGACAATCACAAGGAAAGGTGATAGAGATGACCTTAAAGCTTCTCAGAAGCTGAGAATTTCCCAGGCACAAAAGCAGAAAGGAAGATGAGATGAGGCAGACTTAGTTTTCTGTATTCTTGCAAGTTTCTCCATTGTTAAGGAGCATGGATTTAGAACAGCCCTATGCTGACTCAGATCACATGCCAATTATATTTTAGCAGTATTCTGATGTTCTGAGAAGATATATCAACAAAACTATGTAAGTCAAGGGTATGGAGTATGGACATGGGGTATGGAGTATGGACATTTGTGCCTGTTGCCTCCTGTCCTGTCACTGGGTATGGACATGTAAGTCACAGGTATGGAGTGTAAGAAGCTTTGAAGGAAAGGTCAGTAACACCCAACACCAGTCTCAAACAGCAAATGGAAGACAGAAATATCCAGAGTTATGGGATATCTGGTCTTCAAAATCCAAAGCAATAAGTGCAAGAGAATATGAACCTGACTGTTCTTACAACATAACCTGACAAGTGCAAATACAACAGTTTCCATATATTAAACAGAGGCTGACCTGGAAATCTAGGACTTCTTTCAGAGAGCTATTGTCTTATTCTTGTGTATTTTGTACTCCAAGGACAACTCAGGTGGTTCCATCTCCTATCAGTTTCCTACCTATGTAAGCATGCCATTTCATAGTCACTGATACTTTCTCTACTCCTCCATCCATTCCACTTACACATTTGAATAATCTCTCCCAGTTTGAGAGATTACTTTTTTGATTTGAAAACAACTTGTTAATAATGCGTTGTTATAACACCCTAAACTGAAATTATTATAAATGTATAAATATGATAACCACAAATAGAGTGACTAGCACAGCAGAGGGTGAAACTTCACTGAAGACAAAGGCAGTTCTTAATCACTGTATTTTTTTTTCAGGTGTTCTGCTTGATTTTGAATATTATCGGTTTTAAATAATGAGTTATTGTCTGTGCAGAGTAATTAGTGACAAGATGAAAAAAGGGATTAGTTAAAGTTAGGTTTACTCCCTCTATTCTATACAGATTTAGATAGTGCTTATCGCTGCTGTCTAAGAACCTTCCAATAAGCAAATCACATCTGTCATATGTTGTTTCCTTTCTTATCTCCAGCCCCAGGGGAGAAGTGTGTGCCAGCGTACACTAGTGTCTCTTGCTGCAACTTTTCTGGGGCAAGGGTTGGGGTGTTAGCTATGAATATATACATTGTTATTTGAGAAAGAGCAAGATCAGGGAGAAAAGCATTTTGTAAAGGGCAGAATACAGCGAGATATTATGAAGGCACCTTCTGGAAGAATTAACTCCATATCTGGCACCAACAGAAGAGAATATTGATCTCCTACACAACTAGCATATTGCCTTTGGAGGGTAGAGGTCTGCTGCATCAGGAAGGGGAATGTGGTGGTCCTTTTTTTTTGTTAAAGAGCTGTACGGAAAACACATGCAACAGCCCATGAAAAAACATGAAGATGGAGATTAGAATTCTGAATCTGTTTCACAGTCCTATCAGAAGTGCTAAGGAAAATATGGCAGCAATGATGAAAATACAGCAAGAAACAAAGGACTTGAATAAGAAGGAGAAAATGAACAAGGTGCAGTTTAAAAAAATAAATAAAAATAAAAAATGAAGAAATGTTACAGTATTGTGCAGGGATAACCTTGCAATGTGTGTGTTTTCTGACATTTACTGTAACAGATGAGAACAAAAGATGCAGGCATAAATGGCATAAAGGGAAAGTAATACAGCACATCATAAACTCATATCCTAAATATATAAGCCAGTTAGTAAAGCCTAAAACCTACTTCTCCCTAAACCATAAAAAATTTGGACTGTCTTCACAGGTCCACACAGGACCATAGTACACAAATCCTCTGCAGTTTTCATGACAAAACTACTTCATACCTCTAGGGAAATGTGTTATAGCCATTACAGCTAGCAGTCTGAAGATGCTGTAATGTTTTACCAGTAATTCCTATTATTTCCTCTGACAGTGAAATGAATGGCTACAGAACCACTGTTTCCCTCTGTTGGGCTTTAGCTCCAGCAGGCAGCTCAGCACCACACAGCCACATGCTCACTTTCCCCAGGTGGGATGGGGGAGAGAATCAGAAAGGTAAAAGTGCAAGAACTCATGGGTTGACATAAAGACAGTTTATCAGGTACAAGGAAAGCAAAACAAAGAATTAATTCACTGCTTCCCATCATCGGGCAGGTGTTCAGCCACTCCCAGCAAAGCAGGGCTCATCACACATAATGGTTTCCTGGGAAGACAAATGCCATTACCCTCAATGTCTCCCACTTCCTCCTTCTTATCCAGCTGTTATTGCTGAGCATGACGCCAAATGGTGTGGGACATCCCCTTGTCCAGCCTGGGCCAGCTGTCCTGGCAGTGTCCCCTTCCAGCTACTGGTGCACCCCCAGCCTCCTCACTGGTGAGCAGGAGGAGCAGGAAGGTAATTGGCTCCATGCGAGCACTGCTCTGCAACAACTAAAACTATCAGTAGGCTATCACCACTATTTTCATCAGAAATTTAAAACACAGCATTGTGTGAACCTCTACAAAGAAAATTAACTTTGTCTCAGCCAGAACCATGACACCTTCCAGCTCTGTTATGGAGTCTAAGTGACTCAGAAGACCCTGGCAGGCCCTCATGTTGATGGATTTTTCTTTGGCAAAATGGGAAGGATGGTTGTTTTGTGATTTGTTTCATTATTGGTGTTTTTTCTTTTTCTTTTTCCTTTTCCTTTTCTTCTTCTTTTTCTTCTTTTTTTTTTCTTTTTTTAAATTTATTTTTCCACCATTGCCACTCCCTTTCTGAAACCCTTTCCATTTTGTTGTTGTTGTTGTTTTCCTCCTTTGGTTACTGCAAGAATGTGGTTAAGAGATAATCAGCTTTTAATATATCAGGTTATTGTTTAACATCTTGAAATAGTTGCACCTTTGTCAAGTACAAAATAATAAAAAGAGAGAGGAAGGAGTTATATATTTTGTGCAGTGTGAATTTTAGGGGTTAATTACATAGAAAATGTTACAAAGCCATATTAGACATTTGCCTGTCATTGCCCGGGTTCAAATATCAAATGATGCACTAGGTTTCATCAAATTTGACCAATGTAATAGGGATTTGAAATTCACTGCACAGTCTATAGGCACAAGAAGTGTTCTTGATTGGTAGCCTGGATCATTTTTTCATTTATTTTAATTGTCAGAAATGAGTATTATGGTTAATGTTCCATAAATACATTTTAATAAATGTAATATGGCACAGCCCATTTATGTAAGAAAATCATTTTAACATACATCTACTATCTTCTGTCTGATCTCCTCTTTGTCTCACATGCACACACACACACACAAACACATGCGCACACACATTCTCACACTCTCCTATATTCCAATTTAACTAACGTTTATTGCTTTCTCATTCTGATGACAGTACCAACCATTTATGGCTTTAATGCAGTGCAGAGGCATAAACAAAATGTGCTACCAGTGTTTGAAGTAATTTTAGAAATTGTGATGCATTTTTACACTGTAAAGCATAAAGAACACTACCATAAACAGTAACATTTTTATAATTCATCCTAATTACAAAACCCCAGTTTGCCTTTAAATTTAATTAGAATGCACCTTCTATAGGAGACTCATTGGAAGCCAAGTAATTTGCATGTTTACAGATGATGCATTATGTTGAAGACAGGCTTAGTGTGTGTCTGTGCCAAAAAAATTATCCAAGTCTTTGTGTGTTAAAGACACTTTAGGTAGCAATGCAAGCTACTGATTGATGTATCCTGAATTCTTGGAGCTCCATTCTGTAGATTTAAAGCCATGCAAATATATTTCCCCTCTGATCTACTTCTAAGCAGATGGTTTCAACAGCATAACATTTTACGCAAATAGCCTCAAATGGCTACTGAATTGTCATTTTTCAAAAATATATCTGAACATCATGTCTATGAGAATTCCCTAATTCTCTTAGATGGATTTATATTTAAGTGCTAAAGCACTACACTGTAGGTATAAATAACACTGGTTTATATCCAGTATGTGTATTCACAGGAAGACAAAATGGTAGATTCCTTTGTTTCTGTATAATTCCTTTTTTTTTTTTTTTTTTTTTCCAATACAACACAAAGTACCATAACTTGAAAGAGCTTTTAACATTTGTACATGAATGCTTTTTTTTTTTTTTTTTTTTTTTTGGCACACCATCTCAGCTATGTAACGTGATAGCAAAGGCCTGCCCCAAAGAGTGGTGCCACTAGTAGGGCAGTTAAATAAAAGAGCATACAACAGCACGCATGCAGGTTATGGCTAGTACATCGTGGCAGCTGTGCCTTCTTCTTACCTCCATCTTGGATTTGAGGACAATGGGAGAAACTCTTCCTTTGGAAATAATGATGCTCCAAAGAAATACAGCAGCAATGGGCAGTACTTTAGTGCTGAGTGAAGAAGAATTTTACTTAGCCATAACCCTCTGCAGGCTCTCTTGGTATACTCATGCAAATTATTTAACATTTCCTTGAGTTTATTTTAAGAGTTCACAGGAAGTTTTACATCCACCAAAAGAAAGAAAAAATTGGAAATGCCTTTGGAAAGTGAGGAAACTGTTTCCCAGTGATTTTCCAAATGAATTTTATTTTAAGTCCGAAAATAAAATGATCGATGGCCTACAGCCATATGAAAGTTGACCATATCTCTTGAAAGTCTACTTTCCTCTTGATTTTCATACAAAGAACTGTATCACTAAAGCTTCTGATTGTCCCTGTAACCCTGATTTTGAAAGGGCACTTGATGCTGATCCAGAAAATCTTCTTTCTCCTACAGAGGAAACTTATCATTACAATTTTTTTATGAGCTTAACTGAGTTTTAGAGGAAGATTTCTAGCAGAGATAAATTAGGACATCACACAAATGCATTACTGAAGTAAGTTACCATGCTGTCACTAAGGGAAATAATAATAATAATGATCCTATTTTTATCTCCAAGTTCCTCCCTGTGTCCGAGCTTTTCTTTGTTATTTTGGAGGTATTGGGGTTGTATGTGTATTAATGAGTCGTGATTAGTTTCAGCAACCCATATAGCTTTCTTCTTAGCATGTTCCCAGACACTTCTCATAGCTACTTCTTTATTTATCTGGTAGAAGACTTGGCTATTAAGCAAGCTTTGGGAATAGAGCAAATTCTTAGAGGCACTAACCTTTGTGAGTTAGTGCTAATGTTGTCAAATCACTACTATTTTCTTGCAGTCTAAATCTGTCTCTTATGATCGTTGTCATGCGGACATGGAGTAGGACTGATCTAACATGTTTGTGATGCCAGCCTTGGATTCTGTGACAATGCTGAATCTTTATTATTTTTGACATATCTAACCTTTTAATAAGCACTTTAATGGTGCATTGTAAACACACCAATCAGTTTTCAATTGACCTTAGAATATTTCAGAAGTCTTCAGCAAATGTTGCTTAAGATCACATTACTTTCTAGTGTCAGCTAATGTTAGCAGTGCTAACAGTACAGTGCTCTAACATATTTTGTCAAGATGTTTCTTAAAATATTAAACATTACTCAAGGCTCAGCTCAAATAGAGGGTTTATAAGAATTACAATAAAAGACTTGAAGTTCCCTTTCTCAAGACTTTTTCTTATTTAATTTAGTGACATGAATTTCAAATGCACTGTCCTCCATCCATGCAACGCTAAATCCCCCCTCACTAGGTTGCACACCCAGTCCACTTCTGGTTTGCTGTCCTTCTAAGTCCAGGAATATTGTGTTATTTTCTAAGCAGAGGCTGGGATAGATGGAGCATTCCCTCAGCCAACTTAAATGTTAGAAAACCTTTTGTGCAATTTAAAATCCCTCTGACTCCTGCGAAAAAGTACTATAGGTCACCTACTTAGTAAAAAAACTTCCTATCTACCAGCTTTGTCTGAGAAATCAGTAATGATGTTTCCAGCTTCCCAGGACGCTCAGGACTTTCCACTGAAATTAGTGTTTTAGCATGTTAGATATATTAATTTGACTATGAATAACAGTGTAGGAAAATCTTGCTGGGATTCTGAGTCCCAACAAGGTAATAGCTGAATGTCTGCTTGCTGAAGCTGAGTCTGTTCTGTCTTGCAAATAATTTTAATGGCCTTTGAAACTGTTAGGGCGAACAGGTGATATTTAGTAAAGTTAGCACCTGCAGGGAGGGAATGGAGCTGGATTATCTCCACAAAGACATCTGGGCATAACTGAGGTGTCCCACTACATCTGATCATTTCCCATCAGCTGTATTAACTTCAGAACTCTTTGTCAGCTCAAGGATGTCCTCCTAATGATGCCTGATTTATGAACATACCTTTCTCTGTGATCATCTTTACTATCCAGAACAATCCGTAAATCCCACTTTATTATACTTCACTTTATCCCATCTTGGTGGGACTTTGCAGCTAAACTCATAAACTGGCCTTGTTCTTCAAGGTGCCTATGTTTCCTTTGGAAAATCTGGCTGAAATAGAAGGCAGTTGACCTTGAGGTTATCACATTCTTTCAGGTCATCACATTAAACCTCCAACAGCCAGGGCCCACTCTGTAAGACACATTCATGTAAAAGATTCTGGAATCTTGTAAAAGTTTGTGTAAAAGTTTGGGTTGTGCTAGTACCCACAAAATTGTCAGAAGAAAATCAAAAATTTTCAAACCTACTAATTAGCATGTAAAACAGACATTTAATAGTAGTTGTTTTAGTATATGCTGCAGCCATGTCATCTTCCAGCCTACCTAAACCATCCTTTTACTGAATCCTTTCATTTATGTGTAATACAGGCAATGTTTCTAGTTCATGTGAGCTGTAATTTCTTGGCACATATAATGACAGTACATAGTGAAGTGAGTTGAGCCTGACACCTTCTTCCTCTTCTTCTTCTTCTTCTTCTTCTTCTTCTTCTTCTTCTTCTTCTTCTTCTTCTTCTTGTAAATTAATCAGTTATAATACATTCTCACAGATCTATTAGAGCAGCAGACCTGGACGCAGGAATCTTGGATCTGCTTTTAGACATCTATGAACAGTTTAGCTTTGGTTGTCTTCACCTTATACCAATAATGCAGTAAAAGTTTTATATATGCTTTTTATACATTTATAAATGACAACAAATTTGTGCTTACTCAAAGTTCTTAAAAATATTCATAATATGAGAAAATTTTCATTCAAAACAGGGACTGCTTCTAGCACTGATAAGAGTTCTGAACACATGCAGTTTTGAAGATCCTTATACTTGTATATAGTGCTTAACATAAGATACCATTTATAGAGCACATAACAAGCAGGGAAGGCTTTTTTTCTGTATCACTTTGGTTATGACCTAAATCTAAATAAAACAAAATAAAATCTTCCATCCTAGCCTTATTATTGTTCTCACAATATTTGACACTGGCGTACAGCTGCAACTCCCAGAAGAGGGCATTCAAAACTTTGCACAATCTTATTTTGTTACAACTTATCTCCATTATATCCTCATTTATTTATTGTAATTTTCTGTTCCTGGATGGGCCTCCAACTACAGACTTGAAATCTTTGTGCCTAAACCCATAAGACTCAACTACATGCACAAAAATTCAGCTGGTACCTCAAAAACGAGGTCTAGCTGCCAGAGATATAGCAACTATGAATATGTCCACTTCTTTTATTCTGCTGTCACTGAAATGCAGGTGGGATTTTATCTAATCTCATTGCTATATTTCTTCATGCATTTCAGTACAGATGCAACATGCCGTTATTAAAATTTTAGTCATTCCTTATCGCTACTGGAAAAGTTGAGTTTAGGCTGTCAGATAAACACAGATTTATTGTATACCCAGTCCTCAGCAGTGCAAATTTGCAGTGTATTATGACAATTTATAGTTTGTGAGGATCTGCTCCATCTCATATGTGTGAAGACTGGGATAGTTTTCTGGAATTTCTCTCAGATGTTAATACTTGGGGGAAAAAAAAATAAATCCCATGAAAATGTTTGTTTGTGAGATTAAGTGAAGATGAGAATATGCAAATAACTTTGATCTTTCAGAACAAAAGGCTTGGAGTTATTTACATAAAATAAAATAAATTAAGCTTAGATCTCATTAAAATCTTATCATACCTGTTATAATGTCAGAGGAAAAAAATCAAATGCTCCCCAAAGTAGACAATTTTTTCTGTGATATTTAAATGAATGGGTGGTGCATTTTGGCCATGAGCAACATCAAAGTGTGCTATTCATGTTCTGGGATTAATGTTCTTATGTTGCTGAAGTTAATCATCATGAAATCATATGAAGAAAGTTAAGTCAGTACTTGCAGAGGAAGAAGGAAAATCCCTGGTGTTGCTATTCATGTCTGAAGTAAAATAAATTCTATCTGAGAAACAGAAGAGATCTTTTTAATTCTAGGTCTCATGCGAAAGTCTGTGCAAATAACCAAAGGCTATTTCTTTGCACCTTTGGTGGAAGATGAAGAATTAAAAATGCTCCAAGTCACACTCATTAGATTTCTTCAGTACAAACTTTCAGTTCAGTGTTACTAATAGAAGAAGAAATCTACAATTAATAATGACAAAGTGAGTTTCTAGCAGCTTTGCTTTCCCATGACATTTGAATTATTCATTAGAAATTATTTGAAAAAAGAACAACAACAACAAAAAAAAAGTGGCCTCCAAGCCCTAAATTTTCCAACATCAACAACAAAATGCCTTTTGTCATAAGGGAGCAGTGGCGGTGAGACCCACTAACCAGTAAGATGATTTGCCATTCAGATCTAATTCATTCATCTGATAAAACGAATCTCCTTTCTTGTTTTATATGTAAATTAAATGTAAACATCCTGGTGTTAGGGAATGAAAAGAAAGTTTGTTAGACTACATGAATCATTCGCAGGGAACTATGGTGATAGGTAAAGCCATCAGACACAATGAACTGAAATAGTATTGCTTCCTTTTCAGACTAATGTGCAGAAAGATGTACATAACAGCAAATGAAAACACAAAGGCTATGGTAAATAATACTGAAAGTCTGATTTCAATCCATTATTCACAATACAGGCTTTCCCTTTCCTGCCTTTTTCTCATCACCATAAAATGGGCACTGTGGTTATACCCTGGCAACCTCTGAGAAGCTATTCTTTTCCAAGATTTCATAAAGTTTCCACCTGTGCATAGCATTTAGGTTATTGTTCATTCCTAGCCTCCAGGACTGGCCCAAGAACTGAGCCCTGGGGAACACTGCTAGTGACCAGATGTAGCCCTATTCACTACAACCCTTTGAGCTCTATCATTGAGCCAGTTCAACACCCAATGTAGTATGAACCTGTTTATCTCAGAGTTGAACAATTTGTCCAGGAAGCTGTGAGGGATGGAATGAAAGGTCTTACTAAAATCCAGAAAGATTACGTCCACACCTTCCCTCTTCCTGTCATCAATCAAGCAGGTGACCTTATCACAAAAAGGGGACAAATATTTCTTACTTGTAGAAGAAATAGGACCAGTAACATTAGAGCATTAAAAAAAAGAAAAAAAAAAAAAAAAAGTAAAAATTAGAACATAAATGCTTGTACATGCAAGGTAATTAATATTGAGTTAAGAAGAAAGAGTTGTTGCAATCCAAATGTCTGTTGCAATCTGCAACACAAGAGAAAGCTAGAGATAGCAGAAAGGTAAGAAGTAAAGGAAGTTACATTACATAAAGCAAGTAAATAGCATGTGAGTAAAAAGTCAGGAATCGGAAGCAATCTAGCCCAGTGTAGAGCTTGGTTTTGCACAGTTAGAGCCAAATAGACCTAAATCAGGTTTTTGCTTTGCTTACATTGCTGACAGACTTTCTCATTTCAGTGAAAATACATTTCTGGCTTATGATTTTTAGATGTATGTCAGATTTGCATACTCAAGCAAAATGTTTTTTACGATATCATTTGCATTTTGCCGGCATTCTGGAAAAGCTCCTCAAGGATTGGCATAGCTGGCTAGAAGGCAGAATGTTCATACTGTGAAGAATGTCAGCATTAAAATAGAAAAAGATTGGATTTTCCAAATCAAAATGAAAAAATAGAAATTTCCTATCATGATTTTTTTCCACTCTATAATACCAAGCTTTCTTTTCTCTTTGGAGTCTCAATGAGCCAGGTTCCAGAGACATTCTGCTGCCATAACTTAAATTGTAGGCTAGCTAGAAGAAAATTTTCTTCTGCTCTTTCTTCCTGTGTGATGAGTGCCACTTTTTATTGGCATTCTCATTTACCTGCATTTAATGTTTCAGTTATTTACCTTTCCAGGGCCATTGCTTTTTTGAAAGAGAAAGGGTCCTTCTATGTCTCTAAATGTGTACCTGAGGAATGTGAATTCCAAAATTAATTCAAAAAGTAGGGTGGAGATCAGAGATGTCAAAATATATTAAATATTTCCTTGATCAAATTCAAACAAAGATGAAACACTTTCCTTTGCAACGAGAAGTCTGGGACCTTCTGTTGTAACAACAGCACCACAGCCATTTTTGTGAGATGGGCATTGTCTCAGAACTTCCTCTGTTTTAGCCACATTGCTCACATTTTGTGCATTTAATGAGATGAAAATGTCCCTTGTGTTTTAAGGTACTCTGGAGTGCAAGTGAAGCTTTTTTTTTTTTTTTTTTTTTTTTTTAATTTGGTTGGTTGGGTTTTGGGGGGTGGCTTTGTGTTTGTTTTGTTTTGTTTCCTTTTTGCAAAATGATGTTGCAGTAGATCAGTTTGTTTTATAAGCTGCATATAAATTTTCCATTTTTATATCATTCAGAAACCAAAGCTCTAGGGTACAGAAACAGAAAATCAGACTTGGGTCAAAAAAACACCTCTTTTTGATACTCCTCAATAAACACTCACAATGAGGTCCATAGCACTGCTCCCTCGCATTTTCAAGAATTCATATCAGACTTCCAATAGAGGAAATGCACAAAACAATTTTCAGTTGAGCTCTGGGTCTTAAACTTCCTGTCTATTCCTCTTTTGCCTAGCACACAATAGTGCTTAAGGTGTAGCTCTTAATCTTTTATCTAACTATTCTTAAATACTGCTCAGAGAAGTCTGGATGCAAATAAGGACAGAAGAAGAACAAGTAGCCAGCAAGTGATGCTCTCAGCAACTGGCTGGATGATGAAAAAACTGAACATGGAAAACTTGTTTTCAGTTGAATATCTCCAAACTCAGCCTGAGACAACGAAATGTAAATACAACCAGTTAGAGAAAGATCATGATAACATTACCATAATTTGGAAGTCAGGTTTGTCAGTAAAAAGGGAAAGCAAATGCGATGTAATCAGAAGAGTCTAGACAAAGAGAGACTGTAACAACCTCATCAGACCTCCACCCCTCCTCTCCCCCCCCCAGTCTAGTACACTTATTATAGGCTGTCATACTCTGAATCTGTAATAGGTGTCTACACTAGCATTTGAAAAAAAATATATTTTTTTTCAACCATTAGTTTATAAAGAAATTGAGATCTCTGCAAGCAGATGGGTGTTGTACCAGTTTCCACAACTATTTCTATTACTATTCCTTCTTGCCACCCACATTAAACATCTATTTAGACTCTTTTAGCCCAACAATTTTTTTCTTCCTTTCTGCAGGAAAAAATAATAATAATAATAATAATAACTTAGATTTACAATGTAGGGTTTCCTTATACAACTTTAAAGAAAAATAAATTACACAAGTGTCATATCATGTAACTGCATAATAAACTGCTGTTAAACTATAAAGTGCTGGGTAATATTTTTTTCTCATTCTTTATTAACTGTCTAGTCTAATGTATGTTGCTGTGAGGTGGGGCAGTGAGGGAATTTGCTTTTTTGTTCTTTGTTCATAACAGTGCTTCATGCACTAAGAACGTCTCTGTGGCTGGGCTTTTAGGATCTGCCAGCCATGAAACTGTGGCTGCTGTGCTTCTGCATCTTGTCACAGCCTACCTACGTAATCTTCTGTTTCTGAAATCTATAAATATGTGATGAAGAAGGCAAGGGTCAGGATCTTTTTTAACCGAGGATACAGGACTCAACAGCGGCCTCTGATTTACTGCTGCTTCCTCTGTATTTCCAGCTATTTTAAAGCACTCTGGATTATGTCACACGTTTTCTCTTCTCCCCAGCCCTCTCCCTCCTCTTTTTCCCTCCTCCCCCAATGCTTGGCTCATGATCTAATGCAACATAATTCAGTGTGAACTAGCGTAGCATGTTGAAAAACCATAAGAGAGCATTTTCTTCAGATCAGATATTTGTTATCAATTTGAGCAAGGAAAGAAGGAAAGCAGTTCCAAACGTATTGCAGACACTGGATTGCTGACAAAGAATCCTCATTTATCATGCCAAAGCTATTCTGATTTCACATGTGGTGAATAATAAGAATGCAAATTGGCCCTTGGTGGTGGTGATTTTTTTTTTTTTTTTTACACAGAAACATCAATACCACTCTAATCCTGTTTAATTAAGACCAATTTACTATACACAGGATAAAAAAATACTGTAAACATCTATTTACCAGTTAGTATACTTCTTGGCGAAGCAATGAACAGATAAATTGCCATTATGAAATAAAAAAAGTGATATGCGTGAAAATGACATTATATTATCTATTCGCATTATACCAAATAAAGATATACAGAAATTCTGATTTTAAAGATCCAATTTCAGATCATGTGTAATTCATAAGTCTGTTTCTAAAAAAATGATTTCTCTTAAAATCACATCTTATTTTGATATGTGATATTTTGATTCTGACTCTTGTATGTCTTTGGAAAATGTCATGCTTGTGTAATATTAAAGAGGAAATTATTTGTGAGTTTAGTGATAAAATGTTTAATGATCATCTTATCCAAAATGACTGAAAATAATGAAAGAGCTTGGAAAGTTTCAACAAATTCTTATAATGTAGAAAAGAGAAAAATAGAAAACAGTTTAGATGAAGCAGTAAGACACTCTTTATATGATGATTACAAGAAAAATAATGAAATATTGTTTGTCCATTTTTTCACCAGAATTAATCACATTAAGGTTTTCCATATAACTAAAACCCTTATCGTCTGTAAAACTCAAAGGAAGTTATCCCAAAAGATCTGTCTCTACATAATACTACCAAAATGACAATGAAATTTTGAGCATGTTCAGCACTCTTTTTGAATTTTCAGCCATGTTATCCCTTCCTATTATCAATACAGGTCAACTTTGAAATTTCTTTAGAAACCTTTAGATGAGCCATATTTGGAGAAATGCATCCAGCATATTGATTAGAGACCATTGCAATGCATTGTAATGTTTATTCTGTGTATGGGTGAATGCGTGTTCCAACAGCCAAATATATTCCATGTGCCTTATGATTTTCTTAGCCTGGTTCTTAATTTGTTGGAAGCTTAACTGGTGGTACCATTTCATTGACCTTCTGGTAGCAAGCACTTCATGCAAGGGTCAAACATTGATCCTACCAGAAAAAAAAAAAAAAAAAAAAAACTTGGTACGGAAAAATAGTGTATATGGAAGACAGTTTATTGGTAAAGACTCACTCCAAGCCCACCTAGGACAGGCTGCAGCTACTACTTAAATCCACACTAGTCATGAGAGGTCATGAAGAACATCCCTACTCCCAGAATTTCCACTAATAAGCACAGACATGCAGACATGGCACGCAGCTCAGGAGCATGCTGTCAGTCAGCCAGTAACTGTGGTGCCTTAGGTAAGCAGGCTGGTAAGAAGGCAGCAGGGAATGAGGGAACATTTCTCACATCACTATCTGAGCTGGTAGCTCCCATTAGTGTCACCTCAATGCTGACTGAAGTTAAGCTGCTGTAGCAACAAGGCAAATCAACATCCCAGGAGAAATCTGGCAAAGGGAAGGCAAGCTTTTAGGAGATACCTGGTTTTAGGAGCCAAAGACCACACCTTAAGTGTTCCTTTCTTTATTGGGTTGCTCTCCACATGTAGCAAATCTCTGTCAAAATTTTTACACAAGACAAGCCAGAACTACAATCTCCCTTGAGGAAAACCTGTCCTGGGGCAATGCAACAGTACAGCCTTCACCATGCACCACTGTACCATTATAAATGTGCTCTGAACTGGTCCCTGCAGATGAGTCCAGTAGTGCTGGAAAGCCAACATGCATGTCAGTAACTTGTTTTATTTTTTTCTTTTAGTCCATAGACCGTGCATAGACTTGAAGAGGATCAGGGAGAGGGTTATAGCTGGCCTGAGTTATAGCTGGTGGCAGGACTGTGCTGTCACATAATGACAGAAGGAATGGAGTCCCTATGTCCAGGAGCTTTCCCCAGGTTTACTGATGGAACTGGATTAGATGTAGGCTATGACATATTTAGTCTGCAGTATCCTACCAGAAAGACCATGCTGAGCATATGCTTCAGGAATAAGTAGTAAGATATTTTAAGTGAACTCCTTTACTTACACAACTACATGAAGCATAGACACATTTTGAAAAGGTATTTTCCTTCAAATGCCACTTACTTTGTGCTGAATGACTTTAGTGAATGTTCTTGCTTGTGAAAGACGGCAGTAAAGCAAAGAATTAGCAAGAGAAAAAAGTTTCTTCTAATTAGATTTCTATGCTATATTCCTCATTCCAGTAGCTGAATTCTGTGATATGACTAGAATCAAACATGAAGTTTGTCTTCATTCCTTTCTGCTGAAAAAACATGTGTTAGTAGATTTTTTTAATTTTATTTTTAACCAACCCTTGGATTTTACTTAGATGCATTTCATTTTATTTAATTATTTCTTTCATTTATAAATTTATGACTCAATTTTATGCACTACTTTTTATTGGCACAAACTCTAATTTGGGCCTTGAATTACAGTGCTGGTCTGAGAAGTTACCATTCTGTCCTTCACTTGTCCCATCTGCTGTATCTATTAAAAGATTTTTTTTTTTTTTTTCAGGGAGCACTCTCTTTTTTATTTTTATTTTTTACTTTAGAACATTTTTAAGATGGAAGGGACCTAAAAGTTTTCTCATTTGGTTGTTGAAGACAGCTGAGAAATCAGTTCCTCTACTGCTTGAAAAAGCATTGTTTGATTTACAGATGCAGGCACTACATAATTGCATGAGCAAGGCAAGCAAGAATTGGCCAGGCACTTTTCTTTTACGGCTTCTCTCTATCATATCATTCAATGCATTTCAGAAAGTTATTAAGTATACAGAAGATGAAAGGGAAATGCCTGCAGTCTGGTTTAGGGTATATCTAGAAAGTAATATATATATATCTACACACACACAAAGAATATTTTAAATTTTCTAGGCTTGATTCACCCACCTTCAGTGATTCAAAATGTCTCCTTCAGTAACTTACTTGTAATGGATTTTTTATTTGTTTTAGTGCTCTGTGATGCTCACTAAAATAAATATCCAATCACTTTAACAATCCCTAACTGTGAGTGGCTACTGCAAGAGCTATTATTTCATAATCTTTAATTCCCAGCTTTCAGATACCTCGAAGATACTGAAATGAGAGAGAAGTGAACTATATTGATGGTAAAAGACAGATGGGTATGGTAGGCAACCCTAAGAACTGTTAGCTCTAGGCACCTTTCATCAAAGAGAGACTGTCATTGGAACAATTTAGTCATCCATTCAAGGTAACCTATTTTAACACTTGGCTTGAAGTCTGTGGGGTCTTAGGCACACTTGTAGCTCAGTATTGCTAATGAGGTACTTACTGCTTTTTTACTTGGGGCTTTGTTCTCTAAAAGCTGTGCCTCCACTGTTTCCCTCGCAGAGTAACAAAAGAATTGCTATTGGCAGCAATTAAGAGGTTTGAATACCATTTACATTTCTTTATCTTTCAGGTCAGTGAGACACTAGCACAAGACAGTTTAAATTGAAATAATCCTTTGATTCATGCTATTAACTTCAATCAGAAGATTGAAGACACCTGAAGTCAGATCTGTCTTCTGGTCCCACAGTGAAATTGTGTGTCTAATCTTCCTCTATTAGTTTAGACTAAAAACTCTTCTGTCTAGAGACTGTATCCTTTCCACGTGTCTTTTGTGCTGCTCTGACCACATGTGAGACATATGGTGGGAAGAAACCAATACTGGCTAATAGATCCAGACCAGAAGTTGTGTATAGGTCCCTTCCAGCTTGGATTATTCCTTCATTGCTCCTTCCACCCACTCACAGAACAGATATCAAGCTGGAAAAAATACTGTGGGAACCTAAGAACTTTGAGGACAGTACATACAAATCCATCCTCAGTTTGGGAAAGGAACAGGGCCCATGCACATAAAAAGAAGTGCTGCTGAAGGATCTACCACTTGATTATCTTATCCTCTCACAAGCAAACATGTTGAGCTAGGAGCAGATATTTCAATCCCCTTCCAGCATGTGTAGTAAATAGGCCAAGTACTATTTAGTGATCAAGACCAAGACCCATTGGCATCTTTCTAAGGCTTGCACTGAGTTAATCAGCCCCTGAAACTGGATGAGCAAATGAAATAAGCATGTACAAAACTGCCTGCTGAATCAGATCCAGGTTGCAAGACAATAGTTTATCATACCACTTAGTTCTGGAGCACTTCCCATATGCATATGCAGAACCAGCCTTCAGCCTTGTGAGGGTTCCCCACAGATAGCTAGGTAATAGGTTTCTCCTCCCTGCCACTGACAATGAAGTCTGAAGATTTATGCTAATGGAACAAAAGCAAGAGTTGAAGAAGGGGAAACAAGAGAACAAGAGGACATCTCAACTTTGCCAGTGTTGCTGCCTACTACAATTACTGTACACTAATTACGGAATAAATACACACAATTTTTTTGTCTTGGTACATTGCACTGTTTCCTTGCTCCTAAGATTATTGTGCATAACAGTAGTGGGAAGCAATTATGAAGATGCAGAAAGCTCAGAAATCTTATTAGAATAATGAGAAATGATAATAATAATAATAATTCTCTAAAAGTCTTTATCCTGCAAGTGCAATCTTTCATACTACTCAAGCTATTCCAAGAACCTTTAGAAATGAAGAGCTGTCAGACATGGGAAGCAGAAACAGGAGGGATGATGAAACCAGCAACAGAAAAACAGATGTTCTGAGTTAGCTAGAACTTAGTGTTTTGTGTTTGTTTGTTTGTTTTTCTTTGTTTAGGGGAAGAGTTTGTTGGTAATTTTTTTAATTATTATTATTGTTGTTTTCTTTTGCATGAAGTAAATGGGGGGGAGGGGGGGGGGGAGGGGGTCCCACACAGCAGTTGTGATAGGCGCCAAAATAATTCCATGATCATTTAGTATGCTGTAAACTCAAATTATACATATACCTTATAGTAATCTCATTTATTTTCTGACAGCTATTTTTTCCCAGGTTAGTTTATTCATAATTAAGACAAAAATGTGTAGCTTTACATAAAATAGCAATCCAATTTATTTTCAGTATTTACAGCTATATTATTAAATAGGTGAACTATTGAAATGGTGGAGATTAATAACATATTTATACACACAATAAACAAAAACAGTATACTATATTATTTAGGTTTGTATAGTTTTATATTTCAAATATGCAGGCTATAAATGAATATAGTAATAGATAGTTTTATGCATATAACTATAGCTAAAATCTTCCTATTCCTGCTTTAGTATAAACCACTCTTTCATACAGACTAAAAGAAAGGTGGTCAAATTCACTTCAAAACTCATTTATAAAAAGCCCTTGAGAGCAGTCCTAAATGACAGAGTGGTTAAACCTCAATGCTTGATTGTTTTTTATCTTCTTTACCACTACCGATGTTGTCTTCACAGTGAAGATACAAAAGGAGGAAATGTACTAAAAATACGATGTGAAGTTAAAGACAAAACATACAATCACTTCCCTAATCTTGACCTTGACCTCCATCTTGACCTTGAACAACTCAAGATCAGTCCCTCCAAATATTACATAGACATAATATTTCTTTATCTCCAAAGGGACTAGGAAGCTGATATTACTAAGGACATGGTTATAAATCTCTTCTTGTTGACTTTTCGCACAGAAAAAAAATAATCAAGCATTCTCTGTGTCCATCAGTGTGTATGATCATGCATCTGGATCATAACACATAGCTAACAGCTTTAGAGAGTTAAAATGAAACTGAGCATTGACATTCATAGCCCTGACCCTGCTCATTGCTCACACAAGATATTGATCTTATTAACAGGCAACAGGATGTGTGTCTGGAAACTATAATTTAGGAAGAAGGCAGATTTCCTTTGTGTATATAACAATACAGTCAATTATTGGTAAAACCAGCTTCTGGGTAAGTACGTTTTCCATCAGTAGAAAGACTGGGAAGTCATTTGACAGAACAGAGCAAAATAGCAGGTCCTAATGCAAAGCTGAGCATAGGAGAAATTGGCTGGGAAGCTGAGGAAGCATAAGGGAAGGGAAAACAAGAGAGACTTGCAAATTGCACAAGTAGAGAGTGAAGCAGCAGAAAGGAGCACAAGCAAAGCTGCAAGCAGAAAGCAGTTGGGCAAAGCTGAAAGGTGAGAGGAAATGTTTTGCACATGCTGAGGAGGAGGTGAAAACTGTAGGAGCTAAACTAGACCTTAACTGAAGATATGAAGCTTTAGCATGGTAGCCAACTATCTGGACGTGTATCAGGATAGTGATTAGATGCAAATGCAAAAACATCAGAGATTTGAGCATGGATTTTAAGAGTTTGAGTTGAAGAACAAGAGAGCAGTTTCAGATTATTTCTGGGCTCTTTGTAGGGGAAAGGAAGTAAAACTGGTTGAACAACTTTACAGATAGGATGTTAAGCATTTCAAGTACAAAGATATGTTAATTATCACACCAGCTAGATATTATATGTTCTGGCCTCACACTGTGGACTTGGCCAGTTGCAGAAATACTGGTGAGACTCACAACTGTACTGTATTTTCTGTACTTTTCAAAGTTAAAATTCTGAACCATTTCTGAGCTTCTAAATGGAACATTTAGAATACAATTTTATCTTTTCAGAGCAAAATTTACACTTTCAGGCTCTACACTGAATAAGAAAACTATTTTCTATTGAACATTTACTTTCTCCTTTGAAGTTTAACTTCAACTCAAAACACATCTGTTTCAACGATAAATCAAAGATGCAGCAGCAGCTTGTGTTCAAATGAAAACACATGTATATTTTTTTTAGCCCAGACTTGAGGATCTTTAAGGTTTTAAGGCCTCAGTATTTAAAATAAATTCAAGACTGTGATATCTACAGGCAAACCTTATGGTGTTTTGGTTCTGTGTTTTTTGTTGTTGTTGGGGTTCGTTTTTGTTTGATATATATATTTTTTTTCAATCTACCTAGTCTTTTTAGCTCAGCAGTAGGCATACTCATTTCAGAATGACTACTGTAGCTAAATTGAATTTTTAAAGGAGTTAAGGAGCAGGGGAAATCCAGGCCAATGATAATTAAGCTTGAGTGCTCACTAGCTGTCAGGCAACCCATGGCATACACGGTATGTTACTTGATGCCTGATAAGTTGAAAGTTGTGAAATACCTGTGTGGAGGTTACAAAAGACTAACATTGGAAAGGATTGTGATCTTAACATTTGGGATGTCTAGGTCAAGAAATTTAGTTACAGATGTTTATTTGCAGCCCCAAAAGGTAATTTTTCATAACTCTTGGTTGGGGGGGGGGGAAGGAACAGCATGTGGTAATGAGGAACAATAAATTTTACCTCACACCTCAGGAAATATGGAATTAAAAAATAGTTTTAAATAACAATGGAAAGGCCAAACTGGAAAATAGAGTGAGTGAGGTTGCTCCTACAAGCACTATGGTTCACACATCATTATATGCTGTCGGCAGGCAGGAAGCTATCAAGTCTTGTCTCTTCAGGCAAGTTTCTCAACAATGCTATGATTTCTTCCCAGAAGAAAGCTGGGGATATTGTAATTTAGGATTTCATCCTGCACCCTTGAGTACTGTTTATTTATTTGACTGCAAGTTACAAAAAACAATTTTTACTGTTTTGACTACATCTGCAATTCAGCACAATGATGACTTGAAAAAAAAGATTATTCACATAGTAAATGCACTGAAGTATGTACTGGATGCATATCTTTTGCCATTAGGACATCAGACTATTTTTAGCTGAGGATGACACAATTAACTTGTCATAGAGCAGACCTCTGCTGAACAGTCAGTGTTAGAAATAAAGCTGAAATCCTGAAAGGAAGGACGTTATTTGAATTAATTCTTAATTTGTGATCTCTTTGGTTTTGGTAATTATTTTAACAAACATAGGCATAAAGAACCAGTTCAGAATTCCATGGTACAGGACAGCCAGTTCTGTACTGGGACAGTTTGATGCCTATAGGTCATTTCTGTATTTTTCTTTTATGATTTGAATTTAAACAGGGCATAAGATTTGTGCTAGTTTTCTTCACAGAGATGTATTGAACCACATAATGATTCATGTACACCACCTCTAGGACAGAGGTGGTCTAAATTGCACTATTTATCTCACTTAATCAGGAAACCTACCTGTCCTAAATGCTGTATTAAAACAGCTGGAGATTTAAATACTTAGTACCTAATAAAGAATATCAGTCAAACAAGCCAGAGAACATTTTCACAGCTGTCAGCCAGTACTCAGTGCTCATTACAGAATCAGAGAATGGTTGAGATTGAAAGGTACCTCTGGAAGTCATCTGGTCCAACCCCTTGCTCAAGCAGGGCCACCTATAGCAGGTTGTCGAGGACCATTTGTAAATGGTTTTTGAAGATCTCCAAGGAGGAGACTCCACAGCTTCTGTGTGCAACCTGTGCCAGTGCTCCATCATGCACACAGTAAATAAATGCTTCCTGGTGTTTAGACAGCCCTTCATGTTCCAGTTTGTGCCCATTGCCTCTTGTCCTGGCACTGGGCACCACTGAAAAGAGACTGGCTCCATCACCTTTTCACCCTCTCTTCAGTTATGTACATATGTTGATGAGATCGCCATCAGCCTTCTCCACACTGAACAGAGTCCCAGCTCTGTCTTTCCTCACAGGAGAGATGTTCCAGTCCCTTCATCATCTTCATAGTCCTCCATTGGACTTTTTCCAGTATGTCCAAGACTCTCTTGTACTGGGAGGCCCAGAACTGGACACAGCACTCCAGCTGAGGCTTTACCAATGAGGAGTAGAGGGGAAGGTTCACCGCTCTTGACCTACTGGTGATACTTTGCCTAATGCAGCCAAGAATACCACTAACCTTCTTACTGGCAAGGGCACATTGCTGATTCGTGTTCAACTTGGTGTCCATAACGATCAGCAGATCCCTTTTGCAAAGCTGCTTTCCAGGTGGGTGGTCTCCAGCGTGTACTGGTGTCTGGAGTTGCTCATTCCCATGTGCACAATTCTGCACTTCTCCATACTGAACTTCATAAAGATCCTGTCAGCTCATTTCTTAAACCTGTCAAGGTCCATCTGGATAGCCGTACAGCCCTCTGGTGAGTCAAAATTACACAATTCAAGAAAATGTTGTTCCATTCATAGAGATTTCTCAAAGAGAAAAAAAAAGCACAGTTTTCTGATAAGTACATGAGAATGTCTATTTACGAGCCCCAAGATGGGTATGCACATTTATCTAGTTTATTCATCCACAAATATTTCAGCACCATTGACCTACCTAGACTTGTAAAAACAAATTCACAGTATCTGGAATTCCATTAAATCAGTGGCAACCCACTTTGACACTGCTTATGCTTGATTTCTTCCACAGATGATTCAGAGTCTGAGAGCAACTTTTACAATGTTTATTTTTCATACACATATAAGCTCAGTAGTTCAATCTCTCTTCTGTCTCCTGAAATTTTCCTGGTAACAAATATTTTCCTTTCTGTTTGGTTTTAAAAAATACAACCTGTGTTCTTAGAAGTAGAAAGAGTACATGGATCTGTCCTTAGTGAAGTGTTTGCTCTGGGTGTTTCAATTTAATAATTCAGTCAATTGGAACTCTTTGAAAATGTAAATAAGATCAGTCACTGGCACCTGAAATAAATTCCTGGAGACTTTCAGTGTTTTAAAGATGTCACCTTCATTCAAGAAATTTGATTGCAATTAATGTTGCAGTAAGTGATCTCACAACCTAAGTTATTTCAGTGAAAAGATAAAAAACATTTCCTTTTTTTTTTTTTTTTTTTTTTTTTTTACTTCTGCTTTATGCACTTATTTCCACTGTAGTAAATCATAAGCATAATCGCATAATCACAGCACTGGGCAGAGCAAGATGGCATAATTTATCCCCACTCTAAATATTCAAATAAAGCATATGAAACATTTAACTATTGATTTTTTTTTTATTTTTTATTTTTTAAAATAGACGAAGAAGTAAGAAAGTTGGGGTGCTGTGAACCAACTAAACTAGTGCTAAATAAGTACTAAATAAGTACTTCTTTCAGAAAATTTCAAAAGTCAAGATTCCATCAAGTATTTAAACCTGAGTACTTCAATTCAAGTACTTCAAAACTGTAGGATCGCTCCAGAATGACGGTGTCTTATTTTTACACTGAAAATGGCACACTTTCTTTTTCTTTTCAGCAATCTGTTTCCCCTCTCCCCTTCATCCAGCCACAGACATTCAAGAAGAAAAAGTTTTATTGTGATGAATAATATACTAGTTAAAATGTACTAAAACAGATAAAATTTGAACTTAATTCTTCAAGTTCCAAAAATGTAAAAAAAAAAAAAAGAAGGCAAAGTTCAAAGAGAAAATGTCTCTCTGGGGGAGATTACTTTTAATTTCCCCCTCTGCCTTCGAGAATTTGAACCCTAGCTTCCGATCTTCTCCAATAATTTACTAAATATATCCAATCCCACACAGAGGTATAATAAAATTTGCCCCAGTTCTTGTTAATTATACCCCTAGATGGTTTCACTTTCAGCAAGAGGGAATTTACCTAAAGTTGATCAACCATACCCTGTTGGAATAGTAATTGCTACTGAAGTGTCTATTACGTATTCAGTGACCATCAGAAGCAGTTAAACCAAATATGTACTTCACTGAAAAATATTTTCTGCATATGAAAGCACTTCTGTTCTTAGTTCACTTGCTCATTTTGTATGTATCTCAGCTTTAAAACCTGATGGTCATCTTCACTAACAATATTCACTTACTTAAATTTCCTCAAGCAACAAATTTATTCACTGGCTTTTAAGCTGTAGAAAACAAAATAATAAGCAATACTGCAGCATGTCAGCATCCACCTATTGGACAGCACTGGTGAGAAATGCACAACATCCCATTCACAGGGAACACAAGTTCATAATGCCTCTGAAAATTAATGATGGATTAATACTATTTTTTTATTGTATTTTCTTTTTCCTTCTTAACTCTTTTGGATGTGAAGTTCTGTGACTCAGGTAGAGCTCACTCACCTTACTGACATGGAGGTCAAATCATTATAATGCAGTCTTATCAAGAGAAAAATCTCTCTGTATTTTTTCTCCATCTAAGAGTGCCCATACAATAAACCCTGTTCAGATGCAATTCTCATCATCGAGCCCTGTGTTGAAGATGGCAGTGTTTATCCCATAGCCTTCACTGTAACATTTAATAGCCAAGTAGTAATTATTTCTCTGCTGCAAATACCCCTTTCCTAGCTTGCTCACGCCACCACTTTTCCTTCTGAAGGTCCCAGGGAGTTATATGCCTTTACTGCATTCAACAGTCCTATCTGCTGTCCAAATTATAAAAAGGCTGCTTGTTAAACTTTGTCATTGTCTCTCTGTAACATCCTCGGTTCTTCTGTGAAATAGTCTCTCTGAGATTTAGCTCTGATACTAGATTAAAAGAGTTAATGGAAAACAACGTAGCTATGTTTTATATTTTTTTTTTCTGGTTTCAATAAATCAAAGAATACATTATTCATTAAAAATAAAATAAAATAAAATAAAATAAAATAAAATATTATGTATCCTCTTTCTCCTCTTCTCTGTACCTTTTATCAAATATTCTTCACAATATTGAAATGAAATAATCCATTCACAAATCAGTCAATGTCATCTAGGGTGTCTATATTACCTTCTCTCTGTGTAAATTCTCTTCATGCAGTATTGCTGACTTACTGGGTAGGAAATCCACATGAACAAACCCAGAAATGTGACCAAGAAAATAAGTCAGGATGCTCTCTGAAGTGACGTATTCCAGTGGTGTATTCCAGTCTGTGCCAACTATGTATCCTTCTTGTTTCCATACTGAATCTGTTCACCGACCCACTCTGGGAATGGTTTCCTTAGTAAAGGCTGAGATAGGATAGGCTTTTGCTCATTCTACAGGCATTTTGGAAATATGCTGGTGATGTGGACTGTTAGTAAATATAGAGGCAAACATGTCCAAAAGAAAAACTAAAGCCCGGTCGTGTGTTTCAGTTTGAAGAAATACTTGGATTGAATTTATACATAGTGAAAGCAGCCTTAGGAAACAGGGTACCCATAACTTCATCAAGCATTCAGTGCCTGTCACACAAATACTGACAGTGGCACCATCTAATAATAGCCATGTGATTCAAAGATGATGTTTCACTGGAAGTAAAAGTGGGCATTATTTTAGAGAACTGACATGGTAATCTGATTTTATTTTATGCTTTGGCACCAAAGCACATACTTTCAGCCTGCCAAAATTCCCTATCTATAGAGTAAAGACAATAATTCCTTTTGCCTGTTCCCTTCCACTCACCTACCCCCCAATTTAGACCATGAGGTCCCTGGGCTGTTTGAATACACAAAATTGAGCATAACAGGTAGTAATAATAGTGTTTACTCAAAGTATTGCATCAAGTGCTGGCCTTATGTGGCTGCCTGGTAAAACATATTTAGCATAGAACAGTTTATCACATTGCATATCTCCATACTATATTTTCAGCCTTTTTACCAAGGCAAAATGCATTAAGGCTAGCAATGGCTGTGAATTCCTAAATTGTCTTATTCACTTTCAGCAGTATACTTTACACTGTTCTCTAATAAACTGGGCTGACTGTCAAGAAAATACAGAGGCAGAGTAATAAGAGTCATGTCGCTATAGTGCTCAATAACACCACTATCTATCCAGCTACCTTTCAAGCTAATTTCCTCTACTTTTATGCTCACCCTATATCTCTTCCACCTAAAATTTCAGAAAGCTTGAATTTTGCCTGGCTCCGCTGTGTTACTTTTTATAGAGCGAGCAACACAAAATAACTGGGATAACTTCTGCTGCTATGTCTCTCTTTCTATTTCCTTCTCCTAATGAGAATTTTGAGTTTCAACTTAGGAAATATTGTAAGGAAAACACAGAGACAAATTCTTCTGACTGAGCTAGCTGAAATTAGTAGAGATATATCTTCTCTACCAGACTTTTCTGTTAATTTGTTTAAGCCACTTTTCCATTTTTGTAGTTCAATTATACATAGGTTTGCACATCCTTACTCATATATGGGAGATGAAACTAGTGCACTGTTGTGTTTGAAGCCTCTGTTGATACAGCAAATGTGCAGGGTCCAGAAAACAGTGGGTTTTATCACTTGATTGAATCAGAATATATTTTCTCAGCATTGAAAGATTTGTTCATTGTGTTAAACATCACATCAATTACAAGACTACATATCTCATGCAAAAGACTTTTAATACTTTGATCCTTTCAGACTTTAATGACCTTACCCATTGTTTCCTTAGTCATGCTTTGCTGGATCTCATCACAGTTTCCTCTCTCCATCTTACAATTAAATCTGGGAGCTTTAGATGACCCACTTGAGTGATTTATTTTGCCAGGCCAAATATTTGAATGAAAAGGACCTCTGAGAACCTAAGTCACTACAAAAACTAACATTCTTGCTCTTCATACAGAAGAGCAAAGGATCTCTTCATACTGCTACAATGACAGCATGAGCACTCTTTTTATCTACATTACTCTATTCTAGACTGTAGCTGAGCACAGATCCAGCAAAACTCATACAGGTTGCAGTTCTTCCTGCAAAAACTAAAACCAGCACAAACAGCACAAACTAATAGACTGAGATTATCTTGTCAAAAAAAAAAAAAAAAGCCAAGAATACTTTGACATTGAACAAGGCCTCAGATTCCATAAAGTGCTTTGTCCTATATGGATGGCATGAGAAGTACTCTCTAGAATCCTGGCTTTCTGGAGATGATAGCTTTTTTTTTTTTTTTTTTTTTTTCCTGTGTGTGTGTGTGTATGTGTGTGTGTGTGTGTGTAAAATCAGAAAACATAGGACTGGGTGTTTGTATCAGTTTGCCTGATGTGGTGTCTCAAATAAGAACTGAAGTAGATGATCTCATTGCTCTTCAAGATTTCATAGTCTACTGTCTAATTTTTCCTTGTCTTTTGAAGGTTTTCTTTTAACTTTAAATTCTTTAGTCTTTGAGAAGGTACCCTAGAACTATTGTATGAGACAAGGAAAAGAGAAGGGAGGGGAAGAGGGATCTGTCTATCAACAATAGCAGTTCTGCATATGTGTGACATGGAAGGTGTTTAGTGAGAATCCATTCCAAATATTGATAAAAGAACAAAACTATTGAGAAATTGAACCCAGATTGTGAAACATAAGAGACAGAATTATTTTAAAGAAACTATTCAGGACTTTACATACAAAACTAGAACTGTGGTATTTGGAAAATACCACAAAACAAACAAAACCCACAAAACAGCAACAGTAACAAAAACATGATCTATTATGAGCAAAATGCATGGAGTACATGGATAAGCTGGAGACTAAGACAAAGCACAGCAATACAATTCCTTTCTACCACCATGCCTCCTTTTACTTATATATAGGGTGCATGCACTATACTACACAGCACTGCAATAGGTGAGGGACACTGTAAGAGTCACAAATGTTCTAATAGAACAAAGTAGCTTATTTAAAGGACTATCACTCTTTTGTGAAAGGACTATCACTCTTTCTGTGAAGGGACCAGTCTGCCAAGTTCAGTACTCTAGATGTGGAAGGTACTGTATTTATTTTGGTGAAGAGTGCTAGTTTTCCAAAACCATACAAATATTCCTCATTGAATTTGTAATACGTCTACATGACATAACATTGTGTAAGCAAAGATAAAATGTTAAAAATTACATTTTCATGATTAACAGGTTAAAACTTGTCCAGGGTTAGGGCTATATGAAGAATGCCTCCTTTCCACCTCCTTTTGCTCAAAAATAAAAAATAAAAATAATAATAAAAAAATCAGCTGTTATAAAGTCAGAAGGGTTAATACCTGAGATTATCTTTCTGCTGATTCCAATTCCTTATTTAACCTCCAGAATACAGTGGCAGCTTCCTGAAGTGGCAAGGTTTTGCAAGAGTTCATTAGAGATAAGACATCTGATCTCAGAATACGTATGCATCTTAGCAAGACAACACAATGCCTTGTCACTTGAAAATAAAGTTACATGAAATAAAGTTACTGACAAAACAGAAAGTGAGAAATATCTGCAGGACCCAAGTTAACACCACACAGCATTCATGTCTTATTAATCAAGTCTAAGTTCCTAATATCTATCCAGGGCAAGAGTGAAACAATAATTTGACTTGTGCTTTGTTTGACTATTTCTTTTATCATATTCATTTACTCTGACTAACTTCTGTATTTGTTCAATGCCCTCTGAAATTCCATAAGCAAATTTACTTGTGTTAAGTAGAATGAAATCACTTACATTATTTAAAATTAAAATTCCAGCCATTGCATTTTTGTCCACCAAGAATCACTTTTCTGCTTACTTAGCAAAGACAAAACTGTTTATGGAAAAAAAGTGATCAAAAACTGAAAGAAAAGATACTGTTTAGTCGAAGAAAAGGCTGTTTGGTTTAAAATTCCTTTTAAAGTACATCTCGCTTGACCTTTGGTTACTTAAAACATTATCCAGCTGGTCTCTCATCTATGTCCTTGTTATCCCATTGACTTGAATAACATTCTGAAGGTATAACTAAGAATCAGATTTGGCCTGAGGCACATAGATCAGTAGAGGCCATTCTTTTCAATGAAAATTAGTACTTCACTTATTCCTTTAAGGTATTTCAAAAGCCCAACATCCAAGAGACTTGAATATTAGATATCTAATGTTGTTGATAAGCAGGACTCTTTAAATGACAGCATTCAGCTGTGTGAGAGATTCTTTTCATATTGCTCTGCTTATGAGTTTCCAAATGCAGTGGACCATCTGCCAGCTGGGAAATCCCACTCCTGTTTGAAATAGCACTGCAAATTCTATTGGTGTTCATAGAATAAAGTTACTTGATTTAGGGAGCACACTGAAAGGTTCGTGCAGCACTTAGAAATGACTTAAATTAATAAGTCAGGCAGTATAAGGCATTTTTATATTGTTCTTCAAGAATCTCAGACACTCTCTATGAATGAATTGCCATTTAAAGTATATCTGTGAAGTTATCAGCTATGTTGTGCTTCTCACAGACGGTGAAGGTGGAAGCTTGTAGAATTAATAGCTTCACTTTTTTTTTTTTTTTTGAAGTCAAACCTTTGCAGCCTAAAATGCCATTTTTTTCCCCTGTGGTATCTTTTTGGAGGTCCCACCGAAGTTAGGACTTTATAGCCTCAAACATTTCACAAACTTTAGAATTCTAAAGGAAATTTCTAATCAGGTCTTGAGTCAATGTACAGTTTTTCTCTCTAAAAGAAAAAGCCACAGTCCTTTATAATAAACATCCTTTCACAGCTCTTGTACATGGTCACAAAAGCTTGATGGCAATTGGATTTCTGTTGAATCTTAAAATGTTAATGCTTCAAGTGAACAAATATTGATCATGAAATAATAATTGTAATCATAGATTAACAATTACCATATCCTTCCTTTGTAGAGACCCTACTAACAGTCCAAATAAACTGACACTTAAAAGTCTAACCAACTGACATGCTATATAATCCTGAAAATTAAAGAGTATTTATTTCTCTAGTAAAAGATGATTAATTGACGTAGGATGACTTGCATTAAAAAACTAATATATCTTGCTTGTGTGTACAGATAGAATACCTTTATTTAATACTAATTTGAAAGAAAAAAAAAAAAAAAAAAAAAAAAAGGAATGCTTTCTGAATGGTAAATACCATCCTCATTTCTCAGTGTCTTCAAAAATTAAATTATAACATTTGTTGTAATTATGTTGTACATTACATTGTACATTACATATACATTATACTACATTGATACATCTTTCTTATTTTCTTTCTCTAGGCCACACACAAAATGTATTTTTTGTAGGAAACAGGGAGAATATTGATGCAAAGATCAGCTTTTAGGATGGTGGGCAATACCTCATTGACAGATATCATGGGTTTTCACCCTTATTAATTGTAAGTGAAAAAGAGCCACCTGAATCTGGAAGTCCTGCTTAGTCATCATGCATCTTTCTTCAAGGCAATCTTTACTGAACAGGTATGAACAAACACAGATGGAGTATTCTATATTATTATGCTAATATATACCACTTTTTACTTCCCTCCTCTCAATTTTCTCAAAAAGCAAGGAGACTGTTTTTCAAACTGTAAAAATAAACTCCTTTCTAGCCATTAGGGAAAGGGAAACTTCAACAAGGTCTAAAGGTTCAGTGTGCCACATAACGTAATACTTACATTTTCTTGAAGGTGACACTGAAGGCTCTTTCTTTCTCAAAACTTTGTCTTCAGTGTTGAGTCCAGGCAGATGTAATTATTGCCCGTGAAATTACTAACAGACAGATACTAGCTGTTGAGTGTGATGATGTGACTTTTATTTGCAACACATATGCCCTTCATTTTTGTTATGAGAAGGTGAAAGAATCCAAGATTTTGCTAAGTGAATGAAAATCTGTTCACTGAAAAACTGTGCCTCACTTAAACCCTATTTAACTCTTGATTTGAGAAGTTTAATAGATGATAAGTGATGCCTCATCATAGTAGCAGCCTTTTGCTGAGGGCTCATTGTGCTTTGTGTAAAAGCTTTTTACATTATTGTTCCCATAGATTAAATACTTTTCTGTTTTTGACACTATCATTTAGAAAAGGGACTTTCCACCTATTTATTTATTAAAAAAAAAAAAAAAAAAAAAAAAAGATTAAGAAAGTATAATGCAATACCAATTTGGACATATTTCAAATCAAACACCATTGTACAATGTCACATTTCATTTGTACTTTGAAATTATAACTTGATTAACATCATTACACTAAAGCTTGTCCTATTGTTTAGCTAATGCATTTAACACAGAAGTAGATCAGGAACAATGGGTAACATATGTATGACAGCTGTATTTTGAATCCCATGGATTAGATTCGCATAAGTGTGGGAGTTGCAAAAGTCATGCAGCAGACCAAAACTAAATAAATGTAATCTTAAAACACAAAGCTCTCCATAAACTATTAATATTGGAAATGGAATTTTGACATTTATTATTTAAAGGCTTCAGCTTGAAGTGTTCTTAATTCCTTACCTACTTTACAAATTACAACTGTACAACTTTAGTGCAAAGTTTCTTCCTGACAGACAGGTACCTGCTGGAGGATTTTTAGCACAGTAAACCCAGATTATTGAAAGCTCTTCTAAAGATGTAATGCAGATTTGAGGGGGCAATTTAAAATCTCCTGACCTGTCAATGACTCTTCCCAAGAGAAGTTCCCTCAAGAAGAGACTGGATGACAAGATCAGAGGACCATTTTGAACTGATATTAATATTACAGTTTGCTTCTTTTCAATACTTTCAGAGGAATCTCAAGGGAGGAAAAGATCAGACAAGCTACCACAATTTTCATTGCTCTGCCCCACCCAGAGTCGATCCCAACACATACCACTGCCGAAGAAAATAAAACTGCATTCAGTACCCATTGTTAAATTGCATGCATTTATTAGGCATATTCCAGCCCTAATTCACATCTGGGGAGTTAGGGTAGCACATCCATAACAATGTTTAAAAACACTGTACATTCTACTACAGAAATGTTTTAGGACTCATGAAATGATTTTGTGCAAGTTTAGTTCATAAGGTATAGGATACCAACATCCATCAGAGCTGATGTTAGTTCTACACTAATGGCACAAAATTAAATGCAGTCAAATTATAGCAGTATAGCAAGTCATCATTCTAGATCTGAACTAGCTCAGTATTTGTGTATTCTTTGCAATGACACAGACACACACTTTCAGCTCACCTTCAGAACTTTTTGTACAATATGACTGAAACAAAGCAGTAAAGTCTTTTTAAAAGTGAGCTTTGTTTCCACTGCCCAGCCAGCATTATCTCTAGCTTAAGTACACACATTAGGCAGAGCAAACTCCCCAGTCAAATCTTGGATTAGAAAGGGAGAGAGAGGGAAAACATGTAACAAAATTTACTTGAGGAAAATCAAGGCTTATTATAACCCCTAAAAACATTTCCAAAATTAGGGATATTCATACAACTTTTTTTTTTTTTTTTTTTTTTTTTTTCCCTGCCAGAATTGTTTGCCTTTAATTAAATTTACCTGGATGATAAATGAAATGCTAGACAAAATGTGAGATTACTCATTATGACACTTTTCTACAGCTTTTGCTAGAAACTGATATTTATGAAATTACATAGAGTTTAAACTGAGTACAGAGAGAAAGGAAGGAAAGCTTTCACTTTTTAACTCTAAATATACTAAAACAGAAACACTATTTTCAATTATTCCAGTACCTCATTCAATGATTTGTCTTTTGATACATAAAATACATGAAATTGGTGTTTCTTTGTTTCTCTCAATGTATCTTCTTTAAAAATTAACTCTCAAGTTTTGTAAGATCAATATATTTATTGATATATATACCTAAATATTGGTCAAAGAGAATGCAGGCTTAACAAATATACTCCTGTCTTCAAAAACTCAGGCACAATTATGCAGTTGCATCATCATTCATGCTGGTACTCATCTCTTTTTTTTTTTTTTTTTTTCTTTGTATTGCCACCAAGAAGCCAGTTTTATATATAATTGTGTAAATACTTCTTCCTGATATAAACTTTTGGAAAGATCTATTGCATCTTATTCCTGGTCTCCACATTCTAAGCCTGAATCATATTGGGGAATGTTAACCTCAGTGTAAAAGAAAGGGTTAGGAGTTATCTGTTACTAGTGTTTCTAGAAAAGTGCAAATGTTTGAGTATCTATACTTTACATCTTTATCATGAAAGTAAAGCTTGAAATAATTTGATCAGTATTTGTCACATTAAAGTAATATGTTCCCCCTCCATCATACCCTCCCAAAAGCATGAAACTTGAAACAGATGTCCTGATTCTTTATTTTGAATCAGAACTTCTCACTGTTATCGACCATGTCAGCTTGAAAAGTTCCAACACAGGTTTTGCGTGGGTAGCTCTTGCATTTAGATATGTAACCACAATTCATGAAGCCAGTATTCTCATTTACTTAACAAAAGACGCAGCCAAGAAACCATCAATACTGTGTGTATGACAGGCAGCCTTGAGCCATCCCATGCTTAGTTATTTCCTTTGACATTTCCTAATAAAAATCTTTCCTACGAAAACCCCATGATAGAGGCCGACACTCAGGTTTTTTTTTTTTGCAAAGCTAAGAAAGTATTATGCCACAAACATCACCCCAATCCCTATCAAAAGTTAAAATATACGTTCCAGTCCATCATCCTCCCACATGTAAAAAATATTTGTTTATAAGTAAAAATTTTAATGGTGTGTACAGAAAACCCAGGCCAGCTGAGATTCAGTTCAACTATTTGACTTAAACCAAGTCCCATGCAGAATAAAAACTGGGAAAAATAAATGAAACCTTAAATAAGCAAGCAAGCATTACTACAGTTACATTTATGATTTTATTTTATTTTTGAGGAGGAGGAGGTGAAGCATTGTTCTGATTAGGGATAGGGGAGTATTTTCACACAACTGGCAGGAATAAGTTAGTGACACTATTTTTGTCCAAGTGCATATCCTAGCATTGTAGATGAATAGATAGAGGTTATCTTGTCTCATTCAAAACTAGTAGAGTTTCATTGGCTTGTCCCTTCATTCTCATTTTAAAAAACAATAGTGTATTAAGGTAGAAGAACTAGTGAAATTGCGAGGGGCCTTAGAGACTAGTACCTTCCCCTTTGTATTGGCACTGCTGTAATTCTTGGAGTTCCCCACTCTTACTCCCCAACACTTACTTAACTCAATGAACTCTTCCCAGAACATGATCAGTTTTTGGCCACACCACCAGAACGTAGTTACTAGGGTCATTCTTAGGGTAGATTTCTTACTCATAACCTTTTGAGGATTTCAAGAAATGGTCATATTACTTGGTGAAAACGTTATTTATTTTTATGTGGTAGCAGGTGCCTCCAGAGCATGGATATTCATGCTTGAAATCAGTTTGCACTAGATTCTACACAACCAGTGAAATGCTTGCAGTGGACTTCAGGAAACTAGAGCAGTCTTGTAAATGCAGATGTGACCAAAATGGGGATGCACTTGCAAAAGTTTTGGAAATGTTGTGGTACAATGCTGAGAGTTGTATAGGTGATTCAGTGAGACAGAAAAAGCACTGAGCAGGGATATGACAACAGACTTTTTTTTTTTTTTTTTTTTTTTGCTGTAGTAAGGGGAAATAAAAGAAAGAATGAACCAATTTAAGAGAGAGAACTAGAAAAAGCTAGGAATCACACTCGGAGAAAATGGAAATAAAAGCATACAATATAGATGAGATAGAATGAGCAGCTCTTTCTCTTTACTTCCTTCACCAGTCATCAAACCCATTTTCTGCATTTCTTCCTGACATGTACAAAAATCATAGCCTATGATCTTTTCTCCCCTCAGGACAAAAGCCTAGCTTTTTTGTCCATGAAAATCTGATTGCTCTCTAAACCTTTTTATTTCGTTATTGAACAAATAATGTCTTGAACTATTAAATGTCTGTAAAACTTTTCCAGAGTCTCTCTCTTGGGCATCTTCATGTTTCAGAAAGACACTTCTTGTGTGCATACAAATTCATTTAACAGACTGTCATACCTAAGGCTATGGGATAGTTTTGTTTGGCTGATACCATTGCACCAGACAGAGTGAAGACCTAATTTGCACTTTGATCTGTTCTTTACTGTTCAGTAAACATCAGAGCAGCATTTCTGCTGTAGTAAAGGTTTCCTTTCTATTTAAAAACAGACCATACCAAGAGTGCTAAAAGAAGAAGAAGAAAAAAAAAAAACTAGTTTATTGGATGCCACTGGAGAACTGGAGATAGACATACCAGAGATACGACTACTAAAAAAAAAAAGGTGCTTCACAAAATCAGTGTTACAAAAGCTTTGCAAAAAATACTCAGAAAAATACTTCTACTCATTTGCATGTACTTTCAGACTCTTGATATTTAAATCAACTAACGCAAAGTGAGGTAGTTAAAGTATTAAGATTTGAGGGGTCTGCTTAAGAATTTTATTCTAGCTAAATGAACATTTCTTTCCAATAAAAACTAAGTCTGTGACTGTTTCCAGCCCTCACATCTAATTCTGGGTTTGCCCCTCCACACAGTTATCTTTCTGTATTGTCACTCTTTGGTTCTTTCTTAAAATTCTGGCAGTTAACAAGCTACGTAATGAGTCCATCCCTTCCAGGCATGGGCACCTGGCCTTGTTAATATTTATCATTGTCTGGAGTCCATCCCCAAGAGGATGGACCTGGACTTCTTAAGATTTCTTAAGGTCGGAATGATTGTTTTTCGTCACTTTTTTTTTTTTTTTTTCCTGAAATGGTATATAAGTCAGGTCCTGCACCCTGCAATCACTTGGCAGAGAACAGGGGAGCAGAGAAGGAAATGCTGTCCAAATGTTTTTTCACTATGACTGTAGTTCATAAAACTTCTGGCTGACCTGTCTTAAATTTTACTTGGTTTATTTGCACTCGGAGTACCTATATTTTCTGACACAAGTTACCATTTTTTTCTTTGGGGACGCAGTATTATTGACCAAAGAGACAAAAAAATTATTGACCTCTTATAGCTTGAATTTACTGATTTGCTTATGTTAGCTTCTGAGCCAAAAAAAAATAAAGCATACATGTGACAGAGACCTGGAGTACTGGGTCCCAGGGAATGGAGGCCAGTGGACATGGAAAAGCTACGTCCACAAAATGGGGGGTTAGAAAAAAAGAGATAAATGAAAATGTCTGTATGAAAGAACTAACAACATAAGAGAAAGGATTGAAGATAGCAAAGCCAGAAATTATTATTATGATAATCTAAACCGACATCAAAAATAACCAAGATTATAAGATTTACTTGAATTAATTGCAGCAGAATTAGAACTGAGTTTGCTGAGAAAAAAATGAAATTGGCAGACATAACCAATCACAATTTTGTCAAGGTACTCACTAGTTAAATATCTTCACTGTTAAAATTTGGAACCTTATTCTATCACTCTAAATTTGTCTTGCTTTAGCTTCCAGCCATTGAATTTTGTTACATGTTTGTCTTCTGTATTGTAGAACCCTTGATCAAAGTTCTCTTTGCCAGGAGATACTTCCAGTGTGAGAGACAGTCATTCACCCACACAGGCAAGCATGTATGCCCCCACCTTAATTTTCTCTTTTATCTCTTTGATAGAAGATTTAAAACCTCAAGGAGGCATGTTTTCAAATCTTTTAATCATTCTCCTGGATTTTCTCCAAACTTTCTCCTATTTCAACTACCACATAGGGCACTGCATTCCAGTAGTGCTTGCACTTGTACTAAGATCATATTGCTCCCTAGTTTTACACAAGATTTCCTTCTCTATACTTTTAACTCTTCTTTTTGGGAACTCACATTTTGCTTGTTGTGCACTGCGAACATCTAAATTATTCTCAAAGTCTCCGGTGGGCTAACATTTCCCATCTGGACTGTATAGTCTCAAGTCTTTGCCTGAAAGTACTCTATGGAGGAATCAAGGTTGCCTCTACATTTGGGGAGTTGGTGGGATGGTACCTAAGCCTATAATCCATTCTTAAAAACACCATTATAATTAATCTTCCTTATTTGTCCATTTTTGCTTATCACATCTTTCCCCACTGCATCTGTAGAAAATAGGTCGAAAAATCTTTTGTGTTCTGGAAAAAAAAAAATGCACCAGTAAACCAGAATAGCATGATTTTACTTCATGCCCATTACAATGCCTCTTTGTGCTATTATTCTTATCTTTATGGAAATAAATAAATAAATAAAATAAAATAAAATAAAATAAAATAAAATAAAATAAAATAAAATAAAATAAAAAATCCATTGTGTTGAGATATACTTATTTACTTCGCATAGGTGGAGAACTGAAGAGTTCCATACATATTACAGTCATATGCCTGGAAAATAAGAGTAGAGAGGATATCAGGTTCATGGGAAAACAAGGGTGCTCAGATTTCCCACCTCAATATTCAGCTCTTATGTCCTACACAGGAACCCTGTTCTACTGTGGTGGTTTTACCCAGCTGGCCACCTGAGCTCTGCCACTACCACTCTCTCACTCCTCCTCCTCAAAGGAAAAGGGAGAGAAAATACAATGAAAAAAGATTAAGGGATGAGATAAGGATAGGAAGATCACCTACCAGTTATTGTCATGGGCAAAACATATTCAGCATAAGGAGGTTAATATAATTTATTGCTTATTACTAACAAGCTAGAGCAGTGAGAAACTAAATATATATATATATAAAAATAGAAACACTGTCCCCCCATCCACACTTTTCTATGTTCTCCCCCCTAGCAGCACCAAAAGAATGCGGAATGGGAACCGCGGTCAGTCCATAATACTTTGTCTCCACTGCTCCTTCATGGTCACTCTCTGCCCCTGCTCCACATGGGGTCCCTCCCATGGGATGCCATGCTTCCTGAACTGATCCTGTGAGGGCTTCCCACAGCCAACAGCTCTTCAAGAACTGCTCCCATATGGCTCTGTACCATGGGGTTTATCCCCCAGGAGCAAACTGTTCCAGCACGGGTCCCCCATGGGTGGCAGCTCCCCCCAGATCCCCTGCTCCTGCATGGGCTCCTCTCCACGGGCTGCAGCTCCGGCCCGGGGCCTGCTCCTGCGGGGGCTCTCCATGGGCCGCAACCTCCTCCAGGCCACATCCACCTGCTCCACCGGGGGCTCCTCCACAGGCTGCAGCATGGAGATCTGCTCCATGTGGGACCCATGGGCTGCAGGGGGACAGCCTGATCTGCCAGGGGCCTCTGCACAGGCCACAGGGGAACTGCTGCTGCGTGCCTGGAGCATGTGTTGCCCTCCTTCTGCACTGACCTTGGGGTCTGCAGGGCTGGTTCTCACTCCTCTCTCCCAGCTGCTGTTGTGCAGCAGTTTTTTCCTTTCTTAAATCTGCTTTCCCAAAGGCCCAGTCTGTTGCTCATTGGCTCTGCTCTAGCCAGCGGTGGGTCCCTTTTAAAGCTGGTTGGAGCTGGCTCGTATCTGACATGGGGCAGCTGCTGTATTCTTCTCACAGACACCACCTCTGCAGCTCCCCCCCCCCCCCCCCCCAATACCAAACCCTTGCCATGTAAATCCAATAATCCTATCTTCTTCTGTTTGAATTGTTTCCTAACTGCAACATGCAACATAATAATCAGTATTTGATTCTATTGTATGTTTGAATCTTCTTTGCTTTCTAGGCTTATTTGAGGATATAGCTGGGGATAAAATTGCATTTGATGAAATTAATCAGAGAATTCAATTTACTGAGCAGGAGGAAAAACAGGATCAGGTATGTTTCTGTCCTTAGGACCCCCCCCCCCCGAACCAGCTCAAAATATTTTCCCTAGTTTGTGAACTTTATTGACTTCTTGAAGTTCTCAGTTAAGGATCAGAAGTCCTCTACCTTTGGCCTATCTTCCTTTTTCTTTAAAACAAAAATAAGAACACAAACGGGAATATTTAAAGTATCCATATTAAGTTAATGATTGTTTTCATCTAGCCAGGCTGCTTTCAGGACATAAGAAAGTTAAGTTCCATAAGAAGAGAGGGCTTCTTTAACTGGGAGAACAATACAGCTGAAAGAGTAGATGGATTTGGGGACACACATCCTCCCATGAGTTTAAAATAGAAACAGACAGCTTGTCTAAAATGTCATACTACTAAGATATGCTAGTTTTAAACTTTTTTTACCTGAAAAGTTTTGTTCTTGTGTTCCATATCATTCATGGCTTTCTAATCTCTATTTCTAGCAGAATTAGGCAAAAAGAGCGTTTCCTCTGATTTCTGCTGAAGCAGCAGTCCTTCCCAGCAAAAAACTTGCTTCAATAAGTGATGAGAAGCAGAATATTACCATATCTAGTCATGATGATGTTTAGCCAAGGATAGAGAGACTTAGATGCTGGTCCTTGCTCCCAAGAATGCATGTAGATTTTAGCCAGTGTCTGTTTACAATAAATATCAAAACAATCTCGGAAGCGCATGTACTGCTCCCATTTATCAGATGAATTTTTTAACCATTGGATAAAAGAAAGATGTCTTCCTATTGTTCCATTTTCTTCTCACCTTTAGGCTCTGTGCCTTCTGCTAACAGCAGCAAACTAGAGGAGGAAATAACTATCTAATAATGCCATATTAGCCACACAAATTACATCTGAGCTGTTGTTCTAATAACTTTTCATGTAGCTATAAATTAGCCTTAATTTTTTACATTTGCAATGATTGTGTTCATAAAATAAAATTTTGAATTTTATGATTCCTGAAGTGTAAGATTTAACCTTGAAGATCTGAAATCTCTCTTCTATTTTCTTCTTTTTTTTTTTCTCCCCTCATGTCTGTTTTAATAGATGAGTTTGTCTAAGGCCACTCTGTTAACATCCTCACACATTCTGTCACAGGAGAGCTGGAGGGAATGCCTTTTCTGTCTGAGGTGTTGTGGTTTAGCCTTGACAGGCAGCTCAGCACCACACAACCACATGCTCACTCTCCCTTGGTGGCCTGGCTGAGAGAATCAGAAAGGTAAAAGTGTGAGAACTCACTGGTTGACATAAAGACAGTTTACTAGGTAAAGCAAAAACCATGTGCACAACCAAAGCAAAACCAGGGATTCATTTGCTACTTCCCATCATCAGGCAGGTGTTCAGCCACTCCCAACAAAGCAGGGTGCACCACACATAATGGTTTCTTGGGAAGACAAACGCCGTAACTCCAAATGCCCCTCCCCTACCCACCCCTTTACCCCAGCTGTTATTGCTGAGCATGACACCACATGGTGTAGGACATCCCTTTGCCAGTCTGGGCTAACTGTCCTGGCTGTGTCCTCCCCCAGCTCCTGGTACATCCCCAGCCTCCTCGCTGGTGGGGCAGCACAAGGAGCAGAAAGGTCCTTGGCTCTGTGCAAGCACTGCTCTGCAGCAACTGAAACATCCCTGTTTTATCACCACTATTTTCATCAAAAATCTAAAACACAGCATTGTGTGAGCTTCTATGAATAAAATTATCTCCATCCCAGACAAAACCACAACAGCAATCATGAATTTAATAAGCCACAGGCCTTCTGACTTTCAGATGCTGGAGCATCATTTAAAGCAGAGAGTGGTTAGTGCATCTCCTTCACTGTGACTTCTATTTGAATGATTTACATGTGCTGCCACCTCTTTCTACTTGTGATTATGTGACATCTTTCTGGCAACTACTGCAAGTGAAACAAATAGAAAAGTATTTGTGTATTTTTAGTTGTCTATAATGCAATGATTGTGCTGTCACTTTTGCTCTTCATTTTGTCTCCCACGCCCATCTGTTCTGTTCCTCTGCTGCATTCTGTACATCCTTCTTTGCCACCTGATTCTCTCACCCACCTCTTCCCTTCAGTGAACTGGGAGCAAGGAGGGGAGACTGCCATCTGACCTATAATTTCCTCACAGACCACTATCAAATGTTGTATAGGACACAACCTAAGGAGTGCAGCTCTTTTCTTATTCCCCCCAGTTATTTCAAAGCTTACACATTTGAGGTATGTTTTTAGCAGTTTTAATTTACCTCCGAATAAATATATTTGCTTTATAAATCTCCTGCACTTATGCTGAAGATTTGTGTAATTGTTTGTGTCCATTTTATGCACTTATCTATGAACTGTTTCACAGGTGAAAGGCTCAGGCTTCAGTTTTATAGTAGATGCCAGACCAGCAGAAAATAGCATTGTAAATGTGTTGTAGATTTCTTTCTTCTTCTGTCTTATCTGTGAATTTTAAACGAGGTCCTGAATCAGGACTATTGAACTTTTTTTTTTTTTTTTTTTTTTTTTTTTAGAATATCTGACTTTCAGATATCATTATCTCTCAGATGATAGTCTCAGTCTATTCCATATTCCTACAACCTTTATTAGTTTACAGGTGTGTGATCACCTTTAACGTCCAAAACAACCTGTGTCATAAGTGAGTGCTCAAACGAGGAACAGATTTCTGACCCTTCTGTCCCCCCTGAGTGTGCCAAAATGGCAACCATTGTTATGCCAAATTTCTTTTTCACTGTTGCTGCTCTTTTTTTTTTTTTTTTTTCTGTCTTGAAAAATTTCTAATACTATGGATATAGCTATACAATTTATTTACTGATTTTCAGTGTTTTATTTTCTATGGCAGATAAATGAATATTCTTCCCATTGATATTAAATTTGCCTAAAATGAAATGCATTTTTTATTTTTGTTTTCCCCCAAAAATTCAAGCATTTGAGAATACATTGCTTAGCTCTATAAATTCAGACATCTTTTTGATCCATATTCTGATAGTTGTAAGGATTTCAAAGCCCCTGTCTGATTTTGAGTGATCTGTATTGAGAAGCAGAACTTAAAACTTTTGTTTTCATTTTCATCAAAGGAGCTGAACAAACTGGAGAGACATCCACAAATCGTCAGCTGTTTTGTGAAAAAGTACTATGTTCGCCACTTGAAGCATGTTCCATTTTCCCCATCATCTTCAACTGGCAAAAAGAAAGAAAAGTATTGACAATTTAAACTCTTTCAGTTCTGAGTTATGCCAGTATAGCAATATACTTGTAATGTGTACTTGGGCAATAGCAGGGCACTTGGTGTGGCAATCACTCAAACTGTGAAAAGAGCACATACTTACACATATGTCTCAGACAAAAATAATAATAATAATAATAATAAAATACTTTTTTAGTACTTTCTAATGATTAGATATAATGGTCTGAGTATTGCAATGACAACACTGAATATTTCAGGCAAGAAGAAGGGAAAGGGGGTGGAAATATGACCTTAATCATGCATAAACAGCAGAATTCATTTTGTTTCTGCTTGTATGCCACATTTTATGTCAGCAGTGCTCCTCAAAATGCTGTGCCCATTTTGGTGTGTGCACAAAAGCATGTATTTGTTAATGCATACATGTATACTTCTCTAAGGTGCCGTAGCAAAAAAAAAAAAAAAAAAAAAAAGAATTAAAAAAAAATAAATCATTCCAAATAAGTCTAGTCATTAATTTCCAAATTATCTGTGTTTCTGTTACAAACCCATTGGAATGTTTTTGTGTGGCAAATTTGGAAGACTGTCTTCCTTTTTCACGAGTTATCTGCATGGTGTGCTATATGCTAACCTTTCGCTCTTGAGGCCTGATGTTACTGTTTTGGCATAGATAAGAGTAAACATGTCTAATTAATCCTTCAGAAACATCTACACAAAAAGCACCTTCAAGATAGGTAAAGTAGAACAAAGTGCCACTAAGTAGCTACTAAGTGCTAAAGTAGCTTCAAAATCGTACTGCTAATTTGGTTTCTATTGCAGAAAGGTCTTTTTAGAATCTAGAGAAATCCATTTTGAAGAATGAGCTAGCGTATAATAGTTCTGCCATGGCTTCACCCTTTCTTGATTTTTTTGTTTTGTTTTGTTTTTCCAAAGAAAACCAGCAAATTCATTCTACTGTTATTGTTCATCCATTATACTACATCTTTAACTGTTCGAATCTTCTAAAACAGAAACGGTGTTTTCCTGACTATAGGCATAGAACTGTGTCCTTAAAAAACAAAACAAACAAAAAAAAAAAATAGGATACAATGTTAATATAATATACTGAAAGGACTAGAAGAACAATAAAACTGTTACAGAGCTTCAGCCGAAATGATGAGTTTCTCCTTTACCCTTGTGTCTCTTTGAAGATAATAGGTTTTTAAGAACTCTAGTTTTTCAGTTATAGTTCCTAGGAAATTTGTCCAGCAGGCCATAGTGTTCAAGGCTACACTTAGCTGTAGCAAATATATCAAAGAAAAAGCAATACTCTTTAAAAAAGATATATGTGGTATTTAGCAGGAATAGTGTGCCTTTAAAAAAGACACTCCAAGTTCTACCTACAATTGTTTATGTGAGTGTACTTGAAAGTGAGCCAAAGGGCTGGAATTCCAAAACACCTGCGTTTATCAAAGGAGTTCATTTACTGAGGGATTAATCAGCCAAATGAAAATCCTTTATGACTATTATGCATTTTCAAGGACATTTGGGTAGGCAAACCTTCAAGTCAAAGTGGAAACCTGTCCCTTGGAACTGAATTCTGGGACAAAAATTAGTGAAACCAAACTTACTGAAAAAGTTGAGTAGAGAAACTGCTGGTGAAATTATGTCTGCTAAATGTTCTCAGCATGGCTGAGTATACAGAATAGAGATTAACTGTCATGGCAGTCTGCAGCCAAGAGGTACTTCCCAACATTTTTTCCAAAGTTATCACGTATCTGAATAACTACATTTATAAGCAACATGCTCTGTGGAAGCTGACAGAAAGAATGGTATAAGACTGAGGATTGATCACGCCATTTCCTAGACTGTGCATGCAATGTGCAAATTACTAGACAAGTAATGCACAGCAAAACGGCAGGAGGTGGCTCAACCAACTTCAGACTTCTGGGTTGCACCGAAACACCTGAAAATTTGCTCATGTGGTTTTAAGGCAATGTTTTTACTTGTATGTTTTTGCAATAAGCTGAAGCTGTGACAAAGAAAAAAAATATATATGTGGAATACCTTCTCTCACATTTCAGGTCCGTATTTTAGCAAGAGACAAGAATATGTGTTTCTCTGCTTAGCAGTATATAATGTTTTAACCCAGCTTTGCTTTGGTTGGCCTTCAGGAATAAGAAATAGGATCTGCTTTTGACAGCCTAAGATTAGTATATTATTTTGTTGTGCTCTGTGCTTGCATAGCTAAACTTGAAGCCTACATGACTGACAAAGTTAAACGAATCTAAGAACTGGTTACAAAAGAAAATATAGTAGAAGTTACTAGCACAAGGCAGTATTTTATAACATGCTTTAGCAACTAGAAGAAACATACTCATTTTCTTTGACTATCATTCACTTTTACATTTTTTTCCAGCAACTTGGCAATATTGAATATTTACTTGTTTAGTAGGGGTGGTTTTTGAAATTTACTTTTAACAGCTTTTTGAAACAGATCTATATAGAAAGTTGTAAGTCAAATTAATAATAGGATAGAAAATAGGAATCTAGGAATAGAATAGATTTAGACAGATTATCAGGGTATCAAAATTATGTAGGACTGTGTGCTACTCTACTTCCTTTGAATCTATTAATCCTATTGTGGTGGTTTTACCATGCTAGGCAGCTGAACACCACCACTGCTCTCTCACTGCACTCCTCTCCTTAGAAGAGGAGGGGAAGAAGTAAAGGAAAGAACAACTCATGGGTTGAGATAAGGATAATTTAATTAAAGGGAAAATAATTATCAAGAAAAGATTATTATTAATTAAACAATTTAACTAAAGGGAAAAAAAGGAAAGGGGAAAAGGGAGGGGGAAAGGGAAAAAACAAAACAAGTAAAGGCTATGTGGAAGTGCGGAGGAAAGAAATTACTCTGTACTTCCCACAAATGAGCGATGCTTGACCACATCCTTGAAGCAGGGCCTCAATGCACATAGCTGGTATTCGGGAGGAGGACAAACGTTTTCACAATGAGAGCCCACCCCTCCCCTCTTTTTCCCTTTTCCACCTTTTATTGCTGAGTGTGACATCCTATGGTATGGAATATCCCTTTGGTTGGGTTAGGTCAGCTGCCCTGGTGATGTTTCTTCCTCACTTTTTTGCCCACCCCCTAGGAGGGTTAGAGAGAGTCCTGATGCTGTGCCAGCACTGCTCAGCAGCAGACACAGCACCGGTGTGATACCACTGCTGTTCTAGCTACAAGTGCAGAGTGCAGCACTGTGTGGGCTGCTGCAGGGAAAGTTAACATCCCAGCCAGACCCAGTACATCTATTGATCTTGAACTGGAGCATTCAACCTTATCACTGGATTGATTTTATTAAGTTATTTTGTGTGAATGCACTGCCCACTTTTAAGATCAATATGATGATTTTTTTCCAGAGGATTCTTGTAGTTAAGGGATACACTTTGTCTAGACGAGTTAGCAATTTATTGTTTTACTCAAAGAAGTTTTCATGGGTGTTCATAACCTTATGGAGTGCAAAAAGACAGTCCTATATCTAGTTATTCCTCTAAAAATTGTTTTGGGAAGTCAGAATTATGACTTATGCCAAGGAACAGTCTTCAAATAAGTATTAAACAGTCTTTCTAATTAGGTCTGAAAGCACAAGTATCACAGAAGATATTCCTGTAGAGTTAGGCTACTGTGGAAGATGGGACAGCAATTATAAATAAATAAATGTTTTCTGCTAGTTATGTGTATGTACGTTTGTGTAAGATACACTTTTATGTATGTGTGTGAGTATATGTACAATCTCCCTGGAAAAGTAAATTATGTGGAGAATGCTTCAGAGGCTTATAAAGGTCATGTAAACATAAAAGTTTTTAAAAAAACATCTGAATCTGCTTCAGTTATGCTATCAGCAGAGTGCTTGGGGAGACAGCCAGAGGTCACTTACCCACCAGTACTTACTGAGTAGAGAGTTTGTCTGATGCAAAATGTTGCTCCTTACCCCTCCTAAGACAGTGTAAGTGTACCTGACCTAAAAGAAGCCTTCAGTGTATTTTATCTAAAAAAGAAACATTGCTTACTGTTCCTGTTCACTTCAGAAACCCATCATAGTTCACAACTTAAACTTCAGCTAAAGGCCATTGTTTGGATTAAGCCTGAAGGGTTTCTTTCTAAAGGAATAAGGATATGGAGAGAGGAAGAAGTATCGCTGAAGTAGGTGGCACTGATACAGTTGTATAATACAAACATCTAGAATCAAAGTGCAGAAAATTTACTATGGCAGGAAAATACAATAAGTTGCAAATAGAAGCAAATTTCTGTTTCACAATGCACTTAAAATAGATTGAAGACAGTCAGTTCAGGTCTCTTTGTTAAGGTAATGAACATAAAATTCCCAGTAAAATGGCACAATCTGATTTGTACAGCCAGCCTGTACAGGTTCAGGAACGGCTACATATCAGGGATGGTGTTTTCCTTGTATGTATGTTTTGGCTGGCTCCTTGCAGATATGAGATTTCAGTAATCATGCATTGACTGCATATGTCTATGTAAGTCCTTTTGAAAGGTTTCAAACCAGTCAGCCAGATTCAGGCACCTTTTGCAGGAGGGGAGATATGTCATAAACAGCTCACTTCTTCCAGTTGTATAAAAACTGACAGCTTGCAGAATGGAGAGAGGTTCTATTGGTGCCCACATTAAGGAAAAGATAAAGTATAACTCAGCCCTGATCAGATTTAAGGTTGAGAGAGATCTTTGAACTGCATCAAAGCAAGATAAAACTTCATTTCTCATTTGCCTCATATCAGATGGAAACAAACCCTGCTCCAAGACAGATACCCATAGGAAGCCCCACTCTATTCTTTTGATCACAGAACTCCTATTACACTTCTCACTGATAAAGTTGCAGTGCTCTAAGAAGTAAATCACTGTCATTGCCTTTCATTCTTGCAATATTGGGGACTGAAACACTTTCCTATCATACATTTGGGAGATATCTCCCATACTGCAGCTGAGCAACATGCCTATTAGACTGAGTTGGTCTTCAAGAAGTCATAGGAAGGATTAAAATGAGAGTTTAAGCTGCCAGGTTTCTTTAAGTATATGCTAACCATATGCAATGAGCAAGTACTTGAGGCATGGTCACAGGAGTAAGATGGCTAAATACGTGTACAGTCAACATTTGGATCCTTGTATCTGAACTTGAAGGATGACTTCCCTATGTGTCAGATCAAAGCCGTTTCTCAGTGAGCACTGTTTTCCAGGCATACCCATTACCAATGCCCACAGGTCTTAGAGATGGCATTAGGACAAAACAATGCCACAGCAGTCCTTCTCCAGTCAAACCATTAATGGGTTTATCTCAGGAGACTGAAAGTTTTTTTTTTTTTTTTTTTTTTTTCCTTCATATTTTTGTCTTTCCACTTTGTGTCATGAATTCTAAGTAGAAACATGATTAGAGAAGTATCTTGCTCTTTAGTCTCTCTCACTTACATTTTCACACTTGAAGGGCATTATGACAAGTTTGTACTTTGTCATGAATGTGTTGGGTACACAAAATTTACTAAAAATATCTATTAAATATATCTGGTAAAAACTGTTGGCTTTAATCATACAAAGGGAGAACAAATAGACAAAGTGTTTCATGATTTTTAGGAATTTATTTTCCCCACTATTTTCACAGGCCTGTGTTTGGAATTTCAAACTGTCACTGAATATAGCCAAACTGTCAACACACGTGTCTGACATTACACAGCTCAAACTTGATATTCTTGGGTAACTTGGGGCTCTTAATTAGATACTTGACCTAAAATTTTCAAAAGTGATTTTAGATGTTTCTCTTGGGATGCACAATTTAAGAATGTTTAAAGAGATGAAATCTTTTTAGGTTCCAAATGCTTTTTCTATGTAACTACAGGGATCTTTTTAAGAACAGAAAAATTAGGACGATTAGGATGATTTAAGCGCATTTGTAAGGACTTACTCAGGCCTAGCTGTATATATATATATGTCATCTTGTGTGAAGTCCTAGAGGAAATCAAGTGCCAAAGGCAGTCATTAGGCTGAGCTGCCTAAGGGTAAGAGAGTTGATATGATTTCAAGGTGCTGAAAGTGACCTAAACCAGGAGTGATACACTGTTTTATAATATTTCTGACTGAAGGAATTTTACACATCTGGGTAGTGTCCAACAGCCCCCCCAAAAAAACTGATTAAATATTTCACAAAACTAGTAAATTCAAAACAAAACTTCTTCATTTATGGAAAAAAAAAAAAGAACAAAAAAAAAAAAAAAAAAAGAAGAGTTATACTTCTTGTTCTTCTTGTTTCCTGTATTTAGTGATGCTAATTTTATTTTATTTTTATTTTTTTATTTTTTTTTCCCATAAATGTATTTTTTTCTCTGGTTGAATTGTACAGAAACAATTTGAGCAACAACAACCAAAAGGACCAAAAATCCTTTGGCTTGAAGTAGCTATACCTTTAACATGGCTTGGGAAAAATTAGAGTAAAGACAGTAAAGATGAAAACTGGAACACTTCCTTAATATTTATCCAATTTTTCTTATATCTTCATTAAAAAAATAAAAAAAAATAAAAATTAACCAGTATTATTCGTTCAAATATATCTTCACTGTGTTATTTGATATTGTTATAATGTAATCACTTTTGATTACAGATATTGCTATCATCTGCTCTGCTTTTAATTAATTAATCACCATTTAATTAATTTCCTATTATAATCTATCAGATGATATCATGTGATACCTTGTAATGCCATTTTCTATTAACCAGATTTGGTGTTATGAGCTGAAATTTATCTTTTAAGGATCCCAACATTCAAAGTTATCTCTAAAGAGTTTTAATTCTCTACAGAGTTGTGCTACCGATAATTCAATCTGCTCTATTTCATGTTTGTGAAATTAATTATTGCATATTGAAGATTTTTTTCATTCACTTTGCCTATAGCAGTTTTGCTGTCAGCGGTAGTGTTCTTGATGATTTTAGTTATGTGTTGGGTCCTCATACTGCTTACATGTATACATGGAAATAATTGTACCCAGATAAAGTGTCTCATTCGATTGACAGGAACTCAATAATATTACATTTACTGTCAGAAGTGTTTGCAGGATCGGAGATTCAGCAAGTATCAAACGTTAATAAATGTTATTAAAAATCTATATGGATTTCTCCATTTCTTGTTCATGCTTTTAATTTCCTGGGTTTCTTTTTAACATAAATCCTCCACATGACCATATTGCATTTTTATTTAATGAAATTAATATTAATCTACTTATATTTTGTAGATGCGTTTTTCACAAGAACCTAGACATTTGTGTGTGTTTGTGTATTTCCATACACACTCAGCTTAGGTTTTTCCATAGTATTAGAAGAAACTTCAGGTATCTGCTTTTAGAGATAATTTGTGCCTTTGCAGCAATAGGAGTATGCCAAGTTCATCACCAGGATTTCATCCAATATTTCTCTAAATTGTAAAGCCATGAAATTACCTTCTGCCCAGTGTCAGGGTAGATGGTCTTCATATTGTCCTGAAGCAGACAGAGACAGAGAGAAACTTCCCCCATGTTTCTGGAGGAAGAGAGTCTTCAGCGTCCTCTTCTGGAGTATGACGGGACATAGCACTTGTCTTTTAATGTAATTAATAGCCATACTTAGTGTTAATGTTTCTGGTCTGTGAAACGGGATCTTGCCATTCATTCTGCACCTCTTATCTCTGCCTTGCCTTCTACATAGAAATATGCCTGTGAACACTTCTATGGTGACATTAAGAAATAAACTTTTGAATGATGTATTTAACAATATCCCCATGAGCTTATCTGAAGACTGGACACTACTATATATGTAGTAATGAAACCATTGAGATATGATTTTTTCCTAGTAGAAGAGGATTTGTTCACATTAAATGTAGGAGGGGATGTTACCCAAACGATTCCAAAGGATTCTAAGTGCCTTTATATATATATATATATATATATATATATATTTTGTCTATTTCTAAAAAATATTATGTGTGTGTTTATATATATATATATATATATATATATATATATATATATATAAAATCTATTACTCAAAAACGGGTAAGTAGGATGTTTCTGTAATATGCAATAATAAACAGAAGCTGTCTCTAGATCCTGATAATGACTGTCATTAGTAATACCGGAACATTAGAAGCAGAGGGATTTCCCTTCTGGGAAATGGTGCATTTGTAAACTGCACTCTGAACTTGGAGCTTTCAAAGCAAAGAGGCTTTTTACAAAGCTGTTTTACAGACAGAAAATTTGGTTCTATGTACTCGAGGTTTATATAAAAAGGAACCCTCTTTTACAAGTATACACATCAAAATGAAGTCTTATGTTCTTTGAAATTAATAGGATTACACTGTGTCATCAGGGTCTCACAAGACTATCTGCAGAACTGCAAACTAAACTTCTTATTACAATATAATATTTATTATGCAGTTACTAATCAAATGTTAGTTTCTGTAATTTTATGAACATACCATACTAAATTTCATTAAGCTATGTACACAGCAGGAAATAGCGTAAAATGCAATCATATCACTTAATAGATTGCAGGTAATTAATTTATTTTTAGAGAAAATATGCTACTCTTATCAATGTTGAGGCATGCTTATCTTAAAGCATGTGCTTACATCCATTGAAGCCAGTGCAATGCCTGCTTTGGTACCGCTCTCTAAATAAGCAGTAAACATAGACTTTTGCTGAGTTAAGCTCAGTTGTTATAGACTAGCAGCTCTGTTGTACTGAAAGAGAAAGGTATTTTCACTAATTGTTTTCTACCAAATTTTGATAAAACCTCAATATATGTTACACTTGCCTAGATATAGTTCATAAGAGTGATTTTTTTTTTTTTTTTTAGCTCTGAAGACTGGTAACTAGTAGAGCAAATTTGCTACAAATTAGTAATCTATACATCATTTATCAGTGTTACACATTTTTATTTTAGCAATGGTATGCTTGTGTTTCTTTACTTACACATTTACTACATGTAGCTATAGGATGCTTTTATCTATACACTTTAAGATGTCTACTTCCTGGCAAAGTGTATTTCTAACAATTTGTAGTCTCATAGTACTTTAGATGGGATAAATTTCTTGAAAAGTATAAAACTTTGTTCTTTGTCTATGGACTACTTTGTTCTTAATGATAAGCTATCCAAAAGCAAATCCATTATTCCACACAATCAGAGAATCATAGAACCATTAAGGTTGGAAAAGACGTCCAAGATAATCTGGTCCAACCATCCCCCTATCACCAATATTACCCACTAAACCATGTCCCTAAGCACTACGTCCAGCCTTTCCTTAAACACCCTCAGGGATGAAGACTCCACCACCTCCCTGGGCAACCTGTTCCAATTCCTAGCTACCCTTTCTGAGAATAATTTTCTCCTCATATCCAACCTGCACATGCAGTAGACTATACATTTCCAAAGCATATGCAAAACTTCAAGATAATGTGTTTCTAATATGTTTGCTTATCAATCTTTCCATTCATATCTATGCATAATTCCCAAGGACTATAAAGGGTACTGAATATACCAAGGGGATATAAAGAAATGACCAACTTCTCTCTTGAGTCTTAATAAACAGTGATGTCTTGAACTTTCTGCTACAGTGAAACTTACTAATTAAGTAAATTTCAGCAAGTATGTACAATACACAGGATTTTCATTTACAATATCACCATTTTACACTAGGGTAAAAAAGGCACCACAAGTAAACAAATGTGATATCACTCTGTAAGTTCTATAGCAAGCTAAAATAGTTTAAGAATTTTATTCATAGTTTTACCTAGCTGTAAATTTGCATACACATATAGATACATTAGCATCATTTGAACCTTACTGGGTAAGTATCAAGCATTGTGCTTGGGATACTCTGTGGAGATGTGCTGAATGCCAAGAAATTGTAATGAAAGCTTAGGTAGCAGAAGAAAAAACAAAAGATGTAGAGCTAGTAGAGTAAGAATTTGATCTTCTGTCCTCTGCCATTTCATTACATCTCTCTGCTAAATTTATTATGTATTTACTCCAGAGTTTTATTGCATTTATATAGAGGTATCTGTTATAGTTATAGTATACTGTATACATGTGATAATCACAGAACAATGATAAACACAGGGTATGTAAGTTTTCATTGTCTTCTGCTCCTTACTTAAGTGAAAAGGGCAAGTGAATGAAGTGCGTACACATCTGTCTATTTTTAGCATAATTCTTTAACTTTTCAGGAAACCAAAAAATCAGGACCTGCTATGATCTACAGTTCATGGCTGGTGCCAGGACTTATTGGACAAGAAAGGAAAATAGTTTTAATAATTAAATAACCTGGTAATCATTTCTCAAAGATCTCTCTAACCTCTTATTACTAATCTAGAGTCTGGGTTTTATGATATCTTTCTAAATTTTTCCCCTGGGATCACACTACTTTGTGTAGATTGTGCATAAGTCTTTTATTTATTTTTATACATTGCTACTTCCTCCCTTATAAAAACCTGTAACTCTAAAATTATTCTTCTCACCTGACAAGGAAAACTGTAACACATATTTAACAAAAGCACATATGTAACAACATATGATATTTCTAACAAAATTTTCAACATCTGTGGAGCATTGTAAGATGGAATGAGAGGACCTTGTTCAATCACAAGTTGCTGTGGATAAGGGAATCCTTAACACTCTTTCAAAATAAGTCTTTCAACCAGTATTTCATACTTTTCCAGTGATGCACAGTGCAGGAAACACATTCCCCTCCACCTGCCTGGCAGTGAAGCTAGACAGATGAAAAACACTTAAACCCATGGTAAGTTATAAAAGTAATTATGCACACCCAAGAACATCTGCTGGATTTTGTCTTTGCCAAGCAAGGCCCCTCTAGTCTCTATTCTTGGTAGAGCCCAGCTCCATTTTAGCACTTAAAAAAGCTTAATTGTATCCCGGAACCTATTGACCAAATGTGTCATCAAACAATACTATTACAACTCACAAGTATTTTATTATTATTATTATTGTCTTTTTTAAAATCTACAATTAAACAGTATTATGTGCATTCTTGCAGAATTTTTTTAGCCACCACACCTACCACTACATCCAAGTACAGCTGTGTTGACTTGGAGGTCTCCTTAAGTATCAATACTCCTCTGTTGCCATAACATTCCATTTTCAGTAAGCACGAAACCATTTAGAGGAACTATTGCCTTTTTGTTCCATAACTTTATTCCTTTGCATATACAGTCCAGAGTACATTGTCTTTTACTGCCAGCATCACAGAATCACAGAAGTGTAGGGGTTGGAAGGGACCTCGAAAGATCGTCGGGTCCAACCCCCCTGCAAAGCAGGTTCCTCAGAGCAGGTTGCCCAGGTAGGCGTCCTGATGGGCCTTGAATATTTCCAGAGAAGGAGACTCCACAACCCCTCTAGGCAGCCTGTTCCAGTGCTCCATCACCCTCACCGTGAAGAAGTTCTTTCTCATGTCAGTGCAGAACTTCCTGTGTTTTATCTTGCGGCCATTGCCCCTTGTCCTATCCCCACAAACCACTGAGAAGAGGTTAGCTACATCCTTCTGTCTCCCACCCCTCAGATATTTATAGACATTGATAAGATCCCCTTTCAGTCTTCTTTTCTCCAGGCTGAACAGACCCGGGTCTCTCAGCCTGTCCTCATAGGGAAGATGCTCCAGGCCCTGTATCATCTTTGTGGCCTTCCGCTGCACTCTTTCCAGGAGATCCTTGTCTTTTTTGTACCAGGGAGCCCAGAACTGGACACAGTACTCCAGGTGAGGCCTGACCAGGGCAGAGTAGAGGGGGAGGATCACCTCCCTTGACCTGCTGGCCACGCTCCTTTTAATGCACGCCAGGATCCCATTTGCCCTCTTGGCCACCAGGGCACACTGCTGGCTCATGGTCAACCTGTCGTCCACCAGGACCCCCAGGTCCTTCTCCTCAGAGCTCCTCTCCAGCAGGTCGTCCCCCAGCCTGTACTGATACTTCTGGTTGTTCCTTCCCAGGTGCAGGACTCTACACTTGCTCTTATTAAACTGCATCTGGTTTCTTCCTGCCCATCTCTCCAGCCGGTCCAGGTCTCTCTGAATGGCAGCACAGCCTTCTGGTGTGTCAGCCACTCCTCCCAGCTTTGTGTCGTCGAGTACTTGCTGAGGGCAGACACTATTCCCTCATCAAGGTCATCCATGAAGATGTTGAACAAGACTGGACCCAGCACCGACCCCTGGGGAACACCGCTAGTCACAGGCCTCCAGCCAGACTCTGCTCTGCCGATCACCACCCTCTGAGCTCGGCCAGTCAGCCAGTTCTCAACCCACCTCACTGTCCACTCATCTATCCCACACTTTCTCAGCTTTGCTAGTAGGATGTCTTGGGAGACAGTATCGAAAGCCTTGCTAAAGTCAAGGTAGATGACATCCACCACTCTCCCCCCATCTACCCAGCTGGTGATGCCATCATAGAAGGCAACGAGGTTGGTTGAGCACGACTTCCCCTTGGTGAATCCATGCTGACTACTCCTCATAACATTCTTCTCTTCCAATTGCTTGGAGATGGCATCCAGAACAAGCTGCTCTAACACCTTTCCAGGGACAGAGGTGAGACTGACTGGCCTGTAGTTTCCCAGATCCTCCTTCCTGCCCTTCTTGAAGACTGGAGTGACATTGGCTATCCTCCAGTCTTCAGCTAATATCTAATATCTAATATGTTGCTCACTAACTCTCTTCCAGCATTACTACTTTTGTGGAATTTCCCTCATATTGATTCATACCGCTCTAGTTTTAATGTATTGTTATGCCTTTTTTTCAAGTTGTTGCTCATTTTTTTATTTTCTGCCAGTATTTCTCCCTAGGGCCTTTGCATTATGTTTTTTCCTCACTAGTATTTGTGACTCTTCCTAGTTTAGTATCATTTGTGAATTTCATTAACATGCTGTTTATTCATTCTTCCAGATTGCTAATGAAGATGTTAAATAGAAACAATCCTGGAAGTGCACCCTTCATTACCCTACTAGATATTTTTCCCCTAGTTGCTATCATAATCTTTTGTTTATAGTCTTTCAGCCAGTTTTAACCCACATGTTCCTATAAAAAACATTTCAATTCATTTTCCACTTACAACTGCAAAAGACACTGCAGTGAAAAATTCAAGAACATATGGATACAAACTTTATCCTCTGAAAGTCAATAAAATTGCTGGAAAATCATGGGTAGCCCAGAATTTTCCAGGTATCTCCATTAGATATCAGAAAGAGAAAAGATTTTAGTGATCACAATGATGGTGGTGTTCAGGACTACATGGACTACTTCCTTGTCTGGTCTTCTCACTTACTGCTATATCTGCCTTCATATATGCAGATGCATTCAAAGCCATTATTAATTCATTTTCTTAATTGTATAATGAAAGTTACATCTCCAGTGTAGCAGATTTCTTGTATATTTATATGCAGATGAGTAATGGAATTAATAGGTTCTATACTAATTTTGTTCATCATCACATACTGTAGATCACTAGCTAGATAATGTGTGAAAAATAGCTTTTTGCTTTTTTATTGCATTGAAGCATAGTACGTTTAAAAACTGTTTTTTGTTTGTTTGTTTGTTTGTTTTTTACCTAATATTTGACTTAGAATGAGGTAAACAGGATGAGAGAAACAGAAGTACCATACTATGAAGCTTTGTGAGAAGATTTTCACATACTTCAGTACACATCCCAGACTAAAACAAACTTAATTGTGTTTAGTGGGTCAAACATTCCCCTTGTTTACAGTGAAGCACCCTTATTGATTGCTCAATGCTCAATGTAACAGCAATGTTTAGGTTAGAGTAGAAAGCTAGTGTGCATAGCACCCTTTATGCAGATAGAGTACACTGAAAATGAGCTTTTTTTTTTTTTTTTTTTTTTTTTTTAA
>NC_048894.1:103008280-103124714 GCF_011077185.1 Oxyura jamaicensis
TTTTTTTTTTTTTTTTTTTTTTTTTTTTCAGATAGTCTTTTGGCTTTACTTTATTGTTGTCTTACCGTTAAGCAGTACATCTATTCAAATATAAGAAAAAATGTACGACTTAAAAATGCTCTTTGGCACTTCCAAAGGCCATATATTAGAGAACTAATTGGTAGAGCTTTTACACTTTACAATTGATTTTTTTTTTTCTACATTGATTTCTTTTTCTCTTCTGGAAACAACAGAGTCACCCTCTTTTCATTCTGTAATAGCCTTTTTATGATTGCAGCTGTTCCATTCACATAGACATAGACAAAACGTCATGTTAGCTTAGGAGGTGTGAATGATTGTGACAGTTTCCTCAGGACTTCTGCTAGTATTTTTTTGTAGCATGACTTTTCTGACTATGTTGTAGTTTTCACAGAGTCTGTCTGCTGAATTTGTGGCACAAGTGCGCAGCAGATACAGTTGAGCTAGTTTCAAACTAGTTAGCTCAGTGGAAAAATCAAGCTTTGGCACCACAAAGGGCCAGCATGAGGAGCAAAACACCATCACTGCTGTTTTCTGTGCTTACAAGGTTAACTGAATAAGAGTACCCAACACAGCTAGTTTAGAGTTCCCACATTTGTGTACATCATTTTACAGCCACAGTGACGTTAACTAAACCCTAGAGAGGAAGCCCTTTCAGAAGTTGATCTTCAGGCTGAGTTGTTTGGTAATCATAGTTTAATCATAGTTTAATTTCTAACTCCGCCCTCTACATTCCTGAGCAACCCATGGGAGCAAAGATCGTGAAATCTGGGGGTCCAGTTTCCAATGTTTTCAGTGTTAGAGAGCTTCCTGCATAGTTTCATGTGAAAAAAAAAAAAAAAAAAAAAAAAAAAAAAAAATCCCATCTCTTGGCTGTTTCACCTGGTTAGACAGTAAACTCATTAGTACAAGGACTGCACCCTGCATTGCATTACTTGAGTGCCTGTTCTAGGTCCTCAGATCTCTTGCCATTACTGTGATACAAATCACTTCATTTTTCCTCTGACTGGATGCACATTCTTCCTTTCACACCCAAAACCTCAGTTCCCAAGAACATGGTTCTGTTCTGATTGTATCCTCTCTAGTGTATAGCTGTGTATAGCACACATAGTAGCTTCTCACCTCTGGTGTCCTTCCTCCCAACTAGCATTTGCAGTGAATTTGCAGTGCCAGAAGTTCTCCTCTCATTGCAGCCCACAGTGACACAACGTCCTGTTCTTCTGAGATAAGGAGAAAGAGCTAGCTTTGCTCTACAGCACAGCAGGGAACAGTCTGAGTTATGCTCATTGCCCATCCTTTTTCCACACCAGCTGTTTAGAGCCAGTGCTAGAGGGAAGGTACACTGCAGTCTTCCAGCAGGTATCATTGCCACTGTTGCATATGGTTCTTTGTGCTTTTGGAGGCTGAATGCCTTTGGGACTTGCCACAGATGGAAGTCCCTTCTGCACCATCTCTTTCGATGTATCATCAACTCTAAAAGTTATAGTCTAGCTCTAAGTACAAAAGGCAATGAGGGCATATATCTAGAAAAACTATAACTCCAAGTTCATACAAAAATTTCTTCCAAATGAAATAATTTTAATAATATTATAGTTTGGTTGTTTTGTTATTTTTAAACATGGAGAGATATATTTAAGGCTCAAGAGGGGAATATTACCCTAATCTAATGAAGCTCTTCCATAATGGAATAGTGTTCCATTGTTCTACACTATTATGCATCTGTACACGCATAGATACACAATAGGTATTTATATATGTGCATATTGTGTATCTTTGTACATACCTGCATATGTTTTTTAGTGCATGAGAGTATGAAAATGATCTAACTTGAGTCTCTGATAGCCTGCAAATCTCCCTATCACATTACATCTCACAATGCATTCATGTCCTATCATGTCATTTTCAGAAATAATCTGCTTTGGATGCACTTCTTCAGCCATAATTGCCAGGCAGATGGTGGTGGTAAATTAGGCAGGATTATTGGTAATAAAACCTAGAAGCTTCAGATTTTCTGAATGGCATATACATATAAAGACTTTAAAAACAAACATCCTTAATGACAGAACCAACATACAATTTCATCTTCCCTCCATTTCCTGGAACATGTCACTAGTATTTGTTCTGTCTTGCTTTGTCTTTTGTCAGTGAATGTGGTGGTTGCGTTTTTTAAAAATCATGTACTTCCAAAAAATTGCTCTGTTTACTTATCATCACCAGCTCTCGCTCCAATTGCTATCGATACCTATGCCCTGCAAAGGGAAAGCACACAAAGTTCCACATTTTAACACAGCATAATACAAAAGCATTTGCAAAATAATGTAGGCAGCAATGCTCCTGGTTGCTATTACTTCCACTGCAAATAATGCCATCTGCTTATCACTATGCCCCAGTGCATGCTATCTTACATGTGGACAGAACTTGTAATATGGTGTTTTCTCTGTAGTAAACAGCTTGAAAACTAAGCCCTGGAATAATGTCAAAAAGAATACGCTCCTGGCTTTTTCCAGATAATTTCTCAGTAATGATTTATAATAGAAAACTGTAGTTAAAAGGCAACAAATACTAACTTGACATTTTAAATAGAAATTCCCATGTTTTAGTTTTTGTGTGAGGAAGAAAAAGAGGATTCAGAAAAATAAAATAGAAGCAGTAGCCAGTAATAAACCCAGATTTTTCTTAAAGAACAGGAGATGCATAGGAAAATAGTAATGTTTGAGGTGTTAATATATAAATGAATGCTGAGTTACAAATTGCAAAAGGATCACAAATTTAGACGTTGCTGTTATCTATTATTGTTCTTTAAACTTAGTGATGCAATATAGTAATACAAACTGCGTTAGTGATACAAACTGCAGTTCAAACTCTGTATCAGAGGATAATGTTTATGTTGCCATACTTCAGAAAGTTTAACTCAGTTTGGGATTCCAGTCCAATTCTTTTTGTGCTACATAATATTCCAAAACAGCTGAAGACTGTGTGCATGCTTTCTGGCCATATATAGTCTGTAAATAAGGCACATCTATAGAGTTTTATACCTGTCCTTTCATCTGTACTATTCTGGCATTCAACAGCAAATCTTTGACATCTATCTGAAATTCCTGTTCCAAAAAAAAAAAAAGAGAGGCAGTTCTCCAAAGATCATATTCAAAAGACAGAATCCTCCTGCCTTTTGAGTGAACAAAGGGTATTATTTTTCATTCTTTTGAATGAGAAAATATATTGAATGAAAAAAAAAGAAAAAAAAAAAAAGAAGGAAAAAAAGAATATGTGGCTTTTCTAACAACCTGCTGTCCTTGTTTACCCACTATCATATTTCCACAATTACAGAGTCACTGAGCAGTTCTCAGTGGTCATTTCTCACCAAGTTGTGAAGACAAATTTGCTTCATCTGTTTGTGTAAGATTAAAGGTGTACAAAGAAGGTAGATTAAAGACTGAATTTCAGAGGTCTATCTCTGCTTTCCCCAGGAAAGCTCTGATTTGATTCCACTTGAGATGAGGCAATGGTCTCTGGTTCCTGGTGAACATTCATCACATACCTCAGAATGAAGCAAACATTTCTTACATGGTGTATTTTATATTTAGAATGTCAGAAAACTGCCTGGAAGATTTCCTGCAGGCAAAAATCACCCTGAACTGTATCTCTTGCTAATTTAAAATTTAAAACATTTGATTTTGATGTGCTCTGCAGTTTCCATTAGATGAAAAAATATATATATTATTTCTTCTTCAATAAAAAAGTTTCTGCTCTCTTGTAGAGTTTCTGAGCAATATTGTCTTTTTGCTTCTGATATGCTTTAAGTAGTGTGTTGGCTTTTTCATGCCCTAACTAGGCAGCAGGCAGTGATTTTTACATTAAACTGCATGATAAAATTTTTGTCTGAATGAATCATTGCCCCATATTTCTTTCACCCAATTATTGAGTTTTACTAAATAAAACTTTCTGAACATGTAATTTATCCATTTCTATCAAAATTAAATGGAACTCAAGCTGAGCGTAATTAGCTCATACTCCAGAATGCATCAAAGTAGCTTTCTGATATGAGAAAACCTCTGAAGTATTCAAATACTTCTGTTTTCAGAAATGTGAGGACTGTAGATAGAATTCAAGTCACATCTGGCCCAGCTGTTCAGAGTAGTGATTTACTAACTTGAATTTATGATAACATCAAATTTAAGTCAGATTTCTGTTTACCAAAGAACTTCTGTTTTATTCCAGCCTCTAGTATAGAGAGTGCTAAGCCACGCCTGGGAGTCCTAGATGTTATTGCATTATCAAGAAACCTGCGGAATACAAGCAGCCCCTCTTGGACTGTTTCTAGACAAAGTAGAACATTTGTTCCAACTGTCCAGCTCTTGCACCTACAGCTTTCCACAGAAATAATTTTATGCAATTACTCGAGATGTGTCTACAGAGACAGGTCGAAATGCATGCTTGCACAGTTCATGCTTGTAGCTGGTCGAAGTGATCCCAGCTCAGTCTAGAAGCCACAGAAGTGTACCAGCATGGTGTAGGACACCGGTTAATATGACAGTGTAACCTTGGCCGAGGTTATTAACTAGGTCACAGCTAGTTAATAACTCACAGAGGGAGGTACTAGTTAGTACCTTACAGAGAGAGGTACTACCAGCTACAGCATCCAGGACACAGCTGGACAGCACCCACTCAGAGGAGGGAAGACTGGATGTCCAGCTGTTTACAGCCAATGATATAGGCATGGTGCAGTATAACAGACATCTTGTCAGTGTAATAAAATATTATCACCATGGGATCAGTGTCTTGCTTTGAAATTAAGCTTCCTTGACTTAGCAATTCACAGAATCATAGAATCATTACAGTTGGAAAAGACCTCCAAGATCACCTGGTCCAACCATCCCACTATCACCAATATTACCCACTAAACCACATCCTTAAGTACTGCACTTTCCTTAAACACCCCCAGGGATGGTGACTCCACCACTTCACTCAGCAACCCATTCCAATGCTTGACTGCTCGTTCTAAGAAATGTCTCCTAATTTCCAACCTAAACCTCCCCTGGCACAACTTGAGGCCATTCCCTCTAGTCCTATCACTAGTTATCTGCAAGAGGAGGCTGACCCCCAGCTCCCTACACCTTCCTTTCAGGTAGCTGTAGAGAGTAATAAGGTCTCTTCTGAGCCTCCTCTTCTCCAGACTAAACAACCCCAGTGCCCTCAGCTGCTCCTCATAGGACTTGTGTTCCAGGCTATTCACCAGCTTCATAGCCCTTCTCTGGACTCACTCCAGGGCCTCAATGTCCTTCTTGTACTGCAGGGCCGAAAACTGAACACAGTACTCGAGGTGCAGCCTCACCAGAGCTAAGTACAAGGGAACGATCACCTCCCTGGTCCTGCTGGCTACACTATTCCTGATACAAGCCAGGATGCCATTGGCCTTCTTGGCCACTTGGGCATACTGCCAGCTCATGTTCAGGCATTTAAGGACCAATACCCCCAGATCCTTTTCCTCTGCACATCTTTCAAGCCACGCTGCCCCAAGCCTGTAGAGCTGCATGGGGTTGTCGTAGTCAAAGTGCAAGACCCAGCACTTAGCCATGTTGAACCTCATCCCATTGGCCTCTGCCCATTGACCTATCCTATCCAGGTCCCTCTGCAGGGCCTTCCTACCCTTCAGCAGATTGACACTTTCCCCAACTTGGTGTCATCTGCAAACTTACTGAGGGTTCGCTCAATTCCTTCATCCAAATCATCAATAAAGATATTAAAGAGGATGGGCCCCAACACAAACCCCAGGGGAACACCACTGGTCACCAGATGGATGTCACTCCATTCACCACCGCTCTGTGGGTCAGGCCATCCAGCCAGTTTTAACCCAGCAAAGAATGTACCTGTCAAAGCCACAGGCTGCCAGCTTCTCCAGGAGAATACTGTGGGAGACCGTGTCAAAGGCCTTGTTGAAGTCTACGTATACTATGTCAACAGCCTTTCCCTAAACCACAAGGTGGGTCACCCAGTCATAGAACGAGATGAGGTTGGTTAGGCAGGACTCGCCTTTTATGAACCCATGCTGGCTGGTTCCCAACCCTGACTGTCTTGCTTATGTTGTGTGATTGCACTCAAGATGATTTGTTCCATAGCCTTCCCTATGCAGCAGAAGGAATCCATTGTGCCTTGCAGTTGTTGACAAGTACAATTGTATGGTACAGTACACAAACAGAAACTATCCCTTTTACATTGCACTGTGTGAAAGTAATTAAGACAATGTATAAGAATGAAGCATCAAGTTATCTTAAATATGTAATATAGGAATGTAATAACACAAATTCATGGTAAAAAAAATAAAAATAAAAGTGAGGCTCTACAAAGAACCAAGGAGGTTTCTTACAAGTCTAAAGATATATATTAATTTGATCACACACAGCCAGTATTTCTATACATCTTTCGCCATAAGCAAGAAAAGCAATGCTGAGAAACTACACAGAGATGTTCTTCTCTCCTCTCCACCTGTCTGGAGGCCTGGCACAGTGACAATGAGACCCTGCCTGGCCTCAGCTTCCTTCCTGTATTGATACTGCAAGTCACCTTCATACAGTCTGCACAGCATCAGAACCAGTAATATTAACTATCTGAATCATATTAAAGACATAAACACTTCCTAAGAGTTGCAGTTTTCCTGCTTCTTGCCTAGAGCCCTGATTTAACATCAATAAAATTTTGAAATGGGAAATGTGTAAGCAGCTTTTAAGAACAGGCTTCTCTTCCATTTCAGAAGAATGTCTCATATTCAGGAATCCAATGCAAAGTTCCAAAAAAAAAAAAAAAAAAAAAAAAAGAAGAAGAAGAAGATTTGCGGATCACAACAGTAATGTTTCTTTGTTTTTGAATGTGAATATTGGGAAGAATCACTGAAAGAGAGTTGTAAGTCCATTTGTCCATTTTACAGGAGAAAAATATATGCACACTTTATAATATATCGAAGCAGCATATAGAGAAAAATATCTGAGTAAATTATAAGCCTATACCTCAATTACCAAATATGTCATGTCCTAATGAAAAACCAAAGGTTCCTGATACTTGAGCAAATACATTTTGCTAAGTTGTACTAGTGGCAGCATTCTGAGGCCAGAGGAATACGTGGGTGTAAAGTAATACTTTGCATAGGAGTCAGACAAAAGGCACTATTTCAGAGTTAGATTTTATGTGCTGGTGTACTTTAACCATTCCTTTATCAAGGAAGTAATGGAAGATGATTAGCATTGATGTTTCTGAGTATTTCCTGCCAAACAGAAAGCTAATGAACTCCAAAGATCTTTGAATTGTAGTACTACCAGACTCCTTTTGCAACTTATGAATTTGAGATGTTTATTAGAATAGATACTCCAAGCCTCTAGCAGTTTGACAGTTATCTATTAACTAGATCATTTTTGAAACTTTCAATACTTTCAAAGTTAGAATATGTTGGGGACATTATATTTACAATTGTTAAACAGTACACTTGCAAACCAGCCAGCACCTTAAGAAGTCTTGAAAAATTTAACTCACAGAAGTCTACAAAGTAGCAAAATTTCACATCAAATTGTGAACAACTTAGGTTGCTATAAATAGTATCTTGACAAAGCATCTGATTCATCACTAAAACTGACTGCTTAACCTGGAAGGTGTTCTACTTTTGGTCTGGCTAGCTCTGCTGTACCATGTTGCCAAAGGCAGGTATGAATAATCAGATGTACTAGACTGAATGCACAAAACAAATTATTTTACTTTACACACTAAGGATTTTGAAAATTCACTTACCATTGACTTAACCCTTTATTCAGCAGTAAAAAGCCATAACACTTTTTCACTGGTTTGAATGGAACAGAATTAAGGTAATAATGAGTGCTATCCGCCATTTATTATCCTACCAGATATATATTATCCTACCATCATAAAACTATCCAACCTATTATCCTGCATTTGCTATCTGACAATACACTCGGGCTTCTTTTCTGAACAAGTTAGAAATGCCTCAGACTAATGTGGTCCAACAGACAGCAAATTAAAACTGATGAGCTATCACGTAGCGTCTTTCAGGCATCCTGAAACAGAAGTAGAAATCTGATTTGGGTATTGTGTAGGTCTTTCCTTCACTGCTCTTTTGAGCATTATTGAAATGTCCTGATCCATCCTTTGTAAAATTATAAAGGTTACATTAAGTCTTCTTCCCCTTACTCAGCAGATTGCAAAATATTCCTATGTACATGCCACTATTTATTCATGCTGCTAAGCACTCGTTTGGCTGGGAGACTGGAAAATGCCAGCATCCTAATTAAAAATAAATGGAACCTAAAAGGATATGCAGTGTCAGAAAGAAGAAAATATTGCCTGAATCATAATCAAAAAGTTTTATGTTCATGGTCAATAGTATCAAACAGGGCAGGTTCATCCAGTAAAATTAATAGAGATAAATGGGCATGGTCCATCAAAAAGAGATTACCTCTAGCTATCTAACAAGAGTGGTTTTAGTGTTACAGTTGAAAGAGTATTCAGAATAGAAGTTCTTGAAGGAAACAAAATTTATGATATTTTCAGTGTGACATTCTGTCTCTTGAGGGCCTCGCAGGTTACCATTGATTTTGGTGGATTTGAGCTCTTACATCAGATGTGGGCTCTTCCCAAATCATTTTCTTATTACACCTTGTCTTTCAGGACACGAGCCCAATGAAACAGGCACTGCCATTTAATATAGTTGTATACTGCATGGTAATACCCAATGGTATTACTTGTAGGCTAGCTATGATTTTTATCGCATTCTCCTGTGCTTAGCCCAATATTTCCTAAAGCACATGGAGCTAAATCATTAAGACTACACAGAAGCAATGTATTAATATCTACTGAAAACAATAAAGCAAACAAATAAAAATGTTTATCTGGTAGAGTATAGAAGCCATGCTCTTTCTGAAAAGTACTCTCTAACATACAGTAAGGTGGATTTATTAAGTACATTGAAATAATTTCAAGGGCAAAACCAACATGAACCACCATAACAAATTCTAAATATTTAAAGAAAATCTGACTCCTTTGGCCAAAAATAGTTTAAAAAGTCTCTCCTTTGGACAGCATTGCTGTGCAGCCCTTTAGAGAGCCAGTGAGACACAGAGGTTGGTATTTTTATGAGTTAACTTTTGCCTTGAGGCTGCTACATCTCCCTGAGATACATCTGCAGACATCAGAGAAGAGAGAGTTGCTCTCAAAATGGCAATCCAGAGCTGGAGTCCAGTTTAACCACTCTGAATTTCTCTCTGAGGGGATTTTTTCTCTTTTCCAAAATAGCAGATTTAGAAGAATATTAGCCTTGAGAATACTCAACTGAACAAGAAACAATGGGTAATCCCCATCAATTCAGATAACAAACTTGGAACTCAGTTCCCTCTCTTTGACAGCTTTGTTAATTTCATGAATCAGCTTGAGAAGGAAATAAGAGGAGGACCTTAGGTCAGCAGTAAATTTGTAGATTTCCATTCTAAAACCTGTTTAAATTCCTCCAACAGAAGGGATTTTTTGTTTGTTTGTTTGTTATGGAAATAAGAATTTAAAATGAGTTTTACTCTCCTTTGGGTAAGACTTCATTAAAAGTATGGGTCTCTATCTTAACCCCCAAGAAATACTCACAGTTCCTACACCACACAAGTTTACAGTGCTGCAGGAATTCCTCCTGTATCTAAGACACCAGGTAGATTTGACAGCAGCAGTTCAGCACCAAACATATTGTTTCCTGGCTGAAAAGACAGGCTGACATAAATCAGAGTGCCTTTAAAAGCAACAAGAGCAAAAAAACAACAACAAAAACACTTTAGATATGCTTTGCAAACAGTGGCAAATGGTAGATATTTTGAAAAGTTGAGAGTCTGCAACTGGAAAAAGATTAGCGTAATTGCCATCCTGTTACAGGTTATCCATTTCTCAGCAAACCATTCAACTTTGCTTTAAATAGGACAGCTTGAGTTCCTTATATGTGAGGTCTACTTCACTTCTCAATATACATGGATTCATGTGAACAACTTCTAACAGCTCTAATGACAGCTAAAAGCATCAGTCCTTGAGTGTTGCTATTAAAATACTCCATTTGTATCTTCTATTAGGATTAGCATGGGGCTGGCTGCAGTTTCAAAGTGGTCTTCATCAGTAGTGAAAATGAATAGCTATTTCAAGTATCAATAATCACAGTTCACCTTCTCTAAAACACAGTTGTTAGGAGCCAGGGAGTTTTCATTCCTCAGCAGGAGTCATAACGCAGAGCTAGTCCTGGACATGTTCTCTGCTACAGCATTTCAAAACATGGGCTGCTATGATGTCAGTGAGTCCCTTCATCAAAAACCTTTCAGCATCACCAGAAGCCACTTATGAGCTGTCTAAGAACACCTCATAGGCATAGAAAAGATGGTGTGGCAAGTTAAGGCAAGGTCTCCTTCATGTTTATCTGATGATAGACACTGCTGATATTGATCCCAAATATATATTTCACTGTTCTCGAGTTAATCACATGCTGTTAAAAGATGAATAAACTGTTTCAAACCTGATTTGACTTGAACTACATGAGCTGAGCAGGTTTTTCCCTGTAACAGTAAGCAGTGGATAAATATGCCAAAATTCAGGCACAGATCTGGTTTTACATCCAAATTGAATCCTGCTGATATCTGTGAGTGCTCAGCTCTCAATCTCCCCTAAGCAAAAAGTGATGTTCAATCCAAACAAACATTAAAGCAAAGAGAGAATTGTATGCAGTGAAACCATAGCTCTGCTACTAAGCCATGGTTCAGACATTGAGTTTTACCCACACTACTTCAGTATAAGGAATTACTTGCAATAGGAACAATGTAGTAATAGGAACAATATTGAACTGTATCAAGCAAGTTATGAAATATAAAGTGTTCTATCAAGTTCAGACCTCTTTTTATTTAGCTATTTAATAATGATCTCCTTGATTTGTATCTGATTCTCCTCTCAGCCACCAGTCTTCCACTGTGTGAGTCGTCACTGGTTGGATGGACATCAGTACAAAGACTTCTAGATGCACGTATAACATAGTTATACTTTCTGTTGCAAAAGCCAAATATGAACATAGGTATATGCTGGAATACATTTCCTGCTCCAGTTTTCCAAATGAGTGCATTGAGCTAGTTCTCCCCTCATGTTAGCCTAAAGGGTATGTAAAACAGTATAGGTGGAGCAGAGATGATCCTATACTTTGTGGTGTCAAATCTTCCTATTCCTCCAAAGTCTGAGCAGTGCAGAGGAGTAGCCTGGAAATTTCTCTCCCATCTTATGTTTCTATATTATTAAAAATGTGCATACATTTCCTTTAGAAGTAAGTGTGAGAGGTAAGGTTCACTAAATTTATGAAAATTGCCTAGGTTGTTCTGTCCCTCAGGATGTCAGATTTCCATCACTTTGGATGCAGTTCCTGTTCTAGAAGAAATACCACCTGGAGCCTTTCAGTGGGTGCAGCAATTGCTTCCCCTAAATACACTTTCACAATGGCAGTGGTAGGCTTCTTATCTCATCTCATAGGCAACACAAGATTTCTGCAACCACCAGTACCAAGACTTTCCTTCCCAAACTTGGCCTGGAGAGCAATGGTTTCACCTTGAGTAGTAGTTTGTACTGTTCCCTCAGCTCCAAACTCCCACCAAAAGCTAATACCTGAATATACTTGGGGATAAAAAGCCCATCTCCTCTGTGTAAAATGCTGCCTTTGACAGACACAGAATACCATTACAAAAGTTGATAGCACCAAATAATTTACCAAAATAATTGTCATTAAGCAAATATGGTTACTAAGCCATCTACTTACATCGTCAAGGAGAAAGACACATTATTTTCTTAGCTCCTTTTTCCTTCATCCCTACTTTCTCTATGTGATGCTAAAGAAAGCAAAGTATACTGGCTCTGTGACTTTGCTTTTTCAGAGAGGTGTTTTTGTAAGCTATCTTCCGTTCCAGTGTAAAATAGTCCTGTTTCCTTATAAATTCAAGTAAGTGCATCACCTGTACTGTGATTTTGCAAAGCACATGACTTCATTTTCCAAAAAGGAAGCAGAGATTAAAAAGGGCTCTTTTTTTCTTAAAATAAAATGTATTAGAAGCTACAAAGGGAAAACATCATTTTTTATTTTTTTTTCAGATGTAGCCCAGAGACAGATTTTCTCTTCACAAAGTAGAAAATTGAATTATTCTATTTGAGTGCTCTCTCTTTCCTTTTTTCTCATCCTCTCTTCTTTCTACAAGCAACAGAAAAATCATTAAAAATACATGCAATCTACAAAAAGGAAAAAAAAAAAAAAAAAAAAAAACTTGTGTAAAGCTAAAAGAAAGGTTTAATAAAAACATTGCTTATACTTTTTCCCCTCTCCTTTTTTCTTCTTCATCCTCCCCCTTCCACCTCTCACCCCTTCGAGCTGGGAAACACATGCAGTAATAGAATTTGGGAACATACCACAAATCCCATTTGAGAGGCAAAAAATGTAACAATGTTAAATTTTGGTGTATATGATGCCCCTCAGTTAGCGAATGGTGGTAGTGGTAATTCTACAGTAACAAATGACATGCAAGAAACTATTGGTTAGTGATGGGCTGCTGCAGAATGTGATATACAAATGTCTTTTTTGTAATAAATATTTAAACATTGTATTAAATAAAATAAAATAAACACAAATGAGAGTCTCCATTACCATGATTTGTTTTTAAAGAAGGTAAAATTATGTATCATTACTCTGGAAAACTAAAACATTGTGAGATTGTTGCTGGAGGATTTTTTTTCGCTTCTGTTTTTCTTCTCTTATTTTTCTATATGGCAATACTTCCTACCACTTCTCATTTTCTGTAAGCCATGATTCTTAGGAAATGCGTACACAACTGAATTTGGAATAAAAACAACTATACTAGTAACTAAGATGCAGGAGACAGAGGGATGAAATTCTCTGTTGTTTAAATCCCTGTAACTTAATTGATTTCCAAAGTTGCATCACTTTGCCCCCACTGAGAATCTGGTCTCACAGTTTTAATAATGTATGAGCAGAGAAAAAATTACCAATGTGCTCTGAGAAACAAAAATGTTTTAATGGGGTTATCCATCTCTGCAGCCTCACCAACAGTCGCTGTAACCATAGGTAGAAAGAAGGAACTGAATTCTTCCACTTATTCTCTGAAGAGGGTGGGAGGAAGAGGAGGAAGAGAACGTGATTTCCATGTCTGAAGAAAGGGTAGTTCAGAGTGGTTTCCACAGTCCTGGATTCATCTCTGTCTCGTGCTGCAGGACTGTGAAGCATGCTGATTAAATATGTGGATCACAGCTAAAAGCTAGTTGTTAATCCAAATGCTGCATTGTCTGTCTTGGTTGCCAGCTCCTCTTCCATTTCCCACTGTATGGGCTGTGCACCCACCCTCCCTAAACAGCAGTGAGACAGAGGCAAGACTCCCACACTGAGCTGCCAATTCACTCACATATGCAGTGAGCCTTTCTGGTCCTCCACCCTGGCCTCCAGTATGATGCCCCTGTGCACTTGTGATTGCAGCACTCAGAATCCCAAGGCAGATTTTCAAGGACTGAGACAAATTATCCTTTTTATTTTTAAATGCAACTAGAAGAAAAGTCCCTTAACACATAGGCACATGGAAGAAAAAAAAAAATCATTAGTTTATCTGTATGTCCTGAAACTGCGAGATTTGCTTTTAATCTTTTTTTTCTTTTTCTTTTTTTTTTTTTTTGTCCAGCAGATACATTTTATGATACAGCGTCTGAAGCAACAGGCCACCAAAGAAGAGGTGATGTCCAAAGATTCTTCAGCTAACGATGTGCTAAAGTGCAAAAACTAGCCAGTAAGTCTTTTTTTTTCTGGAAAACACAAACAAAAGAAGTAAGAATACAAGAACATGATCCAAGGATTGGATCTGGACTTATGCACCCAGTATCTACAGCACAGACATGTAAAATCTGTGCTACCTACAGACACTACAAAATATTTTTGACCATTCAGTGCAGCTATCTGGCCTGATAGCTAAATTCTCATTTTTTTTTTTTTGCACACATCCTTTAAATGAGCTTTAATCAGATTAACTGACAAGATGGAAGAGCTTTTGATCAAGCATTCAGTATTTGAGTTGCAAAGATGACATTAGACTTCTTCCTTCAAAGCCTTCATCTGATATGTTACAGTTACCACAAAGAAATCAGCAATTAAAACCCAAACTAATACTTTCAATATGGGAAAGGGGGGAAACCTAAACACCATCTGAGTTGCACTGTTCTCTTGAAAAAAAAAAAAAAGAAAACTAAGAAGCTAAGAAGCTGCAGGTTTTTGCTCTTTTGATGTTGAGTCTTCTTAAAAAACAACAACAAAAAAAAAAAAAAAACTTGCATTTATCTTCTGAACAAACTTGTGTGCTAGACTAAAGCCCACTTTATTTTCTTGAGAGCATATATGATTATATGAATAAATTCTGTTCTGAGTTTAATAAGCTTTGGCTGAAAAGGGACTGAAAGTAAGGTGAGCAATGGAGCAAGCCAAGAAAAATCCCCAAATTAACCTTCAATCTCCTCAGTAACATCTAAAGCTGGTAAAGGAACGTTTTCAGGTTAATTTCACAAAGATGTAGCTCTCTGTTAGTGTAAATAGCAAGTGGGAAATTACAAAGTAATAGAAAATAAACTGTGGAAAGAAGAGAACATTTCAGGCATTTTACTGAAGCTGTTTGATCTCTCATTTTAGCTGTAGCTTGTAGCCCAGGTTTTCTGTGACAGACAGAGAAATTAGACCTTTTATTGGGACATCTCATGGAACTAAGATCATCAGAGCAAAGTAAGAGTCAGCTTGTCCATCTCTAATTATCATTTTAAGTGGATGTTATTACGAGAAGCCTTGACCCAACCATGTTAATACCTGCACTCCTGGAATGCTGAGGGACCCACCTCCAAAAGGAGAACAAAGTGGAAAACAGAGAGAAAACAGAACTACTGTAATTGAAAATTGTATGAGAACTATGTCAGGAGTAAATGCAGTCTTTGCTGTGCTTCTCAGAGAGTTAACATCTAGAAAAAACTCTCTGGAACAGTGCTGTTCTAATAATAATGGATGTTTGTACATATAGGATCATGTCACATTCATTCTGGTTGGATTTATAATAAAGAGATATTAACTAATGGTAATTACGTGATGATGATGGCTATCTGCAATTATACACACTCCTCTTTGGAAATAGACACTCATTCTGAGGGTAGTTTGCATTACAATGTTTCCACAACTACTGTATACAGTCTTTGCCAAACCAGGTCAGGCAGAAAAATATATATGAATTCAGTGAAGTAAAATGAATGAATGAATGAATAAATAAATAGTGTATTCTGCCTGCTAGTCAGCTGCTTTACATCCACTTGTACTTGTTTTTAAATCCTGTACACACAGGATTCAATCATACAAAATAGTCTTCAAATCCATAGCTATGAGTACAGGAAAGTGAGAACCCAAAATTTGTGAAAGATCTTAAATCAAAAACACTGTCACTAGGAAGAATCTGAGATTGGATTTGGAGAAGTGTTTAAAAATAGTAAAATATATTGGATATATATTATATTTTGGTTTGGAAGCTGCACGGCTGCTGAAGTAGCACTGGATTTTCTAGCAACATGTCCAGTATTTTTTCTTAGCCATACTTGGAAAACGCAGAGAAAGACGTTGTGGTCATTCACTTTAACTGTTTTATGTTTCTTGTACTGAATAAAGTCTTTAATTTTTCAATATGTCAGTGGTTTGTGAATATGTGAATAGCAGGGAGAATTTTCTTTCTTTTAACTTGATCCAAATTTTCTGTACAGATTAGAAACTTATAGTTGTCTAGAAACTTAATTGCATGCTATCTACTAGGAGAATTGCAGTCAAACAAAAGGACCTTCAGATTGTAACCATTTCTTTATTTATACACACACAGCTAAATAGCATTACTTGAAAATTCTATATGAATCATATACATGTATAGCAAAACAAGCAATATGGTCATACACTCCTTCTGCAGTGTGGACTTCCTAAGGGGAATCCTGCTTTTTCTCTGCAGAATAGCCACAGCAGCTTCTTTCTACTGAAACCAATGATAAGGTCTAAGGGGCATATGAAGGGCTATGTGACATCTGATATAGTCAGTACAATTCTTACTGTGATGTCTGAGTACCTCATAATATTTGACATTATTTTGCTGATTATAACTTCTTAGATAGGTGTCTTGCTTCATTTTGCAGGTGAAAAACAGATATAAAAACAAAACTTGATGAATTATTCAAGGCAAGAGATTGGGGTTGAAGATGGATTTGATCCATAAAGTCATCCTTTATGACAAATCCATGCACTTAAACTAGGTTACCACCTTGAATGGTTGTATCCTGAAGCATAAAACATTGAGGGAGTTAAAAACTTGACACCACTATAGACTAGCAGTGACTACAATGCTATTTCTTCTGAAAACAGCACTTGCAAAAGTAACAAGCCAGACTTTCCAGGGCTCTGCTACAGATCTCATGACATTTCTTGCCACAAGCAATTGGTGATTTTGTCTATGTCTAATATATTTCCAGGTCATTGGTATGAACAAATGAGAATTTTCCTCTCTATATATTTCCAAAATTGCTTACTGCTTATACTTGTGCTCTTTATTATGTGCATACTCATCTGTTTTGAACTGTCTGAAGACAAATATTTACTGTCCCCTCTGTTTTGGTTGTCATGAAAAAACATTGGCATAGAAGTGAGTTTGAACGATCAGATAGGATTTGAAAGTAGAAAAGCCATACAACATATTTTTCTTAAGCTAGAGAGATTGCTGCTTTCACGGAATCCATAAAGCCCGCCTCTCCTTTTTATGTAAACAAAATCATTGTCAAAAGTCAAAAATGCAAACTCTGACTTCTTTTTCTGATCTTCCTCCCTTAGGTCTCCCACTTGATGGTCTGGGATGGTGTTTATCAGGATGAACAAGTTATTTTCACCTTTGGAACAGTTTTGGCCTCCCTTATTATTATTTCCTTCTCCCCGTTGTGGCCAGATTCTTCTCTGCTTCAGGATGTAACTTTGTTCTGACAATATAACAAAGACTTTGAATTGCTTAATTTGCTTACCATAAAATGTCCAGTCAGTGAGATTCATTTACCATTACCCAGATATCTAGGGATGTTTTAGTTATAAGAGTCTATGTGCAGTTTCTCTCCACTAACCCCTGACCAACATCTCATCCCTAGATGCCTGTTGCATTTTTGGCATCCAGACCTGCAAGTACCTTTACAACTGAGGCACCCCAACACACAGGTACAATATGCAATCCCTGACAACCTAGGTGTCATACCTATGCCTGGTTTATTATGATTAGCTCCCACTTCTCAGAAACTTAAATCTCCCTCTCTTCCACTCAGCCCTAGTTATGCCTAGTTCATGACAAGTTGTCTTGCCAGCTTACCACAAAACCTCCAAAATTACCCATGGGATTTTATTATTATCTCACTTATCCCTGTTTTAGGGTTATCAGTAAAAATGAGGTGAGAAAGGCAGGAAACTACTAAAAGCTGGATTTTTCCCAGGATTTTTAGAAACCATAAGTGCAGAGTAGCTGGTGGGATAAAGACAGAGACCAATGCCATCTGGGCTTAGTGTAGTTTTTTTGTTTTATAATTGAGGCAAGATTGGGAGCTACATTTATTCTGAGTAGTATTTGGGCAAGCGGTTAGAGAAAGATCTGGCTGTGATAAGGAGCATCCAATATGTTCACCTGGATATAGTTCATTTCACCATGTGGAAGAGCTCAAAGGTGAAAACTGGGGGAAAAACAAAATAAAACATAACCCACAAGGAGGATACAAAGCCTGTCATTCTCATCACCCACGGCAGCTCTGCAGACTTAGGGAGTATTCCATCTGCCCTAAAGGTTCTTCTACCTCTTGTTGGAGCGACGGGTTTGTATAGACTCTTCCTGATATCGGGATCAGAAGGAGCCCTGACAGCCCTGGGTGTCACACCAGTGTCTGAGAGCACTGGAGGGGAATAGGAGAAGGTAGTGAGAGATTCTAGGCATTATTGGTTTTGTTATTCTGAGCTGTTAGGGACCAAAGGTGGCACATCTCTAGCTCTTTAATCAGAAGAGGCCCATGAAAGATTTGCTGAGGTGATGGTCTCATTTGGCAGTTCAGGAGCACTGGGACCTCCAGTGCAGTAGAAACAAGATGGAAGAGAAATGGGTAGTGTGTAGGCTTCATTTTGCTTGGCAGAGCTGTGTCAGCCTGCTAAGTAGGCCAGGTCCCAGACTATTGCAATAATAGGCAGGAGCTTTGGGAGAATGGATGACACAAAGATGGAATTTTCCTTTTCCCACAGCTCATCCACCTATATCAGTACTGACCTCTATTTTACTCCAGTGTGTATCTGCAATGTCATCCAGTAATGGTAGGATAATTTATTCAGTTTCTAATGGCTGTGCCTTTTAACTGCTTGCTCTCTTCTGTGTTAAGGTGATTCAATAGCTAAAATAGTCTAAGTGTTGTGAAACCTTTGAAGAACACACCTATATAAGCCACAGATTTTCCAGTCACACTCCTGATATATCCAGAAATCATAGGGATGTTCCCACAGGGTTCCACAACCCAGGCTTCCTCCCAGGGATGAGTTCCCCACAAAGAAGTGACATTTGATAAGGAGGAGAGCTTAGTGGGTGATTTTCTAAAGATTCACAAAGCTTCCCTCTCTTCTTTTCCCACTTACTGCATGCCAAGAAAGCACCAGGAGATCCTACAGAGAGCTGCATCAGTTGAACTGACCGTCTGTGTTTCCCAGGAACATAAATTATGTTCTCTGCTTTTACTCAGCAGTCTGCCTGTGCTGCAATCATTGCTGATCCTACAGTCAAATTTTCTGCTTTCTGTTGCAGCCTTGCACCTTCCCTTAGTGAGGCTTCTCAAGTGACAGTGACAACAAAACCTACTTGAAGAACTTGATTTGTCTGTAGGTTGAATAGTTTGCTGTAATGCCATTCCTGCAATGGGGATATAGGCCTGCAACAAAGAAAGAGGGTAGGCTGTAAGGGAACAACCACTTAGTCTTTGTCCCAGGAAGAAACAAACAGCTCTCAACACACTGAGCAAAAACAAATTCCTCATGTTATCATCTCTGACTCTATCACTCAGCTCATTTGATACAAATCAGAACCTCTCCAGGGGTTCTACCATATGCTTGCAAGTGCATTGTTTTTTGTATTAAAAGCTATCATTCTCTATTGACAAAACCACACAGTAACATAACAAGAATCTCTTATGAATTTGCGTTGCTCAGAAAGCATCACAATGTAAGACATCAATATTTATAAGCACTCAAACCACTGTTGCAAGAATGCTTCCACTCTTCTTACTTCAACCAACTCTTTCCCCTCAAGCAAGGCAGCTCTTCTCTCTGTTGTATCAATTTTGAAAGCTGTAAATAATGGGAATTACATTTATTCCCCATCTTAGTAAAGATCTTAAAGATCTACAGAAGAAAAGATTTGTATTAACAAATGTTTTTGCTACCACATGAAACTGTTAAAAGAAATTCCTGTTTATTTTTGCTGGTTATATTCCTGTCAGAACCTCAGATATGTGGCATCCCACATAGTATTGGAAAATATATCTTTTATTTTTCCATAGCAAAGCTATAAGTCCTAACTGATTCCTAGTCCCAATGAATGTCATCAGATTGGATAAGTGTAGGAAACAATAAGACTGTACTGTAGCTGAGATGAATACAGCTTCCTTCTGAACTCCACAAGCAATCTCTGTACAGTGATAAATAGACAGTACTGCCCCTCAGCTACACACTATTAGATATGTTTTTCCTCATAGTGTCAGAAAGTAAGTGGTTTACCTAGTATTACCTCAAAAAAAAAAAAAAATGTTTTGTTATTCTAATGGGCTAGAACATCGGCCTAGCCTCTGTATTAATTACAAATGTTACTATTTAAATGTAATCATTTAGCTTGGTTATTATTCTTCACACAAGTTAGCAGTAGCTTTGCAAGTATATGCAAAAGAAACAACAAAACAAATTTGGATTGTGAAATGTATCACCTTCAAAAAATAAAGCAGCTTGAAAAGAAAACAAATGGGCTTACTGCATACAAAATAAATATACTAAGGTAACAGAACTGACCTTAAAGAATTATAGTATGACATAAAAATACTGAATTATTTGTTGTTGTTGTTGTTGTTTTAATGTTAAAAGTTATTTTATACTGTTAATCTTTTAAATATTCTTTGGCATTTTTCCTACAAACAAAATTGTGATGGCAATAAGCAAGTTCCAGCCACTGTGTTCTTCTATCTCAGGTTAGTACAATCTTTAACTATCTAAGGCATAGTGCTTAGTTTTACAATAAGACAACTGAAAAAAAAAATAATAATAATAAATCAACTCACCTTCATAAAATAAGAAAGAGTTCAAAGATCAGAAACATAATGGCAAATCCTTCAAAGGATGTATATATGAGGCTGTATATACTGGTAGCTTAATAGAAACTCAGCTTCCCCTCCTTTCTCTGTTCCCTCTTTGATCTCAAGCTAAACATCAGAACCCTGCTTTTAAAAAGACTTGAAGTGCCTTTCATTTTCTCTCAACTGCCTGAGGAGCAACAACTCCCGCGTCTTACATGAAAGAATTTATTTTTCCCTAAAAATAACTTTTGTTTCAAATGCCCCCCACAAAGAGGTTGAAATAATTTATCCTCAACTCTGTGAAGACAAAAGAAGGTAATTGCATGGGTAAGCTATTACCTACAGCAGGAGAAAAGGCAGAGGAGTCATTACAGACCTAGCTGGAGCAATAATAGAACATTTCCTGCTTGTCACTCTTGTAAGAAAGGAGCACAGTCCATATGTGGCAACCTTTGGGCTCCTCACACAAGGTTCATTAACACTAACCATGCTGGCTAAGCTGGTATTAGATATAAGCTAGTAATTCTTATCTTTTTTTTTTTTTTTTTTTTTTTTTTTTTTTTTTTTTTCCTGTACCCTTTCTTTCCTGTAAATGCTGAGATCACAGGGACTTCTTGCTCACTTGAACAATTATTTTTTTCTTCTCAGCTAACATTGCTCAGGGTCAGGTACACAGCTTTTGCCTTTAGCACAATTAATTTAAGTCAACAGTGAAGGTACATTTCCACTGCTCATACATGCACTTTCTTTAATTCTTGTCTGTGTCATGACATGAGTCAGGTAGGGAACACCAATACATGTGATGAACAAACCTCCAAGCTTAAATTCAGTTCAGCAAACTCACCAAGGTTCAGATTCGCGGTTGCAATAGAACTTCTTTGTGGATTTCTGGATGGTAGATTCATGAGAGATTTCGGCACTGATATTTGCCCATGTTAACCTAAAGAACACCATCGCTCCAACTACTTATATTTTCCTTTATATTAGCCTGTCTTGTTCTGTTGTGACAACAAACCCACACCCCAAAAAATACTGACATCCAGAACACGGTAGTTTTCACCTGCTTTTTCAAATCTTTGAGCATATCTTTCTCCAAAATGTCTCTTCACTCAGAAATCAACAGGCTTGAATGCAGAGGCCTGAGGTGGCTAGATGAAATTTCTTGCTTGTGAGCAAAGAATAAGGCAGAACTCATAAATAGTTACATGAAAAAAAAAAAAAAAAGTTAAAATATTTTTAAATTTGCAGGAGTTCCAGATTTTTTTGTGATTGATACCACAAATATGAGGATATGCAAAATGTTTTGACATTTCTAGCTTGAGTCCCATTACACATCTCCTGTGGTTTGTCTCAGAGGTGCATTTTGGCACATAAGGTTCTCTTCCAAGCCAGGAGCCAGATGGACCACTCCATGAGCCTTTACTCTGCAAATAAAGTTTGGCCCAGAAAAGACTAGCAATTGTAATTGGGACATTATTGCAGCAATAGATAACAAAACAATGATCCATGTTGTTTCTAAGCTGTGCTTTTATTAGAGATTTAAGGTGGCCTTTGAATTCTGTAAGGAAAAAATCTTGCATAAACAAATAACAGATTAAATATACCAGCATGAGATTTTCTGTCTAGGGACTTGTTAAACCAATTTCTGCGTAGCATTATTGCAAAAAGCAAGCTCGAACATGAGAGAAAGCTCACTTAGAAACTCATACTGCTTGGTCCTGGCTTGACCTTGGCCCTCTTTCAGCAAATGCTTGTACACCTGCACTGCTAAAGGAAGCACAAGCAACATCCTGCAGTCCTTTTGTAGGAAGAACATGCAAACCTTTAAGCTCTGGATTTTGGTCCAGTTGCCCTTCCTGGCACAATTTTTGAATGCTGGGTCTAAGACTGAGGAGCAGAACGGGTTGACATGACAGAAGGGGTGGGAAAGGCATGGGGACCCCAAGTAACCTTCAGGTAGCATCACTTTGAAGCCTATGGTGATCTAATGGATCACTTACAGAGACCCTGTCAGGAAACTGAAGACCTTAACTTTCTTATCTCTATTGTAAATTGAAGAGAACTACTCCTACTCATCTGTAGAAGAATGCCACTTGACACTAACAAGAAATTTGTCACAAATGCAAGGTGTTTACAACATTTAAGCTTCTGTTAGTTCCATGTGGAACAGATATAGAGAGAGGATGTGACAAAACTAGTGATGAAACTAGTACATTGAATGGAATTCAGTGTAAATTGTTTACTAATAACATATAACTTTGATCTTAAAAAACAACAACAAAAACAAAACACTTCTTTAATATCGTTATCATTTATTTTAACATTTATGGCATCTTTAAGCATGCAGATTCCACTTGATGAGAAGTATAATTTTATCTTTTTTTCACATGTAGAAAAGCAGTCTTTAAAATAAATGTTTCCAACTCACATTTTTACAATCACTTAACTGTATTTGTTTCTCTAATTTTCTTTTTGTAATGGTACTATGAAAAAATGACCAGTTGCCATGCTTTAAACAAAATCATTCTCCATTGTCACATAGAAACAAGTTCAAATGGAGATTTTGAAAGTCTTAATTCAATACATTTACAAAAAAATCATGTATCATGGTTATATACACAGTAGCATTTTTTCTTGATACTAACTGCTTTAACAATCATTTTATAAACATCAGCAAGCATTTTTTTCTCAAACTTTTTAAATTTTTTCTCTTTAATTTCTTTAGCTTCCTCTTTCTTTTAAAAAGGATAGTACGTAGAATCACAGAATCACAGAATCAGAATCACAGAATAGTCTAGGTTGGAAGAGACCTCCAAGATCACCCAGTCCAACCTCTGACCTAATGCTAACAAGTCCTCCATTAAACCATATCCCTAAGCTCTACATCTAAACATCTTTTAAAGACACCCAGGGATGGTGACTCAACCACTTCCCTGGGCAGCCTATTCCAGTGACTAACAACCCTTTCAGTAAAGAAGTTCTTCCTAATATCCAACCTAAACCTCCCCTGGCGCAATTTTAGCCCATTCCCCCTGTCACCAGGCATGTGGGAGAATAGACCAACCCCCACCTCGCTACAGCATCCTTTAAGGTACCTGTAGAGTGCAATAAGGTCACCCCTGAGCCTGCTCTTCTCCAGGCTAAACAGTCCCAGCTCCCTCAGCCGCTCCTCATAAGCCTTGTTCTCCAGACCCTTCACCAGCTTCGTAGCCCTTCTCTGGACTCGCTCAAGGACCTCCATGTTCTTCTTGTAGCGAGGGGCCCAAAACTGAACGCAGTACTCAAGGTGCAGCCTCACCAGAGCCAAGTACGGCAGACAATCACTTCCCCGGACCTCCTGGCCACGCTGTTTCTTATGCAAGCCAGAATGCTGCTGGCCTTCTTGGCCACCTGAGCACACTGCTGGCTCATATTCAGCCGACTGTCAACCAATACTCCCAGGTCCTTCTCTGCCAGGCAGCTTTCTAACCACACATCTCCCAGCCTGTAGCACTGTTTGGGGTTGTTGTGCCCCAGGTGCAGGACCCGGCACTTGGCCTTGTTGAACTTCATACTGTTGGCCTCGGCCCATCGGTGCAGCCTATCCAGATCTTCCTGCAGAGCCTTCCTACCCTCGAGCAGATCGACACACGCACCTAACTTGGTGTTGTCTGCAAACTTACTGAGGGTGCACTCAATCCCCTCATCCAGATCATTGATAAAGATGTTAAAGAGGACTGGCCCCAGTACCGAGCCCTGGGTGACTCCACTAGTGACCGGCCTCAAACTGGATTTAACTCCATTCACCACAACTCTCTGGGCCCTGCTATCCAGCCAGCTCTTAACCCAACGAAGCGTATGCCAGTCCAAGCCATGAGCAGCCAGTTTCCTGAGGAGAATGCTGTGGGGAACAGTGTCAAATGCCTTACTGAAGTCAAGGTAGACAACATCCACAGCCTTTCCCTCATCCACTAAGTGTGTCACCTTGTCATAGAACGACATCAGGTTCGTCAAGCAGGACTTGCCCTTCATAAACCCATGCTGACTGGGCCTGATCGCCTGCTTGCCCTGCAAGTGCTGTATGATGACAATTTCTAAGTATTCTCTCTTCAGATATTCCAGTACTCTTTTATTTATTAATACACCAACTACCCTTATGGGCAGGAGTAAATTTCTCTTCCTTTTTATGCTTAACTCTACATTTTCCTGTCTGAATTGTCCATTTACTTATTTTTGATATTAACATGAACACACAGAATATGGAAAAAGTATAAATTCATATAAGTAATTACTGACTCTTCATTAAGGGCTGACTAAGAGTAGTCCTGGTTTGTACTTGGATTTGTCACTTTCAGTGACATTGGACATAAGAAGTTCAAGTCTCTCTTTTAGGCATGAAAGGCAACAAAGACTTTTTTGTGGATCTGGCCTGAAGACAGTGTCAATTTTCATCAGCTGGCACTGTGGCAGGCTGTGAGTAAGTGGGCATAAGATATTCTGTCACCAGACAAAGTGACATTAATATTGTGCCTCACCATGAGCTATCATGGCCACAAGCCATTAGTTCCAATTAAAATAATGATTTTCTCTTTCAGGATGCAACACCAGACTTTGTACCAGGTCAGTGATTAACGCATGTTCCTTTTGTGCATTTAATGGTGAAACATAAACAGGGTAGGTTAATCATCCATCTTCAAAACTGACATTTTTAAGTAGGACAAGCACACACTGGATGCAGACACTTACCTATCCCCTCTGGCTGTGCAGTGGGTTTGCGTGGCAAGATTTTGGTAGCAGGGGGCCATAAGGGTGGCTTCTGTGAGAAGGATCTAGAAGCTGCCCCATGTTTGGTAAGGGCCCCACTCTGCTGACCAGAGCTGAGCCAATAAGTGATGTTGCTTTGTGCCTCTGTGAGAGCATATTTAAGACAGGGAAAAAAAAAAAAAAAAAAAAAAACCACGCTGTGCCACACAGTAGCTGGGAGAGTGAGAAGAGTGAGAAACAGCCTTGCAGGTGCCAAGGTCAGTGAGGTGCTCCAGGCACCGGAGCAGAAGTCCCCTGCGGCCTGTGGTGAGGACCATGGTGAAGCAGGCTGTCCCCCTGCAGCCCATGGAGTACCACAGTGGAGCAGGGTTCCACGCTACAGCCCATGGAGAAGACCACGGTAGAGCAGGTGGACCTGCACCGACAGAGACTGCAGTCTGTGGAAGACCCCTGATGGAGCAGATTCCGGGCCGGACCTGTAGGTCATGGAGAGGAGCCCACGCAGAGGTAGGTGACCTGGCAGGAGCTGCTGCCCATGGAGGACCCAGGTTGGAGAAGTTTGCTCCCGAGGGATGGACCCTGTGGTACGGACCCATACCTAGAGCAGTTATTGAAGAGCTGCTGCCTGTGGGAAGCCCACACTGGATCAGTTCAGCAAGGATTGTATCCCGTGGGAGGGACCCCACAGCACAGGGGATGAGAGTGACCAAGAAGGAGCAGCAAAGAAGTGCTATAGACTGACCATAACCCCCATTCCCCCATTCCCCTGCGCCGCTAGGGGGGAGGAGGTGGAAGAGGGTGGATGGGGGGGGAGGGAAGGTGCTTTTAGTTTCTTTCCTTTGTTTCTCACTTCTCTAGCTTGTTAGTAATAGGCAATAAATCTATATCCCTATGTTGAGTCTGTTTTGCCCATCACAAAAATTACTGTGTGATCTCCCTGTCCTTATCTCAACCCTTGAGCCCTTTTCATAATATTTTCTCCTGTTCCTCTTTGAGGAGGGGGAGTGAGAGAGCACTTGTGATGGAGCTCAGCCTCCCACCTGAGTAAAACCACCACAGGCTGTTTGGTAAACAGATGTGTCTCTAGATGATCATTTGTCCTGCATTCAGTGTGAGGCTTAAAGACAGAAGTTCTGAGAAGTGCAGTTTCTGGTGCTTATTATCTATCTTTTTTGAGCACTAGAAACCTTTTCTTCTGTCTTCAAATTTTTCTAAGTAGAAATTCTCCAACTTTTTCTTCCTTCCTTCATTTCTTCCTTCCTTCCTTTTTTCCTTTCTTCCTTCTTTCCTTCCTTCCTGCCTTCCCTTCCTTCCCTCCTTTCTTTCTTTTTTTTTTTTTCTTCATTCCTTAGAGAGAGCTTCAATGGATTTTACGGTGAGTTACACCAGACAATTCTTCAAGAGGGACTGAAGTACACTATCATGCTATCACAGTTTTAACTAGCTATTAACTGTTGACTATGCCATAGTGTTACCTGTCTGTACGTATTTTAGATAAGGTCTACACAAGATAATAAGACTTACACAACTCTAAGAGAAAAGTGTTGAGCAGAGATTACCTAATATTTACAGTGGGCTAAAACTGTACATCTACAATAATTAATTATTATTACTAGTTTGAGAATGACACAAACAAATTCTTAAAAAAAAAAAAAAAAAAAAAAAAAAAAAAGCTGCAAAGACCCACAGAGAAGATGATTTGTCATAACTTGAAGTTGTACAGGTCACAGTGCAGGTTTCAAATAATCTTTTGTAGCTACACTTCCAAAATCACATGAAACGATTTTTAGGGACTACTTTTTTAAGCTATTATATTCTTCAACAATTTCAGCCTCATATGTGCAATTTTAATTCCATTTGTGCCTACTGTACTGCAGTTAACTGTCAAAGGTCACAGTGTCTAGTCACCCAGGAGGCTGATCTAACATTTGCCTAATAGTATTCATTTGCTTTGCTTTGTACATACATATATTACATACACCTACATATACATATTATCCATGCCCTGGAAGTTTTCTCAAGTGTAAGGAAGCACAGAACAAGTAAATAAGTTGGAAGTGGTTGGTTTTGGAGACAGTAATAAAAATACAGTATTAGTCCCACATTTGAACTGTTCATCAGCTAAAGCTCCCTGAGAGGAATGTGCTCTTGGTTGCTGCTTCCCCTCAACTGATGCTTGTCTGCTCTCTCCAATGCGTTGCAGGTGTGTGTGTGTGTGTGGTAGAGGACATGACCATGTGGGGCATTAGTACAGATCTTATAATCTTGAACCTTGTCTTCCCACTTTTAAGACTGGTCAACTAAACTGGGAAGCCAAAAGCACAGGAAAAAAAAAAAAAAAATACTTTGAAAATGAAGACCTCATCTTTGACTGACTATTCTTTTCCAGTAATGTAACATGGAATGCAAAGTCCAGCCTTTAGCTCAAAGAACATTCTAAGTTTAATAAAGCTTGGGTTCTTATTTAAAGGTTGTTATTTCCTGGAACCACTTAAGCTTTGAGTAACACCTTTGCATGGTAGCTGTTCAGCCTATTCTTCTTAGCATTTCCTGTTCCCAACTGTCCTATGAAGAATTTACTTCTGAAACTGGATCTCCTTGTTCTTACCCCATTAGTGTCTTAAGCAGCCATAAATCACCCTGGAATATGACCAGGGGTAGTGGGAGAAGAAATCCAGTATATCAACTTCACACAGTAATCTGAAAAATGACTCTGTGGACTGCTTGCAGGGTAAATTACAATAGATCTCGTAAATATTTCTCTAGTGTATAATTCCATGCTTAGGCAAGTTTTCACTTTGGATCGAATTGTGGTCCATGAGAGGGCATTATTATTAAACAAAAAAAAAATAAACTATAAGAAATTATGATGCTGTGTGAAATAGTGGAGGCATGGGAGAAGTTATTGACTATTCTAAAATGAATGCAGGAGAATTCTGTTATATTCATTCACCTTCCAAGAGTTCATTGTTGGATGACAGCTTTGCTAACAGGGCATTTCTAGGCAGAGGCATAGTCTGCCCTAATAGAGCCATTATGAAAATAAATGATTTTCTTTATCCTCTCTCAACTGAAATAAGGGCTTATGAAGCCACATTTTGAGATAGTTTGCAGCAATGCATATGTTCTCCTTCTTGATTTGTTTCAAAGACAAATAACACTGAGAATTTCCATTTAAAAAGTAATAAAGATCATAGTAGACTAAAATCTAGGGTATGCTAAAGCCAAATACGTTGATGAAAAATAAGTTATTTTCTCTTTTTTTCTTTTTTTTTTTTTTTTAAATATAATTGAATTAATTAGGGTAAAGTCTAATTTTTTGAATGTTTGAAAATACCACCAGATACAATATTCAATAGCAGTATTATTCAATATACAGTGGTGAAACCTTTGACACCATTTATTACAGTATTCTCTGGGAAAAAAAAAAAAAAAAAAAAAAAAAAAAGTCTCCTTATGGCTTGGACAGATGTACCATTCACTGGGTGAAGAACTGGCTGGATGGTCAATCTTAAAGAGTCCCAGTGAATGTGGATCAGTCTGATTAGCAGCTGGTCACTAGTGGTGTTCCCCAGGACTCATAGCAGAACCACATTTCTTCAACATTTTTCATCAGTGGTCTGGATAAGGGGATCAAATGCACTCTCTGTAAGATTGCAGACAATACCAAATTAGGTGAGACTGCCAATCTGTTTATGGGAAGGAAGGCTTCTCAGAAGGATCTGGATAGGCAAGATCAATGGAACAAATACATGACATTCAACAATACTAAGTACTGGGTCCTGGGTACTGGGTCATAACAACCTCATGCAGTGATAAAGACTTGGGAAAGAGTGGCTGGAAAGTTGCCTAGCTGAAAAGAACCTAGGGGTACTGTTTGACAGCTGGTTGAACATGAGCCAGCAGTGTGCCTAGGTGGCTAAGAAGCCAAGAGCACTCTGGTTTGCATCAGAAATAGAATAGCTACCAGGACTAAGTTATTGTCCCTTTGTACACAGCTCTGGTGAAGCTGCACAACAAATGTATTCAGTTTTGGGTCCCACAATACACAGATATTGAGTTTCTTGAGCAAGTGCAGAGAAAAGCAACAAAGCTGGTGAAGGAACTAGAAAACAAGACTTATGAGGAGTGACGGAGTGTTGTTTAGTCTGGAGAAGAAGAGGCTGAGGGGAAACATCATCACTCTACAACTAACTGAAAGGAGGTTGCAGCGAGAAGGGTGTTGATCTCTTTTCTCAGGTGACGAGTGATAGGATGCAAGGAAACATTCTCAAGTTGCATTAAGGGAAGGTTTAGATTGGCCATTAGGAAGAATTTCTTCAAGGAGAGGGTGGTCAAACATTGGAACAGGCTGCCCAGGGAAGTGGTGGAGTCCCCATCCTTGGAAGTATTTAAGAGAAGTGAGGACATGGTAATAAGGGACATGGTTTACTGATGGAACTTGGTAGGTCAGGTTGGTGGTTGGACTTGGTGATTTTGAAGGTCTTTTCCAGCCTAAATGATTCAATTACTTTCTTAGAAAGTAAAAGGCGAACAGATAATTCTGAAAGTTGTAAGGTCCAGCTATGCTTATTTTCATTAATTAAAAGCAATACAAACAAACAAACAAACAAACAAACAAACAAAAAAAAAAAAAAAAAAAAAAAACAAAATACAACAACATGATTAGAGAGAGATTTTTTTATGGAAAAGCTTCATCCAGGACAACATGCCCTAACTTTATACCCTACACTATGCATGTATGTGTTTTTTTGTGTGTGCTGCGTAGCAGCTACAGCTGTACCTTCTGGGGCTCCAAAAGAGTCTGTGAAATTATAAAAGGTTTTAAGAAAAGACCTTCATGCCATTAAATATTGAAATATTTGTAGCACTAAACTACTTAATTATTTCTCAGTTGTCTGACTTTCAGCTATAGTTCTTGTGTCTGTAGGTGTACTGTTTGTGAATCCTGCAGCTGCTTTTCTGCCTCAAACTGAGAGTTCCTATCTGAGAGCTGGACAACCCTATTCATTAACACATCAAAAAAAGTATATTCCTTGCTGTGGAGAAAAGGGAAACTGCTGTGGGCCTGTATAAAAACGCATGCTTTTACAAGATATTAACTAGCACTCTAGCCTTCTAACCATATTTTGCTGAATGTTGGAGAAATAACAGAACATAAATATAGGAAGCTAGTCCTAATGGAAAAGTTGACTGATATAGCCGAAGAATAGAAGTATTCCCAAGAATGAATCAACAAGATTATTTATTATGAAACATTATTTAATTCACTATGAAACAACTTTTAATTCACTATTTTAGAATTTGAATAGTAAATGGAAGGGGGGGAAGGAGGGGAGCTAACTGTTAGGCACAAAGGTATTAAAAATGATGACAATGGATTTGGGGAAAACATCTTGTCACAGATTTGACCAGTACCGTCATGTCAAGTTAAAGAAGACTCTACAAGTGAGAATGCCACACTGAATTAAGTTTAGTCACTGGCTAAGCATCATGGCAAGATATGAGAAGATAGTGGTATGCTATTTTGTGCATGCAGTGCTGTGGTTTAAGCCAGCTGGCAGCTAAGAACCACACAGCCATTCATTCACATTCCCCCTCAGTGGGACAGGGGAGAGAACTGGAAAAAAAGTGAAAGCTTTTGGGTTGAAATAAAGACAGCTTGATAGGACTGAAAATAAATAATAATAGTAATATAATAATAATGTGTACAAAACAAGTGATGTACAATGTAATAGCTCACCAGCCACTGACTGATGCCCAGCCCATCGCCAAGCAGCGGTCCCCCCACTGTGGCCAGCCACCCCATATTAATTGTTCAGCATGAAGCCATATGATATGGAATATCCCTTTGGCCAATTTGGGTCAGCTGTCCTGGGTCTGTCCCCTCCCAGTTCCTGCTGCACACCCAGCCTCCTCACTAGCAGGGTGGTGTGAGAAGCCCTTTGCTTAGTGTAAGCACTGCTCTGCAACAATTAAAACATCAGCATGTTATCAACATTCTTCTCATCCTAAATCCAAAACACAGCACCGTACCAACTACGAGGAGGAAAATTAATTATATCCCAGATGAAACCAGGACATGCAACATAACAAAACAGTCATATCAAGTAGATTTCGAGTTGAACATTTGGAAAGAGGAGATCTAAGTGCATCAGCAGCAAACTTGATGATACTTAAACTTGTCACATGAAAACAGAAAATAAATAAATAAATAAATAAAATCTTAAATGCAAAAATATAGTTTTTGGACACTGAGGAAGCAAGTACTTTCTCCAATAAGATCCTCTTGTAAAGCAAAGTAACTTCCTGGTCTTAAACTTTTAATTCCATTCATATATTTTGACAATCTGTAGGACAGAAATGACAAACTTTACCATTGTTACCCTGGGTCTCTAAACTGTCCTAATGGTTTCCCACCCCAGTCAAGACTCTCACCCACGTGTTTAGTAGTTCTTGCTCTACCAGTTCACAAAGTTATATAAAAAGAAATTGCACTGCTGCAGAAACATAAGCCAGAGAGGATAAGTAACTAATTCCCACTTAAAAGTGTATCATTTTTAAAACCAATGAGATCGTAATGAGGGAGTAAAGATCTAATTGCTCCTACATATGGAAGCGAATTCAAAACTTGGATCATTCCTATTCCCTTTATTTGTTTTTCTTCCTTTTTAAAAAAAGGAGAAGAGGAAAGCAGGCGGAGACCAGAAATGCATGCAGATATCAGGATGAGGTACCTTAGCCATTTGTACACAATCTTCTCCTAGCAATTCTCCTAGCAAACAGCAATGTTTATCTTTTTCCTCTTTCTTTACTCATTCCTAACACTTTGATTCATTGGAGTTTAGTGCTACTGAGTCTTTCTATTTTTATAATTGGAACGGTTAAAGTCAGCTCAAAGCCTTCCACCTGCTCTGATGGAATTAGGCTCCTTAGTTCAGTCAGCTGAATGATATGGTAACAATTGCAAGATGCTGTGACTCTAGTTATTGGAATATTATAATATTCTATTATAACAAGACATGAGACATGTCTAAATAATACTGCCTGAATTACACCAAAATCAAATCTGAAGAAATCTGGCCCACTCATGTGAATATAGATGTGAAAATAATAATAATAATAAAAATCTAGTAAAGTTCCTTTCAGTAAAACAAATATTAGAAAATGAGAAGTGAACAAAGTGGATTCACTCACAGTTGTTCTCAGTAACAAGTGGACCATCATCAGGATATGTAGTCTGCAATAACACTCACTTCTCTACTATATAACAACATTGCACTAGCACCAAATGCAGCATCCTGATTAATCAACCTAAAAGCTAATTAAAACATATGGAGAGGAAATCACAAATGCCCCCAAATAAAAAATGTGAATTAGAAGACAAATTACATAAAAGCATTTTGGTACTACACATAAGGAGCCAGAGAAAATAGTACAAAATTATAGAAAATGTCAGAATTTTCAGAATTATCAGATTAATGTAACTTTCTGAATGACACTGAACTACCCAGCTTGGAGAAACATAACTGAATTTATTTTGGGCTGTTTCAACACTGTTGAGCTGCTTGCTTACTGTGCTTTCTGATTCAGAAAGAAAATGTGGAGAGACTGCCCAACATTGATGCCCATTTAAAAATTCCTCAGTAAATAAAAAATTTTCCTCTGGGCTATAAAAGCTGTATTTAGGGTAATAAAAAGGATTAGCTATGGAAATACAAGAAACCATAGAGTTTTCTCTCCATGACAAACTACACTTTAGTGAACCAAGTGTTTTGATAGAAGTTTTCTGATCTTGAATGAAAAATAAAATAAATAATTAACTTGACTGTTCTCAGTTAAACTTCATTAAAAGTTGAACACTTCTTTTATCAGTTTCTTGTCTCTTTCACTCACCTCTTAAGGAAATTAAGAGGTGGGCTATTCTTGGGCTAAGAATAAATTCAGAAAGTTTCATATAAAGACTGCTGTCACCAAAGATAATGGTTTGTTTGCCTAAGGGTGAGAGAGAATTAATTGTAATACAAAACATTATTTCTAATTTCTTTTTTCCCTGCTCTATGGAATTTCTTTAACTGCTATCATAGGGCTGTTTTAGCCCTATGGGGCTGTAATTCAGAACAGGAGCTCTTTTAACACCCAGTCATTCCTAGAAAGGTCCTGTTACAGAAACATGATTTATTTTTGATTTGTTCCTCAAGATTTTCAGGTTTATTACACACACCTGGAAATAAATAAATAAATAAATAAATAAATAAATAAATAAATAAATAACCTTCCTTCTGGTGCTTGCAAAATTTCAGTTTCAACCATGTCAAGATTATCAATAACTGTCAGTCAGAGTGGAGATTTAAAAAATAATAATAAAAAAATAAAAAACAGCTTTCAAATGTATTCTCATGTGCTTAAAATAAAATATATATTTCACATGAAATTAATATATTAGGGTGGCTGAAGAACACCATGAATAAAATAACAAAGGAAATCAAAGAGTCATATCATGAAATGCAAACATGTCTCCAGTTCAAATACTGCTGTTGCTGTTGCAGTTCAAATACTGCTGTTGCAGAAAATGGTGCTGCTGCCAATAAGACTTTTGCTAATTATATATGTGTGTGTGTGTGTGTGTAAATCTTACTTTGCTTTCAGATTTTCAAGGATTACAAAGAGTTACCATGTCAGTGAGCTCATAAAAGCCCTACTGCCAGAAACAGAGGAGTGCTAAAGGATTCAGTACCAGCATGTGAAATAACATTGAAAATAGTAAGGTCTTTTTCCACTTCTCATGCTTTCTAAATCTTCTCCCTTTCTTTTTTTTCTCATTACTGCGTAAAACCCTCTAAATCCAGTTCTGCAGCATTTCAGGCACCATGCATGCTTCTTTATAAGGCAGTACAGAAAAGAGATTCTTGGAGAAACCTGAGCAAAAAGCAATTAGATCTCAAAACTGTGATGTCCCAGAAGTGGCATGCAAAAAAGCATGCTCAGAAAACAGGTAACATGTAAGAATCTGTCTTTTCTTATGGTGGGACACCAAGACTTTCTATGAATGTATCCATCTGTTGGAAAAAGAGTCAATGTCACGGTTCTGTATTTTCAAACATATGAGGCAAGCATGACCCCAGAGAAAGTGTGAGGTATACCTTGTGGGCAGTGACTGTTTGCCTCTGAAGAAACAAGGCATGAAAGGGAAGCACATGTGCTGTGTCCATGCAGAGAAAAATCAGGTCAATCTAAACAGAGTTTAACTACTACTCTTCTGTCTTGCTCCTCTCTCAAGCAGGGCACACACTGTTGTAAAGCTTTGAAGATCCACCTAGGCTTTGGATATTTTTTTCTCTTAAAAAAAAAAAAAAAAAAGTGTGATCTAGCAAGGGAGATAAATTTGGCGAGTCAGGGACTGAACTTTTGTTTTCTTAAGCTGTTGGTTTCCCTGAAGGACACTGAGGAAATATTGGCACTGTCTCAGCAAACCTACCAAGAACCTGCAGTTGTCTGACAAAGCCCTTAGTGTACACAGCCATTTTAATATGCTGTGTATTCATAAGCATATGGGGACGGATGGAGGAAATGGCAGAAAAATTTCAGATGTAGTAACACCTATTAAAGCGCTCAGTATAAGCAGTATAAACTCTCTCTATGAGCAGCTAAAAATGGAGGAGTCTGGGAAACAGCAATCATGATTAAAAGGCTTTGAGTGAAAACTTCTAGCATACTATAACATTTTAATGCAATTAGAAGCAAAAATAGCATTTTTCTCACTCACCAAAGTAACACCTCTCTTTGTCAATGGAATAGTTGATAAATCAGTTGAAATAAAATGTAAATTGAGTTTTCCATCTGGCCACTGTGACACCCAACAATTCAAGCCAAATAGTGTGTAGCCTTTAAGGAAATAATTCTACCAAGCATAATTGTATACTCTATTTTTTTTTTCTCCTAGCACAGTTTAAAATTCAAGATAATGACTAGCCTCATAAAACAAAGCTGAAGGCAAATACCTATTTAAATAAACACTTTCCACCTTAGCATTAGTCTCTCCATCTATGAAAGACATATGGTTATATTCTTCTCAGCTTAGCCAAAGATAAATAAATTAAATCAAGTAAATCTGAGTGGGTCTTTTTAGCTAAAGCCATGATTCTTTCTGTTAGCAATCACCTTTTCTTTATGCAATTCTAAACTGATTCCTGAGATAAACAGATTTATATAAAATTAACATCATCTTGTACCAGGCCTTTCAGGTGTTTGTTTGTTTGTTACTGTTTTGATTTTTTTTCTTTTTGATTTGTTTTGTTTTGTTTGGTAAGTGTCTTGTTTCTTTAAACTTGGTAAATTCCATGTGACCTTTCCTGTATATTTACTCCTACCTCAGTAGTCAGTGAAATGTTGTTCAGCCATATTTTGATGGGCAAGGTAATCCATTTTGTGATCTAACCCCTATACCAAAGTGTCAAAAGATTCAGTAGTTTAACACCTGGAGAAATTGTCATTACTTCTACAAGATTTAGATAACACTTCCATTAATAATGCTTAGATCAGTGTTTCAAAATATATTGTTCTAGAACTTCACTTTGATCTGCTATTTATGTATTTTTAAAGACAACATTTGAGATGAATACATGTAATTTGAACAAGATCTTACCTTTTCCTTGAAAGCATTTTCAATACCTAAACAAGACATTTGTTAATGATGCAGCAATAACAATTTCTACATCATCCATTATATAGAAAGCATTTGTTTTGTCCTTAGATTAAGTGATTTTATTTCTGAGTACAAAATTCCCTCACAATTCCCTCACCCCCCCAACCCCACCATACTCCACTTCTTACTTCTACCCTCCCCCCCCCAAAAAAAATAAAGTAAATAAAAACACCTACACAGGGAAAAAAAAAAAAAAAGGCAGTTTTCAGTTTTCTGTTTCTCTAAATAGAAGTGATTGGTAAAATGCTTTATATACCATACATCATGCATATAATTTCTTAAAAGGCACAGCTAAAAACAAAATTGCACTTGAAATGTCAAGTTCACTGAGGATGGAAAGGCAGGAAAAGTAAACTGAGATTAAGTATCTCAGCCTATCCTACCAGACTTCAAGCTTTCTTTGAAGTGTCGGTATTGCTGTAGTGAAAGAGAGAAGGACTGATGGATCTCATTCAAGAGCCTAACACTCATGAAACAGACAAAAAGTTGCCACATAATTTAAAATTTTATATACTTATCTACTACCATGCTCAATATTGTTTTTTAGCAAACTTCTGTAAAGACCACATATACACAAACACAACTGAGGAAAAGTACAATAATACAGAGACTTGCACTGGATCCTGTGTTGATTACCATAAATAAATTACAAAACAGGTATCAAACAGGTATCATTGTATGTCTGACTTTTAGGGAAGAAGAAGGTGTGAAGATGAAGAATGGGGAAAAGAGGAAAGCAATAAAGTACCAATCACCCGTAGGTGTGTAGGTAGGATAGCTATCCCACTCAAAAAATCAGGTTAACTGCAATTTGCTACATTATTTTCTGTCTTCTAGTGTGTGGCTTCTTTCACTATGTGTGGCTGTAATGAGTCTTCATAGACTCAATAGGTGTTTAGCCACCCTGACTTTTGGGAATTGATAAATCCATTACCCTCAGACTAACAAAACCTGCCTTCCCTGTTTTTGTTATTTTCTTTTTATTAGATAAAAGAATATATCATAGCAGAACAAATCATATTCTAGACATTTCGGTGCTTTAAGAATTTTTGTTCCAGTCCATCATGCCTAAAAATACCTTGCTGTATTCATATCTCATTTATGAAGTTAGCTCGGGCATTATAACTCACTAAATTTTCGGTGTGGGTAAAAGAGGAATGGTTAACTGGCAAAGTTGTGCCAGCCTGCTCCAGTCAAAGTGCAGTTGTGAAAACCATCCAATTCTTGTTACAAATACTAAGTAATTAGGTAGGTTCTGCTCAGTTCCCAGGAGACAAGACCTGGAATCACAAATCCAAAAATCACAGCTTGTATTGACTGCCAGTACTGACAGCAGTATCAGCATAAAGAAGAAAACTGCCTGTGTAGGATATGAAAGCAACAGTAACATCTCATACTATTTAGAGAAACAGCTGCTGAAAAGAACTCTTGCACTCTTTCTCCATGTTTCTACCCTTGATTTACACAGAGAAGCCTTTACTACTGAGGACAAAATCCAAATTTCGCTTTAGAAAAGTGTAGGTTTTTCACCTTTCATTAGAAATTGAGCATAGGTAAATGAATTTCTGTAAAACCTTCCCAAAATGGAAGTCCCATATTAAACCACAGCACCATGATTTTCCTTAAAAAGAGCGTGACACAAGACACCATAAGGCCCTTAATTTCAATACTTCTTGTACTGGAACACCAACTAGCACACAGCAACTTTAAGATCAAAAATCTGAATGACTAGTGGAAAACACTAAAACCATTTAATCCTTGCAAATGAAATTAATAACACCAGTCTCCAGCATAGTATGTGGGTATTATATGTCCTGTTAGAGGACAGAGCTGTGAAAGGGCTGCTTTTTTGCCTTTTTCTCAATGCTGTAGTCTGGTCCATGCTGGAGACTGGTGTTATTAGTTTCAGTTGCAAGGATTAAATGGTAAATGACCTTTTTCTTGTATTATTTTCCTCTCTAGCTGAGAAAAACTCTTCTGTCACACAAACATATGAAGTATTTTGCTTTCAAACCTGAGAAGAGATACAAGACACAATTCATATAACTATTAGAGTGGTACACATTGCTCTTTGAGCAGGTTGCAACAGGAGTATATTGAAGCAACTGAAAGTATTTTATGGTTGGTACTGTACTGGGTTTACATGATAAGGTTTTGATATTGGGGGGGCTGCAGGGGTGGCCTCTGTGAGAAAAGCCCAGCAGCTGCCCCATGTCAGATAAGAGCTGGCTCCATCTGGCTCCAAAAGGGACCTGCTGCTGGCCAGAGTCAAGCCTATGAGCAATCCTGGTTGGGCCTCTGGGAGAGCAGATTTAGGAACAGGAGAAAACTGCTGCACAACAGCTGCTGGGAGTGTGAGGAGTGAAAAAGTGTAAGAGAACCAGCCCTGCAAATACCAAGGTCAGTGCAGAAGGAGGGCAACACATGCTCCAGGCACGCAGCAGCAGTTCCCCTGTGGCCTGTGGAGAGGCCCCTGGCAGATCAGGCTGTCCCCCTGCAGCCCATGGGTCCCACATGGAGCAGATCTCCATGCTGCAGCCTGTGGAGGAGCCCGAGGTGGAGCAGGTGGATGTGGCCTGGATGAGGCTGCGGCCCATGGAGAGCCCCCACAGGAGCTGCAGCCGTGGAGAGGAGGCCACGCAGGAGCAGGAGTCTGGGGGAATCTGCCACCCGTGGGGGATCCGTGCTGGAGCAGTTTTCACCTGATGGATGGACCCTGTGCTATGGAGCCATGTTGGAGCAGCTCTTGAAGTGCTGCTGCCTGTGGGCAGCCCCCACAGGCTAAGATCGGGAAGGACGGCATCCCGTGGGAGGGACCTCACATGGAGCAGGGGCAGAGAGTGACCATGAAGGAGCAGCGAACCTGAAGGGTCATGGATTGATCCCATCCACCATTCACGATTCCCCTGTGCTGCCTGGGGGTAGGAGGTAGAAGATGGTGGTTGGGGCGAAGGTGTTTTTACTTTGTTTCTAGTTTCTCACTGTTCTAGTCTGCTAGTGATAGGAAACAAATTATATTAATTTCCCTATGCTGAGACTGTTTTGCCCATGATGGTAATTTGTGGGTGATCTCCCTGTCCTTATCCCAACCCTTGAGAGCTTTTCATCCTATTTTCTCCCCTTTTCATTTGAAGCGGGGAAGTAAGAGAACAGCTATGTTGATGTTCACCTGCCCAGCAGTGTAAAGCCACCACAGGTTCATGCTCTCACAGCAAAATGGTAAGTTCCTCTCTTCATCTGTGTGACTTCCCCACTGGAAAATTTAGTAAAAATTAATACATAGCATCTCTCAAATAGAAGTCCTTTTCTTTAGGAGAGAAAAAGGGAAGGAAAAAAAACTGTCTACAATAAGCAGTGCTGAAGAACATAAGATACAATAACCATGTCTGATTTTGTTATTATCTTAATGGTGTACAATTAAACAGGTTATGCAATACATTGTAGAAGGAACCAATATTGCCTTGGAATCCCATGAGTATTTTTTAAGGAGCACAAAGCAAAATAACGCTGCTGTAAAGCCCCGAGCATAGCATGCTATCATAACGCTGCTGTAAAGCCCCGAGCATAGCATGCTATCTAAGAAGTCTGAAATCACTTCAATAATATATTACACAAATGTATTTTTGGACTTCTAAGATCAATGCATGGAGGTACTGCAAGTGAAAAAAAAAAAAAAAAAAAAAAAAAAAAAAAAAAAAAGAAGATACAAAGGAAAGTCACAGTGCAAAAGAAAAAATATTTTGAAGCGCATGCTTACTAGAATAGGAGATGTCCAAATTATAGTTTTCCCTGAATTTGGCAGCATATGAATCAATTTACCTTAAAGTTTGTGCTTTATACTTGTTTTGCCTTCTTTACCTCTTACAAAATAAAATAAAATAAAATAATTCTTCTCTCCTTTTCTAAATGAAAGAAATGTGATAGAGATCAGATTGTATTCACTGAGATATCTTTGAAGATTCTTCCTCTTCCTTAAGGTATTATCAGTATGCTAGCAGAAGTTTTGAAGAATCAGTTTAGGAATCACATGTTAAGCCCAAGTATAATGTGTCCTTGACTAAAGGGCACATCAGTTAGCCATGCTGATAAAGGATAAGTTTTAAAAGACCAATAGAAATTTGAGTGCAAAGATGCAGAAGTGATATATCTGTAACTCAGGATATACAGTTATATACTCACTACATATTTGCCAGATCTGTTGAACTTCTCAAAACTTCAAGCTAAGAAATTCCTAGAGAACAGGTCATCTTTTCATGAGGCTTCTGGAATTTATGTAAGATTTTTGTTGAAATACTGCAAAGTCAGCATCAACCAGCTTTAATTTGCTCCTTCTACTTTAGGTCTCACAGAATACCAGCAAGCGCATACGGAATATTTTTCCTTTCCCCCTTCTTGTTCCTATCCCACACCAAAGCATAATAAGTAGTGCCAGCAGAGTAGTTTTTCCAATATCTAAATTTAGTTGGCTCTGCTGCTGTCTACTCAGATCATAAAGTTTTAAATGCTGTTTTTAACTGAAGAAAGATGAGAAAACACTACTGCACAGAACTGCATCTCAGGAAACTGGTTTCTGTGTATCATTCAACTCTTCATTATGGTATGCCTAAGTGCTACCCAGATGCTCTATAAATTATTGATATTTTTTCAGCTTTTCAGGTGAAGTCTTAAAATCCTTGCTCCCAAAGAATATATGTCTTGTCTTCCTCTCCAAAAAAAAATGCAATATAGAAATAACACATCATGCTAATTTCCATATTAAGAACCCAATATTTTGGGTTGCTTTTGTGTTTAAAAAAAAATAAAAAATAAAAAAAATATATATATAAAAAAAGCTTATTCCATAAAAAGTGTTTTAAAACTGTGGAGCTGTCCTAGAATCCATCATCAATGTGACACAGCTGTATTGAAGTTGGTGCTATATCACTTCCACCTGCTTCAGATTCACTCTAAAGTTGACAAGTATCATGTGTACAGGCTGAATTTATACTATACATGTCAGAGAGAGTGCACTTCAGTTTCTTCTACAAAACAAAACAAAACAAAACACTAAGAAGAGCAACAATGATGTGATGATGCTTAATTTAAAAAGAAACTGCAAAAAAGAAAGAGAGAGCAGGCAGGAAGGCAAAAAAAAAAAAAAAGTAACGAAGAAAGTGGAACAGGCAGGTAACAGTTCTAACATGTTTATTATGAGTCTTATATGTTTATTTATAAACATGTCGATTTCACTGTTACTTAGCTGTTCCTTCCATACCTCTGGAAAATATTGAAAATTTAAAGAAGAGCTCCCATTTTCTTACCAGTTGTACAAGTAGTACTAGCAATATAAGTTTCAAACATACTTTGTACCCTTGCAGATTAATAGGACAAATATACATTGCATTCATCTACCCTATCGTATTTTATTATATCATTAAATGCACAAGTTAGATATGGCAAAACAAAGAGATGGGAGATTCTTTTTTGAATTTGGGGGGTTCTTTTGGAATTTGGGTCTGATATGCTCTCTCAAAATTTAAAACTCTGAAGATTTTGCAAATGCAAGACAGGTCTCTTCGTGGTACAATCGTGCCATTCCATAAAAGCACTACAAAATATTATGTGACACTTCATTAGTTTGCTTCACTAGCTTTCCTAGAAATCACTTAGCAACAGAGCTCCCCAACCACACACATGCATGTCATTAAACAAAGAGAAACGGCTTTCAGCTCTAAGAAGGTCATCAAAATTGTAATTAAAGTAAAATGCATTACTATGTCGAGCTCATTTGTAATAATAATAATAAAAAAGATTTATGAAAGATGTAGCTATTCATCTCAAACATATTTATTTTATAGCTCTCTTCCCATTTTCAATGGTCTCAAACATTATTTGAGGAACAAAGAAAGATTAGAGTAAACTGAGTAAGTATGAGGAAAACAGCAGCATGGAGATATATGGAAATTAGTGTTGTCTAATTCAGAGAGATAGCAACAAAACTATATGCTGGTATCAAACAAACTTTGCAAGTTAATAAGGAATGTTTCTGATTCCACATTTGAGAGAGGTCAGTCTCAAAAGGAGTTTTCATGAAGTTTAGTTTTCCCAGCAGTAGAAGCAAGCTCTATATAAATAAATATAAAATGGATTATGGATTTATGGAGTTGAATCCACCTTCATTTTCCTAATTCTGTCTCTGAACACATTAACTAATTCATGCAATTTCATCTCCACTCTAGCAAGAAGCTCAAGATTTGCTTTCTTTCTTCATGTGTTTAAATACTATCTATTTTACACTCCAACAACTGAAAGAATTCCATTTTCTTAAGAACATTAACCATATTGAATGTTTAAAAAGCGTGTATGCTGAGTCAGTTCCCATCAGAAGGAAGTCAGTGGTAGGTTTCTGTTCACTTTGGTGATAGCTGTAACCCAGTAACTACAATGGTCTCTCTATCACTAGTAGAAGGCCACAGGCATTGTGTTGACTGATTTGTGTATGATCTCATCTGGATTTGTATGTCCTGAGTTGGATTTAGCTTGTTGCAACAACTGTCTGGTGAATTCACTGCAGATGTGTTAGCTTAACTTCTCTGAGTGCCCTGTGTAGCAATGGTCTCACAGGCCTAGGGAACAAGTGCATGACAGTAGCACTTTTTGTCAAAAGAAGTTGGGAGTCAATGGAAAGTAAGCAGTCTGTTGTGAGAAAGCTTGTAGAAACCTGAGACTGAAGGGAAAAAACCTCTCACCATAAACATTATACTTTTCCTGCAAAGTCCACAGGGTACTGATGACTTATTATCACTACCCCCCCCCCCCTCAGCCAATTATGGAAAACTCAGCTGTTGACTATAGGATCCAGAAGGATGTTGGTGTGATAAATGATTAAGTCCCAAATAGGATTTTTGTGATTTATTAAGCAAACAGAGGCAAGCAAACAGCGCTGGGTGCACCGGGAGTCTCTTCTCTACCAGGACGCACACCTGTTACATCAGGTGGTTGATTTTTATGCTCCTAGACTAATACATATTCATCACTATTCCTAGAAAAGGTAGGGTTATTATAATTAGTTCCCAGAATCCAAACCCTCTCTGGACACATGTGTATCAGTCTCTGGTGGTCTTTCTGGGGGTCTCTTGTGCTGAAGGCTCGTAGTCTTCCTCCCAGGCTTTGTCTTTTGGTCATCCTTCAACTCCCCCTTTCTCCTTATTTGGTGGATCTCTTTGCTGGATATCAGAGGCTTGCGCAGCGTCCCATGCAAAAGTCAGAAGTTTCCTAAAAATACTCCTTGGTCCTCTTATCTCCCAGACTAGAGCCTCAATGTTTGCCCTTCAAACCCTCTATTTACACAAATTACTGGACTGTTCCTTTGCATGATACAAGAACTATGTACACTAATCACTCTGTTTTTCTTAGATAGAAGGATATATTTCATCATGCGGCCCTAGCATTGTTCCATACTGACACGAATCAATTTAACACATTTCACATTGGCAAAGTAAACATTGCAAAAGAGAGAAGGGTGGGATATAAATTGTATAGCAATTTTAACTGTATTATTAGTAATATTTTTGTATTGTTTTGGACAATTAAACTGTAAAAACATCATTTTAACTAAAAATACATTCTTAGCTCCATATTTGGTGTGTTCTGTTTTCCCCAGAACAAGATTTTGAGGGTAACAAAGTGTAACAAAAGTGAAATTAGATCATTATTATCTCCTGAATTTCGACAAGACAGCAATTTGACTTTATGTAAAACATCATGCAAAATTGCAACTTCTCTTTATGCAGAAGAGTTTATAAGGCTTCAGGCATTCTTCAAAAGAAATCCTTCTATTGTTGCAACTATTTCATTGTACACTGCCCAAATCTATCAGAGAATCACAGAATATTTGAAGTTGTAAGGGACCCACAGTGATCATCAAGTTCATCTCCTTGCACCACACAGGTCTACCCCAAAATTCGGATCATATGACTAAGAGCACAGTCCAAATGCTTCTTAAACTTCGACAGGCTTGGTGCCATGACTACGTCCTTGGAGAGCCTGTTCCAGTGCATGACAACCCTCTCAGTGAAAAACGTTTTCCTGATATCCAGGTATCATTATTTATTTATTTATTTTTCCTGTCAGAGGTCTTTCCAGCTGTAGGCACTGATGTACCTGATGAAGGATTTGCTGATGCACTGTCTATATGGGGCTAGTTCAGGAAGCCAAATAGGTTATTATTCCTTTGGTTTAAACCTTTGTAGTTGTTATAACTCTTCTCTCAACTTCCAAATCACAATAGGGCTCCTGTTAACTGGCTTGCTAAAATATGACTAAACCAGAACAGTAGAACTGTCTCTCTCGTGATATGTCTGCATTTTAAATAAAATCTTCTGGAAGTGTGATCTTCCATTCTCTTAGAAAACTGTATACTGAATACAAACTCTTAGTTTTGCTTTATTTGTATCAACTGCTTGACAAGTAGGTGTGACTTTGTAATTGGAAACCCTTGATCGGTAATGATTGCTGTGATGCATCTCTGCAGCTTTTCTGAGATCCTCAGCAGTATAGGAACATTAACAATAGCCAAGTTGTTTATATCTAAAGAATTGTTCTGCAACAGTAGGATTTATACAGTACAAGCATTTTTTTGCTGAAGCAAGAAAGAATTGAATTAATGCAGTAGCTGCATTAACTTAAATTTAACACGTTTTGCATTTAGAAATGGCCAGCTAATGCTGTAGTAAGATCAATAGGATTGGACTGCTTTGAATTTTTGTAACTTCTACAATGTACTCTAAGCTGTTTATTACCTAACCATAGTCTCTAGAGTGCAGAAGCAATCTAATGTCTCTTGAATACGTGTTCATCTTTGTGAGGTTGAGAGCATTATATTAGATGTAGGGCCATTAATCTTTAATTTCAGAGAAAAGTATTGGGCACTCACTATTAAACCTATCTGAAGTAAATCCAGACTAAAGAACTATAAATGCTTTGTGAATCTACAACATTTATATTTGATATGGGAAAATATGTGTGCTACCTGATAACTGATTGTACTGGGTCTGGCTGGGATGTTAACTTTCCCTGCAGCAGTCCCAATGGTTTGCTGATAACTCCTATACCTAAAAACTCAAAGAATGTTAATAATAAATTCTTAAAAAATCTTAAAAATTATCCAAAATAGTTTATAGTAATGACTATATCTGAATTGATTAAACCAACTGTTCTTTACTTCCTCAGAACATGTTAGTATGCACTACTTCAAGTGCTGTTCCCTTGGATGGTACAAGAGAGATGCATAACAGATGCATCTCTGCAAAAGGGAGAGAGAAGAAAGCAATTCAAGGGTGGGTACTCTGTGTTGAGATATGGCACCTGAGCCTGCCCTAGACCTGCATGAATATCTTTTCACCTAGCATTCTGCTTCTAGGACTTTCCAAACAGCAGTGATGCATGACCTATTTGCCATCAAATGCAAGCCCCTCTCAGGACTTTCACGTCTGGGAAATGAAATGAAAAAAAAATCTACAAAATAGCTTTGCTATTGAAAAATTCAACTTCCTTAATCTGGAAGCAGAACAGCATGCTTATAACTTTCTGGGCTAACAACTCCAACTGTGGATAGCATCTACTCCAGAATATTTTGTATTAATGAAACAATTAATTGGCAACCCAAATACACTATCCCAAAATTAAGAAATATCTGTTGCACTAACTTAATCACATTATGATTAAATTGTTATGAATGATTTGCATTAATAATAGATACAGAATAATTTAATTATGGCTCTCTTAATTTCCCTTTTTCTTTGGAATTAGTGAATTTAGGGTGATATCTTGTCCAACTTGCATTATTAAAATATAAGAAATACTTCTGTACCTAATGACCATTAATATAAATATATATATTAAAAATATATTATTTATTCAATTATTTTCTAAAAAGAATAAAAGAATAGGTCTATTATTTGGAAAGTTATATTATGTCTGTTACTATCAACTCCCTAACATCACCCTGTAGACTTCTGTTTTACTCTAGATGAAACCTGCAATTTATCCTAATTTATCCTGCAATTTTTATATGGATTATAATTCAAAATATCAATAGCATAATAAACATTACTCTTTTCACCACTTCTCAAATTCATTCTCATGATGTGGAGGAGTAGAAGGGAAATAATATATATATATATATTTTTTTAAGAAAATCTTTACATCCCAGTAGAAAAATGGGAACTACAAGCTTGTATTCGTAAATGCACGGTATAAGTATTAAAGTTCATATACTTTGTGCAACTTGTATTGCATTGCACTTAGTACACAGTGTTCTGTGTACCAAAAATAAAAGGTTTTGTTTTTAGAGCCTATTAAAATTGCAGTTCTAGTCTATAAAAGAACTTGTAAAAATAGCATCACAGGAATAAATTTTAAATGTGTCTAGGAAAAAACAAAGTTTAAAAGAAGGAGAAAGAGAAGAAGCTATTCAATTGACAGACATATTTGTCTTCAAAAATGAATTTACATTCTCAGTGAAGTATCTGATTTTGTTTAGGATTTTTATTTTTATTTTCAAGGACTATTATCCACTCCTTCAACTGACAGTCATCACCTGTCATTCTCCAAATGATCTCTGTGCTTCCAAGCAGACTTGCAGCTTCAGATCAGTAACATGAGTGCACAGTGCCTGGCACAAAGTGTATCATTGGATTATCGTCATCAGTTTCTTTCACCTCAGACTATCAACCTTGCTACTAATTCCCTGTCTCCATTTTTAACCATGAAAAGACCTGTGTCACGAGGACATGAATTATAGTATGACTAAAATTTTATATACATATACATATATATATATATATAAGAAGTTCTTTATATACATCTAGGTATTTACAAGGTGTTCCTTAAAATCAGCCCCATAATTCTTTCCTTTTTATGAAACCTTTTCACTTAACTTTCATTTGGTACTGACTTTTGTTTTTCTTAAACTCAGTTACACTATCTGTAAGTTCAACTGAGAGTCTGGGAGGTTATGAGCTGTTGAAAGGACCCAGATTTTAAGCAGATGTCTGATTTCTAAGAAGCTTTATATATATGATGTATTATAAGTCATATTGCTGTTGAATGTTTGTGGCTTTTGTTAGGAATGGAAGACTGATATTTTAGCACTTGAAACATGTCTTGATTATATTTTTGTAAAATAGGTAAACACAAGGAGTTTACAAATGAAAGGTTCTTTTTTTTGGAAGGGGTTGGGGGGGTGGGGGAGGAGGAGGATGTGTCTGGAGATAACAGAAGGTCTCTAAATATAAATAGATTTTCAGTTTTCCTAACTTGAACCTGATCAGAAGCATCTCTGAGGAGAATTTTCAGTTTCTCTGGGGAAAAAAGGACTCAGCTGCAAAACAAGTGTTTCCTCTTGCAAATATCAAGGGAAATAGAGTAAGCTTCTCTGAATCAGCTTCATATCCAATTATATAGAGTCGTTTAGTTCTCATGATTGGGAATGATAAACTACTCTACTCAGGTTATGATGTATTCAAGGTAAATGGCCTTTTAAAGCAAGCAAAAGATACCTAAAATAATAATAATAATAATAATAATAATAAATCAACTTCAAGAGGTGCTGGTGTGACATTTTTATAGAGGGCTTTGGGTTGTTATTTTTTTTCCCCAATCCTACTAGATCAAAGCATTCAGGATGACAACAAACTATCATCAGCGGCTTTTAACTAGAGACTGTTCACAAGTATGAAAATAACCGTTTGTATGGTGCCCCAGTTTTCTGTAGGGAATGTAGCTGATAAACCCTATTTGAATGCATGGGCCCTAATCCACAATGGCATCATTAACTCCAAGATATTAGATTACACATGCTACTTAGCATCAGAGAGTCTGAGGAGTAGTTAGAGAGCAAGATCCTAGGACAGTCTGTGGGGGACACAGCCAACAACCAAACAGCCAAAAATTCCCTTACCGACACTCACAGAAGATATAGGAGCAGATCCTCCTGGAAACCAAGCTAAGGCACTAAGGCATATATTAAAATAAGGATGTGATTGGTTACAGCCAACATGGCTTCACTAGACAGATCATGCCTGACAAATCTGATGGTCTTTTACAACAGGGTTACAGCACTGAATAGGGGAAGAGCAACTGATAGTATCTACTTGAATAGGGGAAGAGCAACTGATATCATCTGCCCGGACTTGTGCAAAGTATTTGATGCTGTTCCCCATGATAGCCTTGTCTCTAAATTGGAAAGACATGGATATGATGGATGGACCTCTCGGTAGGTAAGGAATTGGCTGAATGATTGCACTCAAAGATTTGTGGTAAATGGCTCAATATCCAGGTGGAAAACAGTAACAAGTGGTGTTCCTCAATAGTCAGTGTTGGGAATGGCACTGTATAACATCTTTATTAGTGACATGGACAGTGGAATTCAGTGCACTCTCAGCAAGCTTGTCCAATGACACCAAGCTGTGTGGTGCAGTCGACACTGGAAGGAAGAGATGCCATCCAGAGAGACCTTGACAGGAGTGAGAGATGGGTCTGTGCGAACCTCATGAAGGCCAAGTGCAAGGTCCTGCATCTGGGCTGGGGCAATCCCCAGCACAAATACAGGTTTGGCGGATTGAGAGCAGCCTTGAGGACAAGGACCTGGGGGTGTTGGTTGACAAGAAGCTCGACATCAGCCAGCAATGTAAGCCTGAAGCCCAGAAAGCAGCCCGTATCCTGAGCTACATCAAAAGAAGCATGGCCTGGAGGTTAAGCAAGGTGATTGTCCCCCTCTACTCTGCAGCTGTGAGAGCCCACCTGGAGTACTGCATTCAGCTCTGAGGCCCCAGCACAAGGACATTGACATATTGGAACAAGTCCAGAGGGGCCACAAAGATAAGCAAAGGGCTGGAGCATCTCTCTTATGAAGTCAGATGGAGGGAGTTGGGGTCACTCAGCCTGAAAAAGAGAAGGCTCTGGAGAGACCTTATAGCAGCATACCAGTACCTGAAGGGGGCATACAGAAAAGCTGGGGACGGACCCTTCATCAGGGAATGTTGTGACAGAACGAGGATAATGGCTTTAGACTAAAAAAGGGAAGTTTTTTTTTTTTTTTTAGATATTAGGCAGAAATTCTTTACTCAGTGGGTAGTAAGGCACTGGAACAGGTTGCCTAGGGAAGCAGTGGCTGCCCCATCCCTGGAAGTGTTTAGGGCCAGGTTGGATGGAGCTTGGAGCAACCTGGTGTAGTGGAAAGTGTCCCTGTCTATGGCAGGGGCCTGGAATTAGATGGTCTTTCAGCTCTCTTCCAACCCAAACCATTCAATGATTGTGATTCTATGAAAATATTAGAGGAAGAAGTTAAATAGGAGCAGGAGGGTGTCTTCTCCCAAAAAGTATGTGAGCAGGAAGCTGAGGACAACCCCTGTGGCCAGTCATGCCCTTACAGGTGAGATGCTGTCCCATCAGGACTGAATGCAGCAGTAAGACCTGCCTGCTGGTAGCAGGGTCCAATGACGGACCCCAACATGGCAAGCAGTGAAACAGGTCTGGGAGCCAATCAGGGGTCCAGTCAGCAGCAAAAGAACATGACAGCCAGAGTCTGGCTGGTAAAAGGCTATAATGTGGGAGAAAGAGCCGTGTGGGTTGGTAAAGCCAAATTACTATGACCATTTGGTTTAAGAAGGAAAATTCTAGTGTAACAGAGTGGTACCCAACCATACCTTACACATCACAGGCTCTGAACGTCTCCATGTCAGATTAAGTGGAAAGGCCATAGATAGAAATTCTATCTGAACTGAAAACTGCTTGAAAAATTGTAGTGAATAATTAACTGTTGTCTGTATTATGAGGGCAGGTGTCTTGACACATCAAGATCTTTGATAAATAAGCTGTCTACCAGGGCAAAGTTCCTGGCTATGGAATTGTCTTAGGGTATGAAGTTAGTAAAATACCACATAGTGAATGTTAATGTAAAATCAGGAAAAGTGATGTAATCTGGGCTTGTAGAGAGAGGAACTGGATGATCTAAATGTTATCCTTTACCTTCCAACATTGTTACTACTGCATTTTCTTTTGCATTTCAGACTAAACTCACCATTTTATGCAGACTTGGAATTCAGATACTAAGCTAAATTTAAGAAATGTAACAGCTAAATGGACAGCCCGAAGCAAACATAAACACAAGGACAGCCAAGTTTTACCCTTTTTATTTCATTTATTTATTTATTTATTTATTTCTTTTCACACAGAGCATGTCAAGGAATGTAGCAAAGGGGCTAGGGGCAGAGTGTATGGTTACCACCTTGCCTACTTTGTCAGCTGGGGATATGACAGTCTTCACTGTCCCTTGAGAAAAAAAAAAAAAAAAAAAAAAAAGAAAAGAAAAAAAAAAGACAGCTTTAGTGAATCAACATTTTCCATCTCCACAGATTGTGCCTCTCACTATCATTCATAGACTGCGGTGTTAAAATAGATCACATATATAATGTCTGTGCTGTAGATATGTTTTATAAAATTGTCCTTTTGGCAACAGGATTCAAATTATTTTGCGGGTTTGGTCCTTTCTCTCTAGGCCACTGTCTTTGGGATAGTATTTAAAAAGATCTCATATTAATTTGTATTTCTGTATGACTGCTACTAGCTCATTGTGTTTCTTGACCACACCTTTACTCTTATGTTTGGTATGCATTAAACATAATGAAAAATCAAGTGTCAGATTCAAGGAGTTGTTACAGCAGCACTTACACCTGAACTTGTTATCTGTGATGCATACTGAATGCAGAGAGAACAGACTGACTGCACAGTAATTTTTAGATGCTTCCGTAAAAAAATCTTGTTCGTATTGTCCAAATTCACTCATGATAAAACAGATGTCTAAGAATGCATTAACAGAGTGCTGGGATATTATATTTTAAATGTTTTTATCTTCAATCACTTTAGAAAAAAAATGTTTAGGCATTGTAAGTAACAGACCTGATTAATGGTGACATCAAAAGAGGTTTCTGATTTTTTTCCCCCTCAGAATGTTGACTTCTTCTGGGAAAGCCAGTTAAAATCTAGTTTAGACTAGAGATGGACACAGCTGTGAACCTGAGAAGAAAGCCTGAATGTGGGTGACCCAGCTTATCTGTGATCATTGGTTTGCTTTTCCTTTATAGCAGGACAGAAAATATTAGAATTGCAATCAGAAAGGGAGTTTTATGGAAAACCCCACTTTGAAGTGGGTATTTGGCCTTTTGGTTTTAAAGGCAAATAACTTTAAATTCTCTTTGAAGAAGAGGAGAGGCCTACTTTTACAGCATTCTTTATTACAAAGATTTCTAGAGTCTTAGGCTCTACTAACCCTGTGTACTGGTCACAGATGCCCTTTGACATCTCTTACCAAGGTGGGATAGAAACTAATAAAAATAGGTGATGTCTATCTGAGTTTGAATTTTAAATGGGTTGTTTTCTGCTCCTACCATTTTTCCATTTTTCTTTCTATTGTAGTAAGAGGAGAGATGCATTACTGAGGGACTATTAAGATTTTTTTCATATACTACCAACTTTTTGATATGATTTGGACTATGGTATTTAGATTCCAAACCTTCAGCCACATCTCCTGAAATTCAGCTTATTCCTTCACTTTGTGGCCATCCCTTTCTGGTTGACACATGAGGTTGATTATCTATTTTCTACTTCAAGAATTGGAAAAAAAAAAAAAAAAAAAAAAAAAAAAAAAAGTGCTAACCCCTTCATGGTTACTATGCAATTTCATGATTGAATGGCATGAAAAAATGGTCATTTACACCATTTATTCCCATTGGAGGTGGGAGGGCAGGGAAGTTGAAATGTTAGGAGTGATGATTTATACAAGAACCGTACACCACATGACAGCCAGACACATTCTTGTGGTAGTGAGTAGGTTAGGAGACATGGAGAAGAAGGTGAACAGCTAAGTATTTTGATTATTGTATGTTATAAAATATAAATGGATTTTTTTAATATCAGTCAGGACAGTGTTAATATGTATCTGACAAGTGTAAAGATGATGCACTGTCCATAGTGAATGAAGCATTAAGCTTATAGCATAAAAAGATGCTGGAAACAAGCTATTAAGTGAAATGCTTAAGACTAAAGCCTCAGTAGGAACATACGCTTGAATAATTGTAGATCCAGGCCAAATCCTACTATATGGTTTAAAAAAAGTGGTATGGGAAAAGGAAGACAAGATTTGCCTGGAGCTGAATTGCTTGGGCAGGGAAGCTGAGTTTTTGATTTGGGGGACTATCTTGACATACTAAGTATCTTAAGGATGTGGCAGAAGGAATATAAATACTGGTGCACTACAAAATGGGAGTATTTATAATAAATGACAGAGTAAACTGTGCTGATATAGAAATGGTATCAGTATCAAAATCTAAAGTCAAGTAATGTTAACATCTGTAACATCCAGCAATAGTGGATCCATACAAAAAGAAATGCCTTGCCTGAATCTGGAAGAGTGTGTAGGTGATCTAAAGATCCCATCTTTGAAAGACAAAGAATATTTATGCCACATACAGATTTTAGCAGGATCAGCAAAAGTCATTACCATTAAACAGTAGAATAAAAGTGCTATTAGAAATATATGTATAAAGCCTTCAAACAGAGGAAAAAAAGCTAGCTCTGTAATGAGAAAAAATGAGAATGATCTCAAAGAGCAGCAATTTAAACTGTTGGGTTTCTTTGTTTAAGGAAAAAATAGTTTGGAATACAAGTTTTTAAGGGGCTAAAAACTAAAAACTAAAAAAAAAAAAAAAAAAAAAAAGGTAAATTGCTAGTAATGAATTGCCCAGATTAGCTGGTATTAATGTGGTATTTCTAGAGGAAGAACTATAAGAAATCCTTAAAATGCTAATTGTATTGAGTAACCAATGGCAGTACTGAGGGAATAAGGCTCTGAGAGAATAAATTTTTTGAATGAACCTATAAGCATAAGAAAAATGGTTATGAAGTTGGATATTGCATTTGGATATTTACAGTTTATGATGAAAACCTTCATCAAAGGGTCTTGTAGACCTAAGCAGTCATGGAAAGAAAAGGAAGATTTTCTTGACTTATAATGGACTACTATGAGGTAGGCAACAAATGGAATGAGAAAACGTAAGTAAATGTGATTCAGACAAGTTAATGTTGGCATCCTTCAGGGATCTGAATGTGCACAATTCACCTAGCGGAGCGAACACATAACTGTCACTTTTCTGGGATTTTTTTTGTGTCTGTTTGTTTTTACAGAATTATTCATCTTAGTTTAAACGGACTACAATGAGTTTCAGGAGCACCTCATGATACTGAGTCACTGGCAAAAAAATGTCAGCTGAAACTCAGTGCTGATAAACACAAAGTTACACATATATGGAAAAATGGCCCAAAGTAAATCTTTGCAAAGAATTAGCTGAATTAGATATTATTACTAAGAGATTTAGGAGCCATTTCAAATAGGTCTATTGGACTGACAGTTTTGTGTCCAGCAACTGTTTGAGTCAAATAGAATGTAGATTTCTTTTTTAGTGGGCAAATGGAGGTCTAAACAACAAAAAAAGTGTGTGGTATGCCTGTCTTTGAATGCAAAGTAACATTTTGCTGTGCTTCCTACCCTGTACCCCCAGCCTTCTGCATCAGCTAAAAGTAGAAGTGGTAGTTTGTGTGCTGCAAAAACTAAGGACATTAATTTAAATTCTTAGAGAGAAGTTTAAAAACAAACACAAGATTAGGAGAATATCTCCACTGGATATTGAAATTACAGAATTTGTTTCCACAAAATGCTACAGCTATCTAAGTACAGATTGGCAAGTAGTCAAGTAGTCAAAAGGCAAGGAGGCGAGTTCAGCAAGGACTGTTTACCACACAGAAGAGGATGGAAGGACTAGTGTGGAAAATCCTTAAGCTGGAAATTTCTCATAGCTGAGATAATGCCCTTTATTGCTAGCACTTATCCCTACAGATCCAGAATGGCCAGAGTCAGAGATCAGATACAGAGCTAAATGGATACACACCTTTATTGTCATTTCTTTTGTGTCTCAAATAAGTTGAGGAATAACACAGCTAGGCATTATTGAACAATGATAATAAAAAATTATTATACTCATTTTCTAAGTATAGACGCAGAACATTGTCAACATGCATTGTATAAAACAGTCAATACTTACCGGTTTTTAACTTCTCACATTTCAAATTGCAGTCCTGGTTTCTTTCCATTAAACATTGTTAAAATGCTTTGAAATAGTTGGAGTGGAATGACATGTCTAGATAATCTATATAAATGAAGAAGACCTTGGAAAAATCACCTCTGCTTCATACTGTTAGGCTGCAACCATGTCATCTATCCTGAATTTGTCATGTAACAAATGTGATTGTGTATACAATGCAGTCTTTGGTTCTCATTGGCAATATTTGTTTCATCAGCTGCAATGAAGGTCAGGACAGGGACAAACAGGACAGTGGAAATCTGCACAGGAATTAACTAAAAATTTGCCAGGATCCTTCAAGCACAAAGCAGTGTTTGAAAAAAATATTTCCTTCAGGGGATATGTCTCTTCATACTCAAGTAGGAACTGTCACACCATGACATAAACCCTATAAATATCATATAAATGATATAAATATCATGATGATATAAATATCATTTATATAAATGATATAAATATCATTTGGATATTTTCAGTGTGGAAAACAAACACCAGGACGGATTCCCCCATGTGATTTCTCCTTGTGTTGCCAGTAGGCAGAGTGGCTATATTTGATTGCTGGGCTTCTTCTGTACCATAAAATTGTCATGTTCTTAGATAAGGAGTTACAAATATTCAAGTCTTAGCCTACACTTTTTGTATTTTTACACAATTGTACTTAAGAATGGGGAGTTCATATGTTGCTGGAAGTTAAGAGGAGCTATGAGGTATATAGAGGTCATATTAAGTCAATAAGAAGTCATATTTCTCCATGTTTCAGAGAAAGTGATCTAATTTTTATGATTTTAATCAATATGGAGGACACGTCTTGATGTGGCAGCAAACAAATTGAGTTTGGAACATGAACTTTGACTTTCATTTGATGCAAACTTGATAGGGATGGATCCTGTGTTAAGGAGCAGTGAAGCCCAGATATAACCATCATGAAGTATACAGAGGTGTAAACAGGAAAAAGGAATCTCCTGATTCCCCTTCTCTTAACTGCCTATTTAAAATTGCTCAAGGATACAGAAATGTTAAGCAGTTTTTAGTGTGGTTGGTTACAGAAAAAATTAAAATAGAATCACAGGAGACAGCAACAATTCATGAGAAAACTATGAGGTTTATGTGCAGCTAGGCATAGAATAAATATCATGCAATCAGATCTGTATTTGAATAAACAACATTCTCCTTTCTGACAAAGTTGTTACAGTCTTTGTGGTAGTGTTCATATGTAGATATGTGTGGAAAAAAAAAAAAAAAAAAAAAGGCTGAAGAGATATGAAACTAGACTGAACTTAGAGGCTGGTGCATATTGGTATGTTAGTATAAGAAAGCTTTTCCTTGCTGAAACTACTCTGCAGCTAAAGGGAAGGTCTCCAGGTTTGTAAGGCTAGCATTTTTCACAATTACTTACTTCAAGGCTAACTTTAAAAAAAAAAAAAAAAAAAAAAAAAGCCCATACAAAGCCCACGTTTAAAAAAGACAGAGTAAAGTCTCAGTTCTGTGGGAGTCAAAGTTGAAGATCCCACTGGCTTCACTGGCTTCACCATTTAGTGCACAGAGTATTTCAGAACACTCGTTTTTACTAGACCTAGATCTAACATGTACAGGGTCCTGACACCATCCAAAGATGTTCACATATAATTTACATTATCTTAAGCAGGAATAGTGTGAATATCTGAGATTTCAGTGCAGGTCTCTATGTGTGGGAGTAAAAGAAAAGCTTGGGTTACAACCTTGAGCCTGAGAGATTTTCTTTGATTTGCTTTCTCGTTCAAGTGCTGATCAAATCTACCCCAGCCAACATGGGAAATTTCATGAGCTTCTTTGCAGACAAAATACATTTCTCTGTATTTAATATAGCACTCAGCTCCAACATAAAATTGATGATATGCAGCCTGGAAATAGCACTTTCTTAGCAAAGGTAACCATGGGCTCCTCTCTGTGGAGACTTCTCTCCCATGTCTTTCCTATACAAAAGAATTCTTGATTAATGATTGGAAGGGGGATAATTATATAATTGCTATGTGATATAGTAAGTGTTTATTCCAGCTAATTTATTTTTTAAATAAAGTTAATAATTTACAAACAATGCACAGTTATTTCTCTTAAAGTTGTGTAAATAATCAGGAGGAAATTTGAAAAGTGCTCTTTTTGATGAAAAATATTGTTATGCGCAATAATTGTCATTTCTGTTTGCAAATGATAAATTATTCAAACAGTTTCTCAGTGCAGTCATGTGGTTGTTTAATGTGTCAATCAGATAGGAGTTTTATTTTTTGACTGGAACCCTTAAAGTAAGATGAGCGTATGATCTTCAGTACACTCAGTATGTGTTACTCTTTATTAGCTCTGAAAAGAGGAAAAAGACCAAATATATCAATAAATAGATTTAGGAAACAAATATACAAAAGAATTCTGGGACTATGATATTTGTTTTTCAGGTAAATTGTAAGTCTAAGGGAGATGTCCTTTGTATATTTCAGGCAATATAAAGCTTAAAGTGCAGATTTAAGATGATCACAGCTAATGATCATATGTATTCTCTCTTTTAGACAAACAAAATAAATGAAAAATGAATTTTTCTGTTCAGTTGTTCTGAAAGACAACCTAGTAGATGGCTGATTAAAGGTGGTTATTCAACTGTGTTCACCCCAACCACTTTAGTGCAAAAATGAGTTGCAGTTCACTTATTTTCATGTGTGATAAGTTAGGATAATGAATTCTTCCACATGAAATGAGTTATGACAAGGAAAGAGATACAAGTTTTAAAATTACAAGGAGATGTTTATATCGGAAAGAACTAAAGCATAAGAGATTCTGTTTCAACTCCATGTCCCTAACGTATTTTTAACAAAGCCTGGGCATTTGGAGAAGTTGAGTAGAAGACAGATATTGATGTATTTTTATGTGTATATGTGTATGTCTTTTTAATGTCTGTTAATTATTTTTGAGTGTTCTTTGCTGAGGTGGCATTGAATCTTATGTTTGTGACATCTTATTTAGTTTTAAATAGAAGAGATTTTTTTTTTTTTTTCAATGACTAGAGTACCTACCAGCCTGAATAACTCATCAGTCCACTCTAACATTTTCATGGAGCTTGGGAATTACATCAATTCTCTAAACTTCTCTCTTGCATCACATTACCCTCATGCTACCCATGTTACACGTCTTGCCTCCACAGGGAAAATCTTGATGCAACCACAATGGATAAATCATACACTGTAACAAAAGGACCCTTGTCTAGTTTGTTCAGATTCTTGAAAGGAAGTACACGTAAACCAATAAAGCTATTTCTAGAATTGTACGATTGTTGTGTATCAGAAATTCACAGTTTGGAAAACATCCAGAACTGTTCTGCCAAAATAAAAATCTTTCTTTTATTACCTTCCTATGTTGAAAAATAATATATTGAAAAATTTGCATGCATTTAAAAAAATATTTAGAAATGCTTATGGAAAATTATCTAGGAATTTTAAGATATATTTGTTGATGGTTAATCAGCTGCAAGAATAATAATTTGACTGTTTATGGGCTATTAGTGATGTAAATCTTGAATTAGGTTTTCATAGAATCATAGAATATCCCAAGTTGGAAGGGACCCATAAGGATCATCAAGTCCAACTCCTGGCACCGCACAGGTCTACCCAAAAGTTTAGACCATGTGACTAAGTGCATAGTCCAGTTGCTTCTTAAATTCAGACAGGCTTGGTGCAGTGACTACTTCACTGGGGAGCCTGTTCCAGTGTGTGACCACCCTCTTGGTGAAGAACCTCTTTCTGATGTCCAGCCTAAACTTCACCTGCCTCAGCTTAACACTGTTCCCACAGGTCCTATCACTGGTGATTACAGAAAATAGGTCACCTGCCTCTCCAGTCCCTCCCATGAGGAAGTTGTAGACTGTGATGAGGTTCCCCCTCATCCTCCTCTTCTCCAGGCTGAACAGGTTTTGATAAGTGTGGTGATTTTACTCAGGTGGGCAGCTGAGCTCCACCACAACTGCTCTCTCACTCCCTTTCCTCAAAGGGAAAGGGGAAGAAAATATTAGAAAAAGGGCTCAAGGGTTGTGATAAGGACAGGGAGATCACTCAACAATTATCATGACAGGCAAAACAGACTCAGAGTAGGGAGATTAGAGAAATTTATTGCCAAATACTAACAAGCTAGAGAAGTGAGAAACAAAGGAAAGAAACCAAAAACACCTTCTCCCAATCCACTCTCTTCCACTTCCTCCCCCCTGAGCGGCACAGTAGAATGGGGAATGGAGGCTGCGGTCAGTCCCTAACACTTCATCTCCGCTGCTCCTTCACAGTCACTCTCTGCCCCTGCTCCACATGGGGTCCCACCCACAGGATGCCGTCCTTCCCAAACTGATCCTTTGGGGGCTGCCCGCAGGCAGCAGCTATTCAAGAACTGCTCCCACATGCCTCCATAGCACAGGGTCCATCCGTCAGGAGAAAACTGGCCAGCACAGGTCCCCCATGGGCGCAACTCCCCCCAGACCCCCTGTTCCTGCATGGGCTCCTCTCCACAGGCTGAAGCTCTGGCCCAGGGCCTGCTCCTGCGGGGGATCTCCATGGGCCGCAGCCTCATCCAGGCCACATCCACCTGCTCCACCAGGGGCTCTTCCATGGGCTGCAGCATGGAGATCTGCTCCATGTGGGACCCATGGGCTGCAGGGGGACAGCCTGCTCCACCAGGGGCCTCTGCACAGGCCACAGGGGAACTGCTGCTGTGTGCCTGGAGCACCTCCTGCCCTCTTTCTGCACCAATCTTGGGGTCTGCAGGTCTGGTTCTCTCACATTTTCTCACTCCTCACTCTCCTAGCTGCTGTTGTGCAGCAGCTGTTTTTTTTAACCCCTTTCTTAAATATGCTCTTGCAGAGATGCAAACAACATTGCTTATTGGCTCGGCTCCGGCCAGCAGCTGGCCCCTTACCTAACATGGGGCAGCTTCTGGATTCTTCACACCTCTAGGGCCCTTGCTAGCAAAACCTTGCCACATAAACCCACTACAATAAAGAAGAGGGTTTTTCTAATCTTTTACTCTCTATTTTTCCTCATACATTTTTTCAGTACTACCTCCTTCTGGGCATATAACATGTGGACCCAATTGTCCAGCTCTTTAAAAATGCTGTAAGTCACGGTAAAATGTTTTGTGTCAGAGTTGAAAAAAAAGGTTTTGCAGGAAAGCTATGAAAATGATGTACTCTCTTGAAGTATATAGCGCACAGAGTGAGACGGACACTAAGCATCATGTATAGAATTATTATTACCTTTTGTGTTTCGGTGCAACTGGAAGAAGGATCTCATTACCAATGAAACAGTTACTTTGCAGCTCATATATCTACCAAAGAACAACTACTGAATGAAGAAAATTGAATATATTAATACACTGAAAATACAGCCCAAAGCACAAAAACTCTCATCAGGTCGTAAGTCTTATTTAACTTTTGTGTCCTAGCTAGTTTAGATAGGGCCATATAAAATTCTCACAGCCTATAAGTCAACAAGAGTTTTGCCAATTTCCAAATGTAGACTTTGTTCGGTAGCGAATAATTCCGTTGACAGGTTAGAAAGTTATCTGCCTGCTGTGTGGGAGATTGCAATCTATAAAGTAATTTCATTACTTATAACTCTTTCTTTTTGCTCTATTCTTCTTTTATGGAATATATTCTCTGATAATTACTAATTCTTTTGTTGCCACTTGCAATGTATGAAGCATAAAAACAAAACAAAACAAACTAAAACCTGAGATCACGACATAAAAAATAATAATAATAAAAAAAAAGAAATATGTTTTTTATCATCTAGTTGCATGAAGAAAAAGGAAAATAAAACTGAAGGATTTTTTGAATTCTAGAAAGATAGCCCAGCATACCTATTACAATCTAAACTAAGAATGTCATAGAGGTAAAACTTCAGACAGTGATTTATTCTTGCCCTTGTATGCCCTTGACACAAGGTACAATACTATACTGTGAAATATAAAAACTGATGAGGTTCTAAGGGTTGCACTGAACTACTTTGTATTTATGGGGAGTTGGACAGAACAGAATTTTTCCAAGCCTTTGATTTGATGGACAATCTTTTCAAAAATAGAATCACATTTTACTGACCTGTTCTGTGTTTTTTTGTTGTTCATGTTTTGTTATGTTTTGTTTTGAATATGTTTTCTATCTGACTTTTCCTACTGATTTAGAACACCTAAGTGTACTGAGAGATGCTGGGGACTTTATGTATTTTCTTGTTTAAAAATCTTACCTGCTAAATTAGAACCTGAAATACGTGTTGAAAGCACCTGTAGCACCCCAGGTTCGACACACTTTTTGAGTTTGTACCTGCCTAATTATTTTTGTAAGAATTTACTAGGAAACTGTAATCAAGACCAAAACAAGTATAAAAACTGTTCTACATTTATTTCCTCCTAGTCTCATCTCCCAGCATATTCAATAGCATTCCAGAAAAAAAGTAACTTGATGTATAATCTTCCCAAATGCAAAATTATACTTATCCTCGATAACATATGTAATGTAATTGATACTTAAAGACAGCTTATGAGTTCTCTATTGTAAGTACAAATTGGCATTTAAAAAAATAAAAATGCTCTATCAGTCTTTTAGACTCTTTGGTTTCTGTGACTGCCCAGATGCAATATTTTTCATTTGTACTATAGAACATGCAGGTTGAGTTCCTGATTGGCTGAAGAGACAAGGAGCACTATCTCTGCTTGTGCTCTGTGATTTATGGATAATATGCTAGCTCTCTTTCTGTCCATGAGTCTAACCTCATAGCAGCTTACAAGCTGCAATGTCACTAAGACAGTTGTTATTACTCTTTTTTAAGCTCAGCAGTTGCACTTGCTTTTGAATCCTTATAACAGTCGATGGTGACAGTAACTATGATGTATACTTTCCCTTTGTACAGGAGACATAATTTTGCAGCACTGTTCATCTATCTGATTCCCTTGTAGGCTTTTCACCTACTGCTGTAATTTATTTTTCAGAAAAATACCTCTTGAAAGTAAACATGGATATAGGAATATTGTATTGTGTGTGTTTGTGTATGCCCAGCTTCCTCTTTATATAACTTTGCTCTATGCCTGAAGCTTTTTTCTCTATATATAACATATATCGACTCTCATCCATCACCCTCCATTCTATAGGCTAACCTAATTCAGACAGTTTTCTATGACACTCCATTAGGACACTCAGTACTAAAATGCATTGCCAGATTATAAAGTAAATTACAAAGAATAATCAGTTTTATAGAGGATAGTATATTTTCTGATTATAAATATTTGTAGATCACCCATTCTGTTCTTTTCTGTTTGGGCTGTTAATACATATGTGTTACAACATTAGTCTTGTAGACCTTTCTAGCTTTGTCACTGCATTAGACTTGATCCTTTTGAGTCCCTTCCAACTCAGGATATTTATAATTCTTTTATATTATTTTTACTGTGACAGTTTATGATGAGTAGAAATTTTCAAAGTCTTACTTTTGACTTTTTTTTAATGAACTGGAAACTTCCATATGAAACTATTGAAGGCTAGAAACAGATAGTAAAGATAATCTAAATAAGGCAGGAATAATTCCATCAGTATTTGAAAGTTTAAATCATTCTCTGCCACATGCCATTTACAACTAGTCACAGCATATTTATGCAGAATTTATTGTTTTAAGGGGATGAACATAAGCAAAAAGTGATAATCACACTTGGAAAATATCCATGTAACAGGAAAAGGGCCTGTTTCCTCCAGCTTGTCTCACTCTGAAGGGTGGGAAGGAGTTGCTGACAAAAGTGCCAGAGACCTCTCCCTTTCCCTTTCCCTCCCAGTCAATTTGAAGACTTTTGCATGAGACCAGGAGTTGCTCATTAGGACAGGGTGGATGTGGAAATCTCTGTGGTGCGAAAGACTAGTTACCTTTTTTTTTTTTTTTTTTTTTTTTTTTTCTCCTTCTTTGTCTTCTGTTTTCTCCTTAAGTTTTTCGCATTTGTAGTGGATTAGCCCTGGATAACAGCCAAGCTCCCAAAATTTTAAACCAATATCTTCTTTCTGTCCTCTCCTAGTTTCAACTGTATTGTCACTTCTGTTCTTCCCCCTGCCCCCAGTAGTGCAGGGAGGAATGAAGTGTAAGGGAGGTGTTGCAGTCTATGCATAATGGTTTCTCTGTCTGAATCTTCCTTCACACTTTTCTTCTTTTCCAGCATGGGCTGCAGTTATTTGAGAAATATCCTTCTACTCTGACGTGGTCTTCTCCACAGGCTGTGGCACCTGGAGCACCTTCTCCTCTGACCTTGGGGTTCACACTGCTGTTTCTCCTGGGTTTTCTCCCTTCTCTTCTGCTTGTGTGGCACTTTTTGTCCTTTCTTAAATGTGTTTGTGCAGAGTTGCCACATCTATGATATATGGGCTTATCTTGTGTCCTGTGGTAGGGAACTAGCTGTGTCCAGCATGGTGCAGCCTCTGCCTCTCCTTAACAAAGATTGCCCCTGCAAAGCTCTGTTCTTGACTCCTGGCCACCTGCACCCAGTACAAAGTTCTTTACCTGTCTCTCTTGAAATGTTTTTTGTTTTGTTTTAAATCTGTGGTTTATATGCAAGCACATTGCATAAATGAAAAAGTAGAAAGCGTAATTGCAAATAATTTGAATCCTGCCTTCAAAAACAAAAGTACTCAGGTAAGTAGGAATCTATATGTGTACTATAGGACCCAGCGTCTACATCCCAACAACATCTCAATCCCCTGTAGGGTGCAACCTCAGCAGGTATCAGCTGCCTCTCATCTTAGCTCAGGTTAGGCTACTTGGGGAAGGGAACTGAGAGAGCTCGGACACTCTCCAATTGAAGTCCTCTGCTGTTCAGATGATGTGGGACAGAGGATTCAGGATGCACAAGTACATGCTTCCTATCCCATCTAAATGCAAAACAGGTTGCTTTTACAAGTAAGCTTCAACCACATGAGTATCTTAGGCTTTCCAGTGCTGATGTGGAATATATTTTTTTACTTAAGATTTTACTACCATTTCCTTATGGGATTTGTTAGGCTCACAATTCACAGCCTTTTTCAACATTTCACCTCTTTATTTAGTGCAGCTTATAGTTATTGTGCCATTAGGCCTGTTTATAGAGATTAAACAGGTAAGGCAACATAGTATGGACAGTGGGAAAGAAGGCAATATGAGAAATGGAGTCTCATCCTGTTGAAAGCCTGGATAGAAGCTCACTGCTACTCAGTGTCTGAATAGTCTGCTCAGTAGACCTCCCTGTCTTTGAAAGACGACAGGTCCTCTACCTTTGCTCTCTTCCTAGGTTTCCATAAGCTCTGTTCCAAGTAAGGAAGAAAGCAGTATTACCCTTCCATCACAACAGTCTCCTCTGAAGTGTGCCTTCTACTTACCTATTTCTTTGTACCTCTTCACTGTTGGATGTTCTAATAAGGTCATCCTGCCCAAAATTCCTTTCTTCATAGGATACAATCTGGAAAAAGCCAAAGGGACATGACCATCATTTAATGAGTGCCCTCACCAATGTTAATACATACATATATAGACCCGTCAGCTTCCTAACAGCTTCCCATTTAAAAATTTATTTTTAGTGATGTGGACACTTTCATGGTTTTCACGGATGTATATAACAACAAAAATAATTTTTCCCAATAACTTCCCTTTTAGAACTGTTACTTTTTCATTTTATATCACAGCATCTTGAATATAGTTGCTGTAAACATTTGTGAGACATGGTTGTGTTTCAGCAAGCCTTGCAGCTTTCTAATTTAGATCATCACAAAGTCTTATTTCCAGTGGAACTGACTCCAATACTCTTAGTTTTTTTTGTAACCTCAAATTTTAAAATCCAACTTTCTCTCATTTGCTCTGGGCATTTGTATTTCACAAACACTCTCAAAGGAAGTGCATGTTGCTCTCATTTTTTCCCACATTCTCAGCAGTTTTCTCACAGCATAGAGTTCTGCACTACAGTAAGAGACTCACTTTCTTGCTTTGTATATAGCTCTGTGCCAAGATATATTCTATTCTCATATGGAAATCTGTTCTTAGCTTTTCTACAAAATGTTACAGAAACATTAATACACTGGTTGTATGATAGATTTTTTTCAATATGTCAACCTCTAAAAAATAATTTCAGTGTGTTTGTAAAGACAGCACGATTCGCCGAGAATGGCTTTTCAAGTCCATGAAATTCTTTAAATAGCTTAAAGACCTCCTACTGTTCGTATTTTATATGTGAACTCTAAGATACACTTCGTTCACTTTAACCAGCTTTTTGTTGTTTTAGTCAGCAGAGACACACAGGGTATAAAAACTAATAGCTGCCTTTGCAGTCTGATATACTTTTCACAAAGACATTGCTTTAAATTGTCTACATGTAGCTTATTATCATTTGAGCTTTTTAAATAGTGATGGAATTATATATAAAAACAGCAGGAGTCGTAAGCAGAAAAAATACCTGTTTTATATATATACTTGAAAATAAAAGCTCTTTATGTTAGTCAAATTGCTGTAGAGGTATGTGTACTTCATTTTAGCTACTCTTTGTTCTATTAGTTTTTTTGTTTTGTTTTTAGTATAATCCTTTCTGTGCAACACATCTGACTTCTAAATATGCTCTTTTTCCTTGGTTTTCTTCCATTTTAATCTTACCTAAGCCCTTTGCCACCTCTAGCTGGTGTAAATCAGCCAAATAAATGAGTTATACCTATACCACCAGGGAATCTTCCCCGGTATCATTTAAAATTGCTGTACAGGTGTGATAATGCAAGAATTTTTTCTTTTCATCTCTTTCCATAAGTAGCTTCCCTATCTACAACATGCACTTACCACGCTTTTTAATATTCTGCACACTATTTGTGATATATTTCATATTCTTCATGCTTTCCCTTTTTAAAGACCTATATTTCTGTACTACTATATTTATGAATATTCTCTTGAGTGCTTACAATTTGATGTTGTTGCTCTATGATCACAAGAATCAAATCTTCAACAACTTTTATCTAATTTATCACATATATCTTATTTTCTTGGGGATACATCCAAAGACATGTCTGGCCTTCTTGATCGCTCAGCAGATTTAAAAGGAAATAGTTGTATTTTACCTCCAGAAATAACTTTCCATAGTCATTTCACAATTTTTATTCAAGTCTGTGCCAGGGTAATTGAAGTCTTCATGATTAATGATGTGCCTCTGTACAAGAATCCGTTATGCATACAAACATTTCCTGACCTGTGTCTTTTTTTTGCACTGGGTTGGATGTTTTTATTCATTTCTTTATAACTCAGTCTGTACTTTCTTTATCATATGCCTCCATCCAGACCACTCCTGTTGTGGCATGTCATTGTGCATGCAGAATATAACTTTTGTGATTTTAAAGATATACTGTCCTTGACTTACACTGCATATACACTCTTGTTACTATGATGTTTTCATAACTTCTTATTTAAAGTCTTGAGCCAGCTTTCAGTTAACCTACAGTAATTAAGTTATTTTTGTCTAAACACATATGGTTGCAGATCTTCAGTCTTCTTTCTTTCTACAACCCCAAAGAATTGATGCAAAACAACCCATTTCTTGATTCATTTTTTACTTCATTCTTTTTAGCAGTCTGCACTTTGTTACCTTCATTGTGACATTCCAAAATAATTTCTGCTCGTTCTATTTTGACTGAGATCTGTGATGCTGTTGACTCAGAGGCTTGCAGTGAACAGTATTGCACCTGTAAGGGGCTCAGCAGTCTGAGATTCCTACAGAATGAGAGATGGCCAGATCATTACTTATGGTTCTTGACCATAATTGATGATGCATTTGGTATCCAGTAGAAAATTCAAAAGACATGGTCTGTATAAAAAAAAAAAAAAAAAAACTAACCCCACAGTTGTGGGAAAAGTGGGTGTTAAATATTCTCTTTACAGAATAATCGTGTAGAATCAATACACAATCAATAACTAAATCAATCTAGTTACACATGAAGAGTAACTAGAAGCCTGAAAAAAAAAAAACACGTTTATTTCGAATAAAAGTCTTGTATAAGATTTATTTGTCTATCTGGCATTTTTCTTCCCTTGTTCCTTCAAACTTCTCAATCCATATATTAAAAAATAAAAATTATTTTTTTAAAAAAAGATCTATAAGGCTTTTTGCTTTAACTCACAATCTCACCATCCACAGCATTTTTCTGCAGTTTTTACCTAAAGTCAGGAACAGGAGTGACATATCTTTTTCTGAAGATGAAAATGGTGTGACTTCATTGTAGACATTACTGGCAGGGGAAGGTGACAAGGAGGATAATAGATGGAGGCAGAGAGATCAAGTTCACAATCCATGCTTAGACTCCTGGGGCAGTTATTTATATTTGACCGAGTTTTTTGAATAATTAATTGCTAACAAAATCTCAGTATTTCATTCCTAAGCCCTACCTTTAATTTGCAATTAACCTGTGAGTACCATTTTCCTTTCTTTAGAAACAGTAGAAGATACTGGTGAAATCATAGTCAAAGCCTGTAGCCTTTTTCTGACTCTGGATAACTCTTTACAACTACAAAGCTTCCTCTGCCTTGTGTTTTAAGTACATTTGTGTATTCTTTCCTTGATGTTCCTAGCTCAGCCCTTAAGTAAATAAATAAATAAAGCACTGTCCTATTGCCCATGCCCTTTCAGCAGAACGTATTGTCTATTAAGATGAACCATTCCTATATCGCTGAATGGCCATATTCACCAGTCCATGAATTTGTAATTTAGCCTGTTTACTGCAGTCCTGGGATGTGTACTGCTTAAAATGTTCACCAGGGACTTTGTCATTTAGCTGTGTCATATTATTATACTGTGTAATGAAACATAACCACATAATGCATGTAAATAACAAAGTGTCAGCTCCCTGCCAAAATATAAAGGGAATATAAAATGTAACTTCTATCACAATCCCAGATAAAACAGCATAGTAATCTTCTGGAGAAATGAAAAAGTTGGCTTGCTGAAATTCTTCAATTCTTCCTCCTTTTTTTTTTTTTTTTTTTTTTTTCCAGTTAAATATAAATGAAAGGAGGAGGCTCTTAGTTTCATAATATTACCAAGCTTTGTTACCTACTAGGTTTCTAATTCATGATTTTTTCTTTTTTAATATGCCCCCTACATATCTCTCTCTGTTATAAAATACACACTTCTATACATATCCTTCTTCTTCCTGGCTCTTTCTCTGCAGTTGTCCTCTTTCTGTCTTCCTTTGCTGCAATCTTGACAATAAATATTTGTAATTTTCTTTCTTTTCCACTAGCTCGCCCTCAGCATTTAGAATGAGCTAGGCTAAACTAGAAAATCTGCCCCCAGATGTATGCGTGCACACAGCTGCAATTCATTTCCAGGCTCAAAATTCTAAAGCTCAATCAATCTTTCATGTTCATTTATCCCTTTTTGTTTAGCTGTATTTCTCTCTCTTACCTCTTTCTGTTGCAGATTCTCCCATACTGCAAATGGAAGTGTTCTCCAGTGATTGTAAACGAATGGTGCTGCTGTTGTATTGATAATAAACTGTTCTAAAGCACCATTTCACACATATACATACACACAAAAAAGAAATTACAATAATTAAGAGAAAAAAAAGAAAAAAGGTCTATCACATAATCAGCTAGACAAACATACTTAAAATCAGACAGAAAAGCAAAGTACATTGCAAATATGGAAGCAGAGTAAATTGCAAGCACAGATGAAATGGCACTAAACACAATCAAAAGAAAAGTATAGACACTTCTAAGATAGGGAAGGAAGTAAAACACTCTAACAAGTAACAGTTCCAAAAGGAAACAAACAAGAATGCAGAATGCCAATTAAAACCTCAACTGAGAAGAGAAAGAGAAGATAGGCTAATTTCCCATTAGAAAGATTTCTTGGGAAAAATGCAGAGCAACGCCATTTTCTTTTTCAGAATAAATAATACTTTTCTTTTTTCATCCATCTTTGTCTTTAGTTTCTTCCTTAATTTTTCAAGTGCAGGAGAATACTATATGATATGCTCTAAAATTTGCTAAAGTTTCAAAAGCCATAATATTTTTTGTGGCTGCCATGAAAATCTGCATGCCTTCCACTTAAGTTGAAAATCATTTTTGAAGTTGTACATTCAAATGCTTATACCGGAGTTGTCATAAACCTTACATATGCTTTTTTATTTTACATTTCACTGTATCTCTTTACAAACCAGCCTAGAGTGTAAGCCTAAAACAGAGCTATTAGAAAAGCAGAGCTTTGATTTTCCCTTCACAGGCAGATCATGCAGGTGGTAGAATGAAAACAAGTCTGACACCTGAAACACAGCCATAAAAATCCTACGTTAACTTGCTGATTTTAGAAATTATGAGTGCCAAAAAAAAATCTTGTGGTCCAGGCAGATGCTAACAATATGAAATATACTTTCTGTTCTTTGTCCTCCTCAGTCATATGCCTTTTCACAAGGGAAAATATAACAATCAGACCTGTATTCTGAAGCTATATGAAAAACTGCAACTAATAATACAGGCCCAACTTCCAATCTTGGATTTAAAACTTTTATAGTATATTCCTCAAAGTGTAATAATAGTAGGAAAGACAAAAAAAAAAAAAAAAAAAATCAACACTGCTGGGTAAAATCGAACTGCTAAATTCAATAATATTTCCACAGGCAATTCTTTATCTAAAGAGACTAAATTCATCAATTAAAATATTTGTTATCAATAATCTGTTAATCTCTGATCTAACAATAGAATTCTTAAGAGAAATTATTTAAGAGAAATATTATTTAAGAGAAATTATTTAAGAGAAATTATCTTAAGAGAAATAAATTATCTAATATGATGGAATGTCTTAAAGTCATTCTGAACAATTGATTAATCCTAGTCTAGATGCTTTTATATCTGTCCATTTTGCTCTTCTCTGTCTTGATGTTTTATTTGCTTGTTGTTAAATAAATTAAATCTCTCCAACAATATATGTTCAATAATCAATCCAATAAATTAAGCCTGTCTAACCCTACACCATTTGGAGGAATGGGAGAAATAATTGCACTTTGTTTAACATAGAATACAGATGGACACAAATATTCAGAGATCTATTTTTTTTCCCCACACTTCCATTCCCAAGTAACATTTTAGCAAGAAGGCTGATTAAGTTAAGTATGTAGTCAATCATTTAACTATTATTTGGCAAACAGTTCATCTCCCAGCACTATTTCTTTAGAGCATAGGAAATACCAGTTTATACCAATCTTGATACTGTGGCAGATAGTTAACTGGTCACTCTTCAATTCTGGTGAAATCACATAAGTCAAAGGTAAGAACATATACCACAACAAAACACAGGTTATTTTGTATTCCTGTAGACTTTTACATAATTATCACCTAATTTTTGAGGACTTCATTGGTCAGATTTTTCACTATAAGCAATTCAAACATCAAACTCGGTCTTTTATTTGAAATGCCTATGAACAGTTGCAATTTTAGTATTACATCAAATATTGCCTCTGTAGCATTCAGGAATGGACACTTCAGCAGGTGAATTGCTCTCACTTGTAACTGTCTGTTGTGGTCACAGACTCCAATTCTGTCTAGAAAAAGGTTAAATAGGCAGGGAGCTTCTGGGAGAGAACTGGCCAGAAGAATGACAGGAACTGGCACCCTCACTTATTCCAATCTGGAAGAATAAGTACGGCACTTCTTACCCATTTTGGCACTGACATTTTACAAGGGAATAACAGGAATCTCAACCTTGTAGCAGTAAACCAAAGCTGATCTCACTGTCTGTCTGTCTGTCCTAAATCCTTAGCTTGCGTTTAAGGACAAACCATTTTGTGCACTTACTACAGCAGCTGGCTGTTGCAGTTCAGTGCACTTAAGAAAGACCACAAACGTAACACTATACTGCTTGGCCAACCAGCAGATGCTCCATGTGTCCTTGCCAAGTTTTAAAAGTCATCGATTTTATTTTGAAGGTAGTCATACAGTATGAACTGATAGACCCTCATTGGTTTGGGGCTGCGAAGATTCATAAATGGGGATCTCCACAAATAAAAATGCTTTTTTTCAGAAGTAGCCTAAAAGAGGGAGAAATAATTGGATATAACAGTAATAATAGGCTGGAGTCTAAAAGCTGACACTGTTAGACAAGATAAAACAAGTAAGAATCAAGGGGTGGAAGTAGAAAAGGGAGTACTTCTGTGAACTCGGTCTCACCAGAAGACCCACTGGAGTACCTATAAGTGAGGACAAGCAAAAGCAAGGCCTTGAAGTGACTTGCTGGCAATTTCACTGTGGTGACAGACCATTGTGTCTGCAGCCAGGCTGCATCCTACAGTGATCAGGACAGAAAATGTGCAGGTAGTATCCCAGTCTTCACAAAAAGAGTACACCAAAATTTTCCTGAGCTAAATATTTCACTTAATTTATTGTTCTGTGGACTACCACAGCCTGACAGTAGTTATCTCAGTGTTAGTTATGACCATTTTTTGACAAGCAGAAAGAAAAACATCAAAGCACTTAATCCATGTCTTTGCCCACAGTAATTTTGATTGTTTTGTTTTGTTTTATTTTTATATTTGGTTACCCACAACTGATTTCTTCTGTTACAGAGCACAGGCAACTGCAGTTGCTTCACAATTAAGTTTCAAATTACTTTTTAGGATATACACAATATTCAGTTTTTTCCATTCTCTTGAAGAACTTTTCTTTTTCCAACAGACTAGTGCATAACTCCCATTACAGGAAAAATCTTGTCCATATCAATTTTGAAATAATTTCAAAAGATCCTGTAACTGAGACTATAAATCCTTTTTAATTGATCATCATGTTTACTCAATGAGTATCACTGAAGGTGAATGCAAAAATGAAACATTGATTTATTTGAATTGATTAGTACACGTACATGCACATTGTCATTAGAAGTATTTACAGTGAATATACTGATTTCTCCATTTATGGGTTTGGAATGGAACTGGGTTATTTACACAATAACAACAAAACAAACAAACAAACAAACAAAACAACAACAACAAAATAATAATGTCCTTGCAAGTAACACATACTTGATTAATGACTGAAATCTTACAAATTGTGGCAAATGAAGTTTCAAACCCTTGTAAAAAATATATATCTTAAATTGCAGTGCTGATAAATGTGATCTAAATCAAAGGCTGATAGCCTGCCACTTCCCTTCAAGCTGTCATAGTAATGAGTGTTGAAATGTAATTAATAGTATTGACTTAGAGGTGATTTTCTTAGGTGTAATGGCCACTTAAATAAAAGTTGGAGGAAAAATTCATTTGTCTTTTTCAAGCTGGTTTTATCATGAGTCTATTCATATTTTCAAACTTCTATTTAATAACCAATTCCTAAATCAAATCATTATTTACTAGTCAAAAGTGAAAGGCCAGAAAAACTATTAGTTAATAATATATTCTACTTTTCCACAGCATGAAACCTGGTATTAGAACTACTCTCTCTCTTAGATTTGTGATAAAGATCCAAATAAACATTTACAATACTCAAAGAAATATAGGTTGAATTAGGTTCAAAGTGAAGAGTGAATAAAAGCATAGTTTTTGCTTTTTATTTTATCTAAGCCTGGTCTAGCTATTTTCGTGTCTGTACTCTATTTTTCTCTCAGGGCTAGATTGTCACAGCCCTTTTTAATCCTTCCTGCTGGGTGTAGCAGCCTTCATGCACTCTGAAGAAAAAAACACTGCAGGGAGGAATAGATGCATGGAGAAGCCCACCTTCATGCTCAGAGCTAAATGCCTTCTCCTCTTCTATTGTCTCCAAAACATTTTCCCTTGTAATTATCCCATTCATTTCTGATTCAAAAATTCAAGATTGAAATACACAAAACACACCAATAAAACATTGTGACTGCAGTTCTAGGAACAATGTGGAAAGCTACTTTTATAAGTCTAAGTTAAAAATCCAGGTAAGCTTTGCTTGATCCAGCTCATTGTTTCCTGGTTGGATGTGAAAGGATGATTAAAGCATGCCAATATGGAGGGCAAGAAGGCAGGGAATACAGGTAAGCTACAGCCACTTGCTGCTCTGGGGCTGGGACAGTGCCATTGTATGCCTTCACCTCAGGACAACTTATTCACCTTTCTCCATGTTAGGGTAAAATTATTTGATATTTCCTTCTTTCTCATTCTGTCTCCAAGCAAATATTTATTGGTTAATAAAAACAAAATTCTGTGCTTTGTTCTGGTTTCTAATCTTTCAGAAAGAGACCTCAGACTGACAAAAACATTAGTTTGCTTTTCTATGGCTCCAGAAAAAAAGAAACTACAACTCTATTCACCCGGTATATTGGTCCTATAGGGAGAGCATAAGGGAAAAAAAGTCCCTGAAAAACCTCTGTCTAAAGAAGTCCTCTGCTGTCAATGAATGCTTACATCAAACTGTTGTGGTTGTTTGCATTAAGAGAAGAATTGCTTTGCAAACACAATTGTGAAAACAGTTCTGTTCTCTATCATGTATTTTGGCTTGTCTGGGACTTTTTTTTTTCAGTAGATCCTGACTACATATCCCCACCTGTAGTTCTAATCAGTGGTTACAAATATTGCAATTAGCTGCTGTGGAAGCAGCTATGTTGTCACCAACAGAGGATTAGAGCTTCATAAAATGAAAAATCATCAAAAGAAGATGAATGTCTGAGGAAAAAAAAAAAAAAAAAAAAAAAAGAGAGAGATCTGGGTCTCATGCTAAGATTCATAATAATGAAATAAAAACCAAGTAGAAGCAAAGAGGGAAACGAGAAAGTATTAGTGCTTGCCTTTAGTGTAATTTCCCCCTAAGATTATTAAACCCCATTGATTGTGAAATGTCAGAAAGATTTAAACTGATTAAAATGCACAGTGTATTGGGGATTAAACCTTTATCCCATGACAAAGTTCCTCTCAATGGAAACAGAAATAGCTGGATTCTGAAATTCTAAGAAAGTGATTTACTTTGAAAAGGAAAACTGTTTAATTTAATCAACACCGGGGCAAGCAGTACAGGCCCTGTTCTGACCTACATCTGCCTAGAAACAGTGTAAGAACTGCTATTCACTTAGCAGTTTGCAAAGTTTTCTAGATTTAAATGATACTTTTGTAGGGCTAATAGCTCTATACATTGGTGCAAAAGGCTACCATCTGTCAGGATCTCAGGTAGCAGTCACCACCCATCTCTGGCATTATGACCCCTTGCTACCACTTCTGAAGTGAATATTTAATTCTCCTGTTAAAGCTAAATTTGAGCAACTCCCCCAAAGTATTTTGATATAATTTACAGTTTGAAATCATTCTAATTACATGAAATACATTTTCTAAAAGTATTAATCTTCAAGACAACCAATTTTTTACCTGGGTCAATTAAATTCTGTTAAAGCTTTAGCAGAATTATAGGAAATGCACTTGTTCTTGTATAATGCCAGCCATACAAGCAAAGGTGATTGTTATCTTTTGCAGACAAGATAACAACAAGATGGCTGGTTCAATACAGCATTCCTAATCCTGAGATTTGAAGATTATTTTGGTTGAAGCACAACTCAATGATAGTTTTCATTGTTTTCTTTAAGGTCCACCTTTAGTGTTAGCCCTGTCCCTCAGTGGAAACATTTTTGTCTGAAATCAGATGGGGCGTTTTTATCAGATTGAGATACACAATAGGTATTTCTAGTCTCTTGATCTATTAAACTTTTTCAAATGCTGTACAAAAGAACCATGTTTGTCAGGACAGCATTTATCAGACTTGCTTTTTGGTAGGAGCAATAAATTGCATATGGTCACTTTCATCCAACACCAACTGTCTATAAATTACAGGGATTACAATACATTTTAGCTAAATATAAATATTTTATTAGAAAGACCAAAGTCTCCCTGTGTATTTGAGCATAATGACATTCAGTATTTCTGAATAAATAGCCAACAATTTTGATGATGTTGTATCAATATATATCAGTGTATACTTTTGGGGGATTCTCAACTACATTTTAGTATTACTTTTATTGTGATTCGGCCCTGTTCTGTTAAGTCTTTCAGATTATTTAGATTCTCCGTACCTGTTGCCTCACATATTTAAGACCCTGGTAGTCATGCTTTTAATATGAGAACATAGAATATTTTTCTGGATATTGTACAGATTTTGTTTTCTAGTTTGTTATTTGCTTGTGTGTCTAGTTTACCCATAGATTTAATAGAAATAAGAATATATAGTGAAAACTGAGATTTATTTGTTAAATCTACCCATGCTTTGCTGCTGCCAGTTCTGACTGGATGCACCTGGCTGCACTTTTATTACCTACTGATAAAGTTCAGCTTAAAATGAAGAATGTCTCATTGCAGACTTCTTGTCTTCGGCTGAATGGTCACACTCAAAGAGTTGCAGTCAACTTCTCAATGTCCAAGTGGAGATGAGTAATGAGAGGTGTTAATCCAGGGTCAGTATTGGGACCAGCACTATTTAACATCTTTGTCAGTGACATGGACAGTGAGACTGAGTTCATCCTCGGCAAGTTTGTCCAATGACACCAAGCTGTATGGTGCAGTCAACACATGGGAGGGAAGGGATGCCATCCAGAGGGACCTTAACCGGCTTGAGAGGTGGGCCTGTGTGAACTTCATGAAGTCAACAAGGTGCAAGGTCCTGCATCTGGGCGGGGACAGTCCCCAGCACAAATACAGGCTGGGCAGAGAATGTATTGAGAAAGCCCTGAGATGAAGGATTTGGAGGTATTAGTTGAAACGAAACTCAACATGAGCCAGCAACGTGAGCTTGCAGCCCAGAAAGCCAACTGTATCCTGGGCTAAATCAAAAGTAGCATGATCATTATGTTAAGAGAGGTGATTCTACCTTTCTCCTTTACTCTTGTGAGACCCAATCTTTAATCATCTCTGGAAGCCCCCAGCACAAGAAGGACATAGACCTATTAGAATGAGAATTAGAATTAGAGTAGGGTCACAAAGATGATGAAAGGGATGGAGCACCTCTCCTATGAAGTCAGGCGGAAGGACTTGGGGCCACACAGCCTGGAAAAGAGAAGGCTCCAGGGAGACCTTACAGCAGCATTCCAGTATCTGAAGAGGGCCTACAGAAAAGCTGGGACTTTTACAGGGAGTGTAGGGATAGGACAAGGAGTGATGGTTTTAGACTGAAAAGGGGAAGGATTAGATCAGATATTAGCCAGAAATTATTTACTCAGAGGGAGGTGAGGTACTGGAACAGGTTGCCTAGGGAAGCTGTGGCTGCCCCATCCCTGGAAGTGTTTAAGGCCAGGTTGGATGGGGCTTGGAACAACCTGGCGTAATAGAAAGTGTCCCTGTCTATGGCAGTGGCTTAGAATTAGATGATATTCTAGGTCCCTTCCAACACAAATGATTCTATGAAATTCTGTGAAATCATTGCTTGTTTTGCTTATGAAAACCTATCTGACATCTTAACCTTAGGTCTTTGAGTACATTGCACATACTCTGTTGTCTCTTGCCTGTTTCTGCCATCTTAGCACAACCTCCTATTATTCTAGACTACAAAAAAATGGCTGTTCAGCCTCAATTTGATACTGAACTCATGCATGGGTTCATCTTTTACTCATTTTTTTTTTTTTTTTAAACCTCTTAGCCTCTTCATCAATTTAATTTCCCTGTAGAATGCAGGAATCTTCAGATATTTCTAGCAGTTTTACAGAATAGATAGTCAGTCTATTCTACATGAGTTAAGTGGAAACTATTAAGCACATCAAGAGCTTCAGAGCGAGCTATTGTTAGAAAGAAGACTACCTTCTAAATCTCAGCCTTTTGCTGACATCCATTGCTAGCAACTGCAAAGTGAAGTGCTGTTTAAAACTCTTCCATTTCCAGGGAGTTTAAACTCTCATGCAGCTTTTAACTGCCCATTTTTCCACCAGAGGTGCTTTCTTTGTTGCTCCTTTGCTTCTTGTAGCACACAATATCTGCAGATCATTCAATTCCTCAGTGCTATTTTGCACTACTGCTCTTTCTTACTGCCTGTGTTCAAACCAGCATGGTAAATCTGGACATCCCAGGCAGAGCTTAGGGTGGGACTTCTTTCCACTTGCATGCCAGAAAACATGAATCATCTTTGGTCAGACCAGGTCCTTTCAGCCCTGTGTTCACCCCTCAGAAGGAACAAAAGTGAGTGTCTTAGCAGAGTAAAAGAACAGAGTTAGAATATAATTTTCGCTAAGTATCTGCCAAGCCACCAAACTTTTTTTGCAGCACTAGTAATTTCTGAGCCAGACGTGACTCCTATATATATTTAGAAATCCCTCAAGCATTTTTTTTTCCATGACCTTCACCAGCTTTCCCTGGAATCCATGTAAACTTAAGTAATTGCAACATCTTCTGGCAAGGATTAGCACAGCCAAACTACACATTGCAGACTGCTACATTCACCAATATGTTAGGGTTTTTTTTACCCTTCCTACCCTGGGCTCCTGTAAGGGAAGATGCAATAAGCAATCCGTCCCACTCCTTACAACCTCAGATTCATTTATACTTATGCTGAGGCCTGCTCATCTCTTTTTCAGACAGAAGAGTCCTCTTTTATTTAGCCATTTATCTTTGATAATGTTTCCTGCCTTTTTACACTGTTTTCAGTGATATGTTTGCTAAGGTCGAGAGGACCAGAACAGTACTCTAACAGTACTGCATGATCAGGGGCCATTGTGATGGGTCATTCCTCAAATTTCTGCCATTACCATTTATCAAACAAGGCTCTCAAGGTACTCACCTCAGACTATATCTGAGCTGCTCAGCTCATTAGCATCATAACTCTGCCACCTAAAACATGTAGCAGAAACTTCACAAAGATTAAGTTAAAGCAATCAGATTTAAAATTTAGGACATTAAAAGTATTTTTTCTCCACCTTTCAAGTGAAGTAATTTTCAGCTTTTTGTGAGCTCTGTCATGCAGACTTGTATTAAGCAGAGAAGCTCTCCGACCCAGATAGAAAAAGAAGTCCTTAGAAACAGCAGTAGCAGCAGCAGACGAGGAGGTGGCACAACATCTTGCAGTAATATGTTCCCATTCTGAGTTCAGGATTGAACAGTACTCCTCATGCTGTAGTAATGTGCTGTTGTCACCCAAAACCACAGTGCCTTTGCAATGCCTGTGCCAATCTTCCATTGAATTGCCTTCCTTTCCCTCTGCCCATGTATGTCTTTGAGCTCTCACTTATCTTCATCTGGCACCTGTTTTTTTGTTGTTTGGTTGGTTGGTTTGGTTTAGTTTTGTTGTTTGTTTGTTTGTTTTCTTTGAGGACTATTAATGCCTGTAAGACTTAATTATTTTTGTTTTGGTTTTCATGGGGGTCCCTTTCCTGAGCAGTGAGACTGATGGCTCTAGAGTCCGTCATGGACTCAGTAATCTCTGTAGTGCACAACTCAAAATAATTTTTAATATGCTGTATTCGTCTCTTTTTTAAAGAGGCATTATAAATAAATAAATAAATATTCTTTTTTGTGCCTACTTGAATAAAACTAAACACTATCAGCCATTCAAAGAAAAACAGTTAATATTCACTGGAATGTTCATTGGAAGCCACTAAGCAATAGCTGCAGCTATAAAACAACATGAGAAGCCATCTGAAGATACTGGCAATCAGAGATTTGGGGAATATAAAATTACTGTAATTATCGGCCGTTGTGTTTGAAAATATAGGTTTTCTTTAGCAAGATGGCATGGTCTCCTTGTGTTGATGGATATTAGATGTTAAAATTGAGTTAACTTTCTCATTCATCATTTAGTATCTTTCTCAAAACAAACAACAACAAAAACAACAAAACAAACACCCCTGCCAATTTGCAACTTGCAAATAACTCATAAATGAGTCTCATGCTTGTGGGATTATGCAGCTTCAAGCATGCCACAGGAACCTACAGTTCTTGTAGGTTCTTCTTGCACTTCTTTTAGGCTCTGCTGGTGTATCATCTTTCTCATCTGCAGGTTGCCCTAGCATCCCCTTTGACAAAGTATATCAATTGTGTTATATTCTTTGAAATTAAATTTGCTGTCTTTCTAAGCTCTTCTCTGGACTGGCCTGATATTGCATATCTGAAATTGTCCCTCAAAGTGCATTCTATATCACCTTTCACAGAGATTTCAAAATAGTTTATAAATATTAAATCATAAGCTAATTCCAATTACTTGAAGAAACTGAAGAGTATTTATGAGCAACACTTTTTCCCAACCTCTGCTGCATAAATCAGAAAACCAAATATGATGTAGTCAACCACATGAGACACAAGCTTCAAACAAGAACTTAAGCATTCTGCCTCTGAACATAGCTGCAGGAGGAATGTAAATCAACACAACATTGCAACTGGTGTTTTCCCTGAGGTAGGATCCTTATGAGACTTTGGGTGATTAAACTTCTTGACTTGCAGCCTTTATTCCAGAAGTCAGTGCTCACCAGAGATGTATCAGGTGACAGGCTCAGTGTTGAACAGGGACAGTGGTAACTGTACAGCACTCAACACAATCACTAGCAGTACTTCTGTTTTCCTTGGAGTTTGACAGTCAAGCAGTCAACCTGTCTAGCATAGCATGTAAAATCTAGAGAGATCAGAGCACGAGGTGGTATTGCTGGAGGTTATAAAGAGAGGGCTGAGTTTTTGTCATGTGTTTGAAAGGTTTCTTAAAACATAGATTTGTCATAAACATCCTGAAGTTTGTGGTTATTGAATACTGAGACACTGGAAATCAAAAATACAGACTTGGTTGTAGTTTTCTATAATCACTTTCTTGATTTCTTTTTAATAATAATAATAATAATAAGTGCACAGAGGCAAAACATCTGGTCCTATCATCCTTGACATCTCTGTATCATTTTGGAAACTCCTAATAATTTCCTGTCACTAGTGGGGTTTCACAGAACTCCATTTTAGGGCCAGTTCTCTTCAATATTTTCAAAAATGACCCGGATATAGTACTCAAAAGTACATTTGCAGGCACACTAAATTGGGAGGAGTAGTTTTCTCCCTTGAGGGTACAGAGGTCTTGCAGAGAGATCTTGAATAATTAGAGGGCTGGGCAATCACCAACATGCTCTCTTTTCTGCCATTAATTCCATTAATATTCTCCTATCCTTGCAGCATCAACAATAGGACTGGGACACCTGACCTTCCACCCCTCCAGCCTTTGTTATGGATTTGTCATTTAATAGAAGAAAACCAAACTGACATATAAAGAGCTTAATGGGTCATACTTCCTTAAGTTCAATGCAAGGGAAGAAAGACAGTACTGCCTTTAAAAGATGTCTAAGAGTTTCATGGTTATCTTTTGAAAAAATCTGCCTTCCAGATAGTCACAATCCTATGGGAAATGGAGCTACTGCATGAAACTGGCCATGCAGTTTACTCTTTAAATGGCATTTTCATTATCTGTTGGTCACTTGTTAAATAATTTGAAGAAGCACAGTGTTGATGATGATACATTATCAGTAGAATAAAGGGACTAAGATTTCCTGTTTATTCTGTCTAAAACACATTGCATATTTAATGTCTTGCTTTGTTTGGAAGAAGTAATAGACATCTATCAAAATGCTTGTGTTATCAAATCAGAATATACATGGAGTAACAGCCTGGGAATATCATGGTGTATTAAGAGAGCATTTGAAACACTTTCATTTACATGCAGATCTTCTTACACTTCCTGCATGTGACTGAGGATAAGGTTTGATACAGTTTGTCTCCTGCCATTCCTTGCTGAACTTACCACAGACTCACTACCACTGTCCCTTAAGGTCAAAGAATAGTTTCAATACATCATGAGAAACGTGTAAAAATTGAGATTGAGTTCAAAAAGATTGAACTCCTTTAATGCTCCAGCTGTCCTAGTAATCTTAACAAAAGGAGTTCTCTTCTAAAGCTTCTTACATTTCTTAATTAAGCCTACGTGGGAAGTTGTATGAAGTCTTCCTTGTTTGTTTACTTTTATTCATATCCACCTCTAAACATACTGAGATGCTCAAAGAAAATGAGTGAGAGAGAATATGCAAAGTACCTGTATGTTAGCAGGGGGGTGGATGGAAGGAACAGCACTGTTGCTTTACCACAGAGAAAATGCTCAGCCTGAAAGAATCGTATAATAGGATCATAGAATAGCTTATTCTATGCTTATGGCTTATGCTTAGGATATATATGGCTTATTCTATAGGATCATAGAATGACTTGGGTTGTAAGGAACCTTAAAGATCACACAATCACAGAATCACAGAATATTAGAGATTGGAAGGGACCTTGAAAGATCATCTAGTCCAATCCCGCTGCCGGAGCAGGCACACCTAAATCATGTCACACAGGAACACATCCAGGTGGGTTTTGAATGTCTCCAGAGAAGGAGATTCCATAGCTTCCCTGGGCAGCCTGTTCCAGTGCTCTGTCACACGCACCATAAAAAAGTTTTGTCTCATGCCTTCAGGCATGTCAGCCACTCCTTCCAGTTTAGTGTCATCAGCAAACTTGCTGATGATGCACTCCATTCCCTCATCCAAGTCATAGATGAATATAGTGAAAAATACTGGTCCCAGTACCGACCCTTGAGGGACTCCACTAGATACAGGACACCAACTCAACTCCATCCCATTAACCACAACCCTCTGGCTTCTTCCTTCAGCCAGTTTACAGTCCATCTCACTACCCGATCATCCAGACCATACTTCCTCAGTTCAGCTGTGAGGATGCTGTGGGAGATGGTGTCAAAGGCTTTACTGAAATCAAGATACACCATGTCTGCTGCCTTCATCATCTACCCAGCTATATCCTCGTAAAAGACTATCAGCTTGGTCAAGCATGACTTACCCTTGATGAAACCATGTTAACTGCCCCTAGTGACCCTTTTATCCTTGATATGACTAGAGACAGTGACAAGGACAAGTTGTTCCATCACCTTACCAGGGATAGAGGTGAGGCTCACCAGTCTATAGTTAGCTGGGTTCTTTTTCTTGCCCTTTTGAAGACCAGAGTGACATTTCCTTTCCTCCAGTCATCGGGCACCTCTCCCGATGCCCATGACTTACCAAAGAAGGTGGAGAGTGGCCTAGCATTGTATATCCCTTTGACCAGTCTGGGTCACCTGTCTGGGCTCTATCCCCTCCCAGCTCCTGCTGCACCCTCCAGCCTCCTCGCTGGCAAAGCAGCATGAGAAGCTGAAAAGTCCTTGGCTCTGGATATGCGCTGCTGTGCCACAACTAAACCATTGGGGTGTTATCAGCATTATTCTCATCCAAAATCCAAAACACAGCACCACACCAGCCACTGTGAAGAAAATTACCAATATTCCAACCAAAACCAGGACAAAATGCCACTTCTTCATGAGGGCCGGAGGATGGCTCAGCAGGGCTCCCACAATCAGAAGGGGAGACAAGCCTACACACAGTCCCCAAAATGCCAAATAGGAGAGGAGAGCATTTTTACCAGGTGGTGGTTGTTTTCTTGTTTATTGCCCTGTCTTGGGAAGAGCTCCTCATGAAGCATCTCAAAGGGACCCCAACACTGAATTCCAGCAGTTCTTCCTGGAAGGCCTGAAGCCTTTTTCTTCTCCGGAGGAACTGCTGCCCCTCTCACTTCTTTGCTCAGTCTGCTGCTATGCTTTGGGCACTGCCCCAGAGGCTCTGGCTGCATCTTCAAGCACCCTCTCTTTATCCTTCTTATCCACAGATTGAGATACTTCCTAGTGTCCCTCCTCCCCAGACCCACGGTGGTCCTCTGAGGGACTCCTCTTGTGACACCAGTACAGCAGCCAGGTCCTCTCCTCCCCTCTCCCTTGGGGCTCCATAAAGAAGAGATGCCACTTCTTCAAGAGGGATGGGGGTTGGGAAAGAAGGGTTCACACAACCCTCAACAATCAACAAATGATTTATTTATTTCTGCAATGTCTTGCAAGCGAGCCCACAAGACATCCAGAGCAGTGGTTCTGCCCAAGTAAATGGCGGGCACAGAGGCTACACTGCACGTAGGGAGCTGGACAGGCACTCCTGCAATGACCTTGCTGTGCTCCCATGGTGGACAGCAAAGACATGCAAGGGTAGCTCCATGCCTGCCCTATCAGTGGTGGATCGACCGCCATGGGGTCTTCCTCCTTTGTTTGTGGATCCACCTCCATGGGCTCCTCCCGGTTGTCTGGCAGTCTGTGCCCCTGCTCATTCACATGACAATTGGCATGCCATGGTCCCACACCATTCTTTGGCCAAAGGACATGTCGCGGCCTTGTGCTTTTCGCTCCTGGCTTCACAGCCATGGTCTGCATGGCACTGGTGATATGAATGCCGGCCATCGCTCTTGTGACAAAGCAGCTCTTCCTCCTCTCATTCTGCTATGTCTTTCCATGACATGGCCTTCTCAGCTGCTTGGATGCTGACAACCTTGCCAATCTCGTCATCACCTCTCTCCAAGATGGGCAGCCACCCGTCTTCCTGCTCTGCTTCCTCTTGCTTCCATGCATGCTTGGCATTATAAAGCCTTGAAGCCTGGCAAGTGGTGGGCCAGCTGCAAGGCTCCTGTTTTTATAGGGCCCAGAAGGAAAGGCAGGGTGGTGGTGGCTGCTGTCACATATAATCAGGCCACTGTGATGGCCATTGTGATGGTGGCCCACACCTGTAGTCAAACATGGTTGTGTTGCCATGGGAAGGAGCTTCAGCCTGAAACTTTCCCCCTCCAGGCCCCGAGGACCTTGGGGGCCCTCCAACTGACTCCCTCTATTGTGCTGGCCCAGAGCAGGGGAAAGCTGAAAGAGAAGTTGAAAAGCAAAGATTTGTGCCCTACCGAGAGACACTTTGGTAGTATGCTAATCAGGAACTCTAAAAGCAGGCACTGGTTCAGAGGGCATCATGGTGAAACCGGGCAGGCAGCTAAACCCCACAGAACTGTTCGCTCACTGCACTGCCCTCCACCCCCAACAGTGGAATAGGGAGAGAACTGGGAAAACAAGAAGGTAAAAACTCACGGATTGAGATAAAGACAGTTTGATAGGACAAAAAAGGGAGGGAGAAGAAGAGGAAGAAGAACAGAAAAGGAGAAATAAAAAGCAAATGATGCCCAATGCAATGGTTCACCTCCTGCTGACCAATGCCCAGCCAGATCCCAAGCAGCGGCCCAACCTCCCTGGCCAACTCCCCCCATATTTATTGTTCAGCACAATGACATATGGTCTGGAATATCACAGAATCACAGAATATTAGGGATTGGAAGGGACCTTGAAAGATCATCTAGTCTAATCCCCCTGCCGGAGCAGGCACACCTAAATCATGTCACACAGGAAAGTGTCCAGGCGGGTTTTGAATGTCTCCAGAGAAGGAGACTCCACAACTGCCCTGGGCAGCCTGTTCCAGTGCTCTGTCACATGCACCATAAAAAAGTTTTATCTCATATTTAAGCAGATGTACTGGGTCTGGCTGGGATGTTAACTTTCCCTGCAGCAGCCCATACAGTGTTGCGCTCTGCACTTGTAGCTAGAACAGCAGTGGTACCACACCGCTGTTGTGTCTGCTGCTGAGAAGTGCTGCCACAGCATCAGGACTCTCTCTGACCCTCCTAGGGGGTGGGCAAAAAGTGAGAAAGAAACATCACCAGGGCAGCTGACCTAAATCAACCAAAGGGATATTCCATACCATATGATGTCACACTCAGCAATAAAAGGTGTAAAAAGGAAGAAGAGGGGAGGGGTGGGCTCTCGTTGTCAAGCATCGCTCATTTGTGGGAAGTAGAGAGTAATTTCTTTTCGTCTGCACTTCCACATAGCCTTTACTTGTTTTGTTTAGTTATTCCCTTTCCCCCTCCCTCTTCCCCTTTCCCTTTTTTCCCTTTAGTTGAATTGTTTAATTAATAATAATATTTCCTTAATAATATATATATATATATATATTTCTCTTTAATTAAATCATCCTTATCTCAACCCGTGAGTTGTTCTTTCCTTTACTTCTTCCCCTCCTCATCTGAGGAGGGGGAGTGAGAGAGCGGTTGTGGTGTTCAACTGCCTACCACGGTAAAACCACCACAGCAGAGCCTCCTAGTTTCCATCTTGCACCCATTTGTAGTGATTTTACGTGGCAAGGTTTTGTTAGCTGGGGGGCCATAAGGGTGGGTGGCTTCTCCAAGAAGAATCCAGAAGCTGCCCCATGTTAGATAAGGGCCCCACTGCTGGCCAGATCTAGGCCAATAAGTGATATTGTTTGCACATCTGTGAGAGCATATTTAAGACAGGGAAAAAAACTGCTGGGGAACAGCAGCTGGGAGAGAGAGAGGACTGAGAAACAGCCTTGCAGGTGCCAAGTTCAGTGAAGAAGGAGGGGGAGAAGGTGCTCCAGGTGCCAGAGCAGAAGTCTCCTAAGGCCTGTGGTGACGACGATGGTGAGGCAGGCTGTCTCCCTGCAGCCCATAGAGTACCACAGTGGAGCAGGGTTCCATGCTGCAGGCCCATGGAGGAGACCATGGTGGAGCAAGTGGACCTGCCCTGATGGAGGCTGTAGCCTGTGGAGGACCCCTGCTAGACCAGACTTGTGGCCCATGGAGAGGAGCCCATGCAGGAGCAGGGGGTCTGGAGGGAGCTGCTGCCCATAGGGGACTCAGGTTGGAGCAGTGTGCTCCTAATGGATGGACCCTGTGGTACAGAGCCGTGTGGGAGCAGTTCTTGAAGAGCTGCTGCATGTGGGAAGCCCATGCAGGATCGGTTCAGGAAGGATGGCATCCCATGGGAGGGACCCCATGTGGAGCAGGGGCAGAGAGTGACCTTGAAGGAGCAGTGGAGACGAAGTGCTATAGACTGACTGCAACCCCTATTCCCCTGTTCCCCTGGGCTGCTCGGGGGGAGAAGGTGGAAGAGCGTTGTTGGGGGAAAGGTTTTTTTTGTTTGTTTTGTTTTCTTTCCTTTGTTTTTCACTTCTCTAGCTTGTTAGTAATAGGTAATAAATTTTACTCTCTCCTTACTCTGAGTCTGTTTTGCCCATCACGGTAATTGTTGAGTGATCTCCCCGTCCTTCTCTCAACCCTAAAGCCCTTTGCATTGTATTTTTTCCCCTTTCCCCTTTGAGGAAAGGGAGTGAGAGAGCATCTGAGGTGGAACTCAGCTGCCCACCCAAGTAAAACCACCACACTGTCTCAGATCACCTCTTTATCCTGCATGTGCCTTGCAATGCTTCCAGGAGGATCTGTTTCATAGTCCTTCCAGGCACAGATGTGAGGCTCACCAGTCTGTAGTTCCCCAGGTCCTCCTTTCTACCCTTTTAAAAGTAAAAGTGATGTTTCCCTTTTTCCAGTCACCAAGAATTTCACCTGACTACCAGGACTTTTCAGATATGATGGAGAGAGGCTTGGCAACTACATCAGCCAGTTTCCTCAGGACCCTGGGATGCAAGTCATGGGGGCCCATAGACTTGTACTTGTTTAGTTTCATCACCTGGTGTCAAATCTGCTCTTCACTTGCAGTGGAAGGGGCTTAGCTCCAACAGCCCTCACCTGCAGGTTCAGAGACTCAAGATGTGGGAAGCCTGACTGGCAGTGAAGACTGAGGCAAAGAAGTCGAGAACCTCAGCCTTCTCCATAGCTGTTACTACCAGTTCTCCCTTCTCATTTATCAGAGGGGGTGCACTCTGCTTGGTCTTTCTTTTTTGGACAGTGTACCTATAGAATCCCTTCTTGTTAGTCTTTGCATCCCTTGTCAAGCTCAGTTCCATCCATGCCTTGGCTTTCCTGATCCCATCCCTGTACTTTTGGACAGCATCCCTGTACTCTTCCCAGGCCACATGTCCCTGCTTCTACTGCCTGTGCATTTCTTTCTTGTATTTCAGTTTGCCCAGCAGGTCCTTGCTCAGCCATCCTCGTTTTCTACCCTCTCTGCTTGCTTTATTACACAGAGGAATGGAGAGTTCTTTTGTTGTAGAGAAACATCCTTAAGGAGCTGCCAGCTTTGTTCAGCTCCTTTGTCCCTAAGGACAGCATCAAGGGGATCTTCGCCACTATGTTTTTAAATAGCTTGAAGTTTGCTCTTTGAAAGCTCAGGGACTTTTCTTTGCTCTTTGCCAGGTGTATATTCCTTGAGATCACAAACTGAACCATGGCATGGTCACTGCAGCCCAGACTGCCTCCAGTCTTAAACTCTTTAATGAGTTCATCTGCTTTGGTGAGCATCAGGTCCAGTAACACTTCTCTTCTGGTTGGTTTGTCTAATACCTGGACCAGGAAGTTATCCTCAATGCACTTAAAAAAAAAAAAAAAAAAAAAAATTATTAGGAAAGCTCACTATCCACTTGTTGTTAAGAAAAAGTGGCATTCTAAATTCATGAGGCAAAAAGTAAATAATGAAAAGTTGACTTAGGATTACCTATGTTGTTATACCTTAACTGTGAGGTGTGGCTTTTAGATATTTTTTATGAAGCAAAGGGGGCTTGACCCTCAGTACTCCCATTACTACGTTAACAGTAAGGTAAATCATGCTCATATAATCATGGGTAGTTCATATGTAGGCCACCTGCACATTTTCCTTCCTCTTGAGACTATCAGGTGAACAGCAGGGAGTATGTTTCTCCAAGTAAGCATGGGGGGAGGAAGGGTCATTCTCTGAAGTTTAAATCTCTAATTGCATTACCAAAGTGCTACATCTCTAGTGTTTTGGGGATTTCTCAACTTTACCAGAAGTAATTTATAGCAGCTCAGTGTATAATCTCTTTCCTAGATCCTATTTTAAAGTGTCCTTTTGCTTCTTTTCCTCTATTCTTCTTGCCTGCCCATGGTAGCATCAAAGTATTTGAACATGATGAAGTGGAATGTTTGATCTTTTTGTAGTGTTTCTGCCTGGATACAGTGCATTATCTTCTGTGTCACTAGATAATACCTGGGAAAAAAAAAATAAAAAAGACCCTGAAAATATAAAAATAATCATATATGAAAGAATTTCATTTCACCTCATCACTTTTGAGCAAACTTAAACAGCTGCTGACAGCTTGAGAAAACTTTGTAAAATGTTCTTTTTGAAACTATTCTGCTAATATATCATATTTTCTGTATATTTCTCTGCTCTTGTTCTTTCTTTCTTAAGACAGTTGCATAAAAACAGGATCTTTCTTTCCACCATTTTACTTCAGCTGTTCAGTCTTACAGATTTGGTTTGGGTTACTTGGACAGGTCATCTGCTAAAGCTTGTTTTCAATACTTGCAAAGCTTCAGAATAGTCATATAGGTCAGAGAGGAGGAAGTTTTTATCTCATTCCTGTAAGTTAGTGAAGTGCAAAGACCATTGCTGTTCCCAAAAGCAGAATTACAATTATCAACTAGACCTGCCTATCTGGTCTCTTCATGGTTTGATGGAGGCAGGCTCCTTCTAAGCACTTTCAGGGCTCACTTCTTTAAAGCACACTCTCTGAGCCCCCCAGGCTAATGCAGCAAAGCATTTACTCTCCTTGTTAATTTCCAGCATGCTGATTAGCTCTTGCTGATTTGGGCCAAACACTCTATGTCTCACGCAAGATTGTGCTCTGTCTCTAATAAGACCTGAGTTGCATTTATCACACATGCCAAGATCCAAAACTTCATGTGTTGCCCACTGTCAAGTGTTGAAACCTCTGATATTTATGGGAAGTTTTACTCTAATTTCATCTTTTTCTTTGTGCCTCCCTATGCTTTCTGATTAATAACCAAAAGGACTGAGAAACCTTAAGAAAGGCTGCTCCCTTGTGGTTTTCCTACGAAGGGAAGATTCTCATCGAGGTTGTGTCGTTACTCCGGGTCACTCCCATTCCGACAGGGAAGAGTCAGGACTTTTGTAAAATCTGATATTAAGCAAGTTTCCAGTTCAAGTTGAAACTTTGTTGAAGTTTTAATCCCAGCAAAAGCATATATGGCAAATGCATTAAAGAAGTCAGCAGTCCTCACCATGGCTGAGGTGTTAAAATGCTTTAGTATCCAGTATAGTATTTAGTATTTTATTGTATTTATTGTATTATTATTATTATATTTTATATTTATTTATATTTATATTTATTGTATTATTATATTTTATATATAATTTATATTTTATATAAATATTATTATTTATTATATTTAGTATTTTATTTAGTATTTTTCATAGTATTTAGTATTTTAGGTGTTCAAATCTTCCAGTATTAAAACGAACAATAAGCAATTAAGTCCATCATCTAAACTGTACAACATCTACTCAAAGAGAAACGAACCTCTGAACCTTACTAGGTTTGTCATGTTCCAGGGAAAACCTCCATTGTATTCCAAGAGATGATTTCTGGAAAGCCAACTCTAGGTTGTGGGCCTACTGTCCAGGCCATGGAAAGAGTGAATCCACACACATGCCATGCCATCGCTGGCAGAGTACTCTCCAAAGTGTTTACAGGCAGGGGATTTCAAAGACATCAAGTTTTCTGTGACTGGACAGGCAGCCAGGCCAGGAAACACAGAAAAACTGAGGGCAAAAGCATCCATAAAAATATTTCCAAAGTTTGTGAGGTCTAAGTCTGAACGCACAGACTGACAAAACCAAGAAACAATTGAATACTCTTAAATCACCAGAACTTTGATTAATGGTCCTAAGCTCACACAAATTAATTTAGTAAGCTATACTTTTCATGTGTAGTACCAAATCAATGGCATTTACCCATTCACATATACCAAGTTGTGTAGACTATGCAAATGTGTGTAAAAACTATTAAGCATACCTGAATTAAATAAACAGTTGGAAACTGAAGGCTCAGAAACCTTGCAATACCATATGGAGTCTTTCAAATGTAAATTACCAGCTGAAATCCAGCCTGGGTCAGTAGTAACCCAAATTGTTGTGTTCTAATAATTGTTCAGTGGCCTATATAAAATTAGGTGATTGACATGTCTACAAATTACAAACACAATTGCTGCTAATAGAGCCTCTCAGGGAGACTGGAAATTGCATGGGTATGGAGAATGAACTGCCAATTCATTCTCAAGGTGAACTCTTCATGTCAGGAAGAGGAACCTAGGGGAACTCCGTAGTGTTACTTTTCATGCTCAGACTGTTCTGATTAATTATTATCATTTATTATTTGTATGGTCCTCTATTGCTATATCACCTTTTGACTGAAATCTTAGATCATCCACTTTACCAGCAATGACAAACACACACTTCCAGCATCAAATCATCTGTACTTAAAAATCTGCTATGAAAAGCTACCTAGATCCTTTAGTATGAAGTAAGGTGAGATGACCAGGAGGTATGGGGAAGGAGTATAAGTACTGCTGAGATTTAAAACAAGGTCATTTCAAGGAATCTATTTTTGACTATGTTAATTTGCTACCATGCCAAAGCTCTGATATATATTTGTAAGTAAAGTGTAAGATGTGCTACAATACACCTGCTACTTTTACAGGTTATTTTCTAGCATGACAAAAACTATTTTGGGGAATAATTTTTTATTTATTTATTTATTTATTTATTATCTCGTATTGGGCTGCTAGGAAGGAAATGGAGGAAGAGGTTTTCAAGCTTTGGAAACTTTTACATAACAGGCAGGTTAAAACACACTGATTAATTTGGACTGCATCAGGAATGTCAATATGGTAAATATTGTTGGGTTTTCATGGAGATAAAAAGCACTGCATCAGTTCATTTTTTGACTCTTCTTAAGTTTTCTTCATATTTAAAACAAGCTTCAGACACTGCTAAAGAATTACTTTCCTTCTATAACTCTAGTTTACAAATTTATATGAAAAAAATAAATAATAATAAAAAAAATCACACATTATCATGTCCCTTACAAATCTGATAAAATATTCACAAAGATAATTTCATCTAGTGGGTGATGCAGGGACAGAAAAAGCTGTTGTGGGACAGATGTTACCTCCCTTATTGCATGACAAAGTGCACTCATTTCTTCACACCGTCCTACAAGTCTAGCTCCCTTAGCTCTTTAGTCAGACCTGCCCCAGGGAACGCAGTCATTATTGGTATGAAACAATGTAAAAATAAATAAATAAAGAGAGAGAGAGAGAAAGAGAGAGAGATTGGGATTCATTTGTAAATTGCTCAGAATTGCCATCATGGTGAGATGTTGAAATACACACAAATTAACATCAGACCTGACAGATAATTGGGCGTTTCTGCAACATCATACCTACTGATGTCTTGAAAATACCTTATATATCCAAAAAGGACAGAAACTCTTAAAAAGGTGGAAACTGAACATTCACACTGGAGTTGGCCATCTATCAAAGACACTTCCCAAGAACTGCTGACATTAACAAAAATGGATTCTGGACTGGAAGTTTAACTCTCACTGGAAAGACCTCCTGCTTAAGCAATAGTGAAATATTGTTGTTCAAAGGAAGCATGATGCCTGCCAAAACGTTCGTGTCACATTCTGCTTCACATTAAAGTGTAGAACCCAAACTAATTCATCTCCATCTGAGGCAGTATGGTTATGAACACCTAGAGTGCTGAAAATCCTTCAAATATGTGAGGCTTCTTTGTTGAGCATTGCCTCATTTGACAACAGGATGCTATGTACCAAATACTCCTTTTTTTTTTTTGTTCATATATTTTTCTGACTGCTCAGGTTTCTTTTTTTTTCTTTCTTTTTCTTTTTAAACCTGGGAAGAGAGAGTCAGAAACTCGGCTGCATTTCTCTTCTCTCCTGTTAGATTTTTTTTCAATTTCTGTTGGACCTGCTGTCTTTTGTTTTCAAACATGAATTGACTGGCTTTCTAGGCAGTATATTACAAAAATAAGAATTTCATTTTTCAAGGCCCCAGTGGGCAAATATATTACAGTTATGTGGAATATAATCACAATTTACCTCAAAAAATTATGCAAACACACCATATACCATACTAAAATGATCCTATCATTTATGATTCTGCAACAGAATTGCTAGGAAGAAAATCACTATTAGTGACAAAAAGATGTGTTCCTCTGGAGATATGGCAATTGCCCCAGATTTCTGCTGAAAGCAGCACAAAACAAAATGTAAGAGTTGGCTTACACACCAAAAGAAGTCATCTTAGGTGTCTCAAAAACTAAGAACATATTCAATACTTTGGCTAAAATATGGGGGATAAAATAAGGAAGGGAGAAGAACTAAGGCTGAGAATAGCAGTGAAGGCTTAATGTGTTTTGTTCTTACATTTCCATACAATATTTAGCAGTAAAGGAATTTTTTTCTCCCTTTAAAAATGTTCACAGACAATGCATAGTTCAATAGTTACAATGCATCTTGTGGTTTATAAATGTTCTTTATCACATTATCCCAAATACTTCTTGTCTATCTTGTAATACAAAATTTACCATTGTACTGATTTGTCTGGTTCAACAGGGTACATAAACTACATGTCCAGGGATGCTTCACCTTGCTTAAATTAGTCATATAGTTATGCTGGTCGACACAGTCTCTTGACTTGCTATATAGTACTTTTAGTGTGTTCTCTGTATCAGAGATTTCCTCAAGATGTAGACATGTTTTTTGAGAAAAGCAGACAACACCAAAACAGTAACATCTACCTCAGTACGTCCACTTCACTCACTCAGTCCACTTCTTGTTTCCCTCAGCCCCTTAAAAATGCTTCTGAACACAAATTTTATAGAAGGCCTGTTATAATCTGTTTAACTTCCTGTGCTCAGGCATTCAATGTACTGAAGTATACTTTAAGAGCTTGTATGAGTAGCACTTTTCTATAGCTGTTTCAAAAATATGTTTGCCCTCAATAAAATGTCAATAATAGAAGTCTTCACAATGGCACAAAATATATAAATAAAAGCCTTAACTTATTTTTGTTTTGATTTACTTTTCTTCTAGATGTCTTCTACCAAAAACAGTGCTTATTAGGTTTTCCCCTGACAAGAGAAAAATATAACATAAAACTGGAAATTTCAGTTTGATTTTATTATACTGTTATAGTTTAGGGCTTCTGCCATATAAGAAGCTGTGATTTTCTATTTATTCAATAAAAGAAATGCATTTGCTTTAAGATGTCTTCTAGTATTTTACATTTGCTGGCTCATAAGCCACCTGAAATTCTTGAAGACAAGAACATAAATTGAAGTTATGAACAAGGTCATTCCTCTGGCAGTGTTACCCAATCCAAAGTATGTGGATAGTATGAGGATAAATTAAATTAAAAAAAAAAAAAAAAAAAAAAATATTAACAAGAAATTTTTTTTTTTTTTTTTTTTTTTTCTTTTTTCGTAAGGTTTCATTTATTTTGTTTTACTGCAATAACAGAAATGTACAGAATGGCTTTGGAAAGGAAAAAAGAAAAGGAAAAATTGATTTTGAAGTTAACAAAAAAAATCAAAGGATAATACACATTGGGGTTTTTGAGTTTTATGTTCTATTCTTTGGTCTGCTGCTCTCCCACAAAAGTACATTTGAGGATGAACACAGCAAAAGAGTATGTGCAGATGCATTATTGTTGCACTTGCCTATTCTATTTCTATTTGCAGTAATGTTCAGGTCAAATACTCTTCTCCATACAAATGCTTCCAGACCTAGGCTGATGTTGGGAAAAACATGCAGGGTTTCCTTCACAGGTAGACAAGGTATGAAGCATTTCTAGAGATGTTTTAACTCAAGAAATGGGAACCGTTCTGGTTAAATCAAAAGCATATAAACCCTTTCATCTGTAGACTCTTCTTCCAAAACAGCTTGGAAGAAAGACCTTATTAGAATGGTCAGGTTGCAATAGTATTAACCTTACATGTGTCATGTGAACCAGTTTCCTGCTCAGCTTTTGGGACTGTGATTAAATCAGAAAGACCCTGATCCTCACAGGAATGTGGGTGCTTATTTCCACTTAATGTTCAGTGGAAACTAAGTGTTGTACATACCTTTGAAGAACTAGATCTTTCTTTTACATATCTCGAGGTGTGCCTGCATCACAGGCCTGCGTCACAGGTTAGAATTAAGACCATTACAATTAAATTCATGAACAAAAGCATAAAAGAATCATAGACCCTGACTCCACACTAGATAACCCTTAGGTGGAAAAAAGAACAACTTACTGGTTCTGTGACTCAAAGTACCTGCACTGGGACTGACCAATGAGCTCTACATGATGCCTCACATGGAGGTACAATGAAATCAGTGCTAACTTATTACAACATGGTAAATGTATATTGCGTGTGCCATTTCCCATTTGTAGTATGGGCCTAGAGTATTTATTTCACAAGAACATTATGAGAATGAGTTATACTGACAGTACTGAAACACTGTATGAATATGATTTCAAGACTGAACCAGCAATATTAATCACTAAAATTACTATATAGTGAAAGTACTGGATAAGCCCTGCAAATGATGTCATAAGACTAAACTGGGAGAATATTAGTTGAAAAAAATAGCTCTAGGATAAGAGAAAAAATAAACAAAATTAGACAAATATTATAATAATAAACAAATTTATATATATATATATAATAAACAAAATTAGACAAATATATATTCAGATATAATACTGGTAGTAAGTGATAGCTTTGCTAGGCTTCTTCACTTAGCAGACTGCTTTCTGTTCCACAAGTTCAACAAGGAGTATGAAAAAAAAATGAAGCTTTTCTTAAATCCACATGGAAGAATGAAAAAAGCAAGTGCAATAATCACCTACAAGTCTCCCCAGGCTTTTTTCTTACATAAAATGCTTCAGTCGTGAAATTCAAAAGCTTAAATTTGATTAGGACTACTTCCAAAAGTATTTGTTACTTCTGTTTTTATTCCTTTTTCCTGCTGTTTTGTTGTTGTTGTATTTAAAAATGAAAGTGCAGAGGCACTGTTTTTAAATGCAGATGTTATAAATTATTTCCAGAATGCCAGACACTGCAATTGACAGTGTTTAAGAAGCATAACACAGGGCCAAAGTCAGGCCTTGACATACTGCATAGAACAAAGATATTGTAATAATAAACAGGGGTCTTTCATCAAAGGATCACAAAGCATTGATAAAAGTGAATAAGTGGGTAATAAGGTTTCTGGTTCTACAAAGGAGGAAATTCTTCCTGGTTATTTGACTTTTCATATTCACAAAGAGCATGAGTTTTATATAGCTGCAGTAGCCACTTACCTACTACTCTGAAGAAGACCTGAATTTAGAAAGCCCATGCTAATAAAAAATAACGGGTTTCTGTCTGTTTTTGAAAAAGGAGTCTGGAAGTAATTAGCCCCTGGGACAGAGCCAAAGCTAGGATACCCCAGGTTTAAACTGGGTTTTACATCAGCTGCACAGCAAGCAGCATAAAAGCCTCTGATCAGCAAAAATGCCATAGTCCATGGAAGATCCCCAACACTCGGCCCTGAGCCCACTGTCAAAGTGGTGAGTCCTGGGGTGTCAGCCAACTCCTTCCCCACAGCTGAGTTCAACTATTAGGTATTCTCCAAGAAAACTTTGTTTTCCTGGATAGCTTTCTAAATTTATTACTTTGTGCTCTCCTTGAAAAATATTAAAGAAAATAACTTACGCACACATATGCGTGTTTGTAAAATCAATGTGCAGGAAGCAAAGGGAAAACACTTGATAGAAACCTGAAAGATAGGTATACTGGATATGCCTCCTGACTACTCCTAAAGCCCGGCTGATCCTTTCAGTCTTTATCAAAGAATCGGCCAAGTGTTTTAAAAAGAGTTTGATTAGCAAGAGTCATTAGTGTGGAGACAATTAAACACCACTCTATCTGTTAAAACAATGTCATTTAGTGGAATTTCAGTGGAAAAGGTAGATAATTCTGCCCCATCAGAGGGCTATAACTATTGCCTTGTAAAGTGACAAAATTGTTTCAGTGAAGGGTTTTCTGAAGTTTATGGAAGACACAAGAAAGAGAGATTTATGTAAAAAGTTTTGATCTGTAGTAGATGACCAAGAAAGAAACATGCTGACTATCAGAGTGAAATGTATGCCTTGAAAATTCTGTGAAACACTCAAGCCAAGTTAAGTTTCCAGATTCCTGGGATTAAGCTAAATGCTTATAAATCATAAAAATAATTAAGTAAAATTCCTGGCATATCTATATTATTAATATTTCCTGTATGCTGCTGACATCCCAGGCTGGGATTTTCCAGGGAGTCTAAAGGAACAGTACACCACACCCTTTTCAAAATCCACTATCAAGTGATTGTACTAAGATTGCCTATTTATGCTACTGGTAAATAAGTGATATTTTGTAATAGTTCAGTTCTGCTGCAATATGAAAAATTTCTATAGTTGTGTGCAAACTAAAGAACATTAACAACCAAACCAAAACAAAGCAGACCAGTGTAATAAACTCCACATAAGGAGACTAACCTCCACTGTTCATGAGCAATGGTCTCACTGGAATGAAGAGTGCCTAGGATCTTTGGAAGATTAAACATGTTTAAATTATTTGGACTTCTAGCTCTTCCTGTCAGGATGCAAAGAGACATCAAGCTCCAGTTGAATTGGATAAGGGAGAAAAATAGTCTCTCTATAATCCCTGTGATAAGAGAGAGAAAGAAAGATTGGTTTTTGAATCTTCTTTCTGTATTCCCTCATAACAAAAGAAAACCTTGCTGATATACACATTCAAACTTGTTTTCTGGTTTCATTGTGTTATGTCCAGACAAGAAAATGGCAGTAATATTTCTTCCTCAAAAAGACTATGCTTTAGTCTTGTTCCTGTCTATCAGGACCTTCTCTCTACTTGATCAAAAGGAACCAGTACTGACAATTCACATCTGCCCATTTTTACACAGAGGTGTCTCTTCTTTACTTTCTTCACTATTCTGAAAGAGAGGCAGACTACGTCTTTATTTAACAATAATTTCTTCTTGTAGAAGGAAACTAATGATACTGGTCTACCTGTTCATAGCTTCTGAGAATTCAATGAGATTATCTCATATTAAGTGTATATCACAGCACATACTAGAACCTTTCTACCCTAGATGTGGGAAAATAAAATACATAATAAATAAAAACACCTTTTTTGCTCATATAACTTGTGCTAACTCCTCAAAGGTTTATTTAAAGTTCTGTGTGTGCATGCTATGGTACAGGAATGTTGCTACAAAATTGATCCATACGGCACATAAATAGAAATATACATTATAGTCTTGACCTCAGTAAACTATATTCCTTTATTTAACCAACCACAAACACCTGCAATAAAGTGTTCACTCAGGCAAGTGCATTTCCTAAATTATCAGAGTGGCTGAGGGACCACCTTTCAGTCCCTTGTACAAGTTCATCTTCTTCTTGTTCTCTCAATACAGAGAGTTTTGAAAGGCAGGAAACACTGGCAGCTGACAGCAGTTTCCTGCCTCATCCTGCCAGAAGTGGCAAGCAACTAGATTATCCAGCAAATAATGGGTACATCACTAAGTGTTGATACATTGAATACACTTTCTGTGACTTGAATATCACAAACTTCAGTAATCTGTAAATTACCATTTTTTTCCTAAGAAATCAAACTCATCTTAAATATAGAAATCCCTGTATAGTTATATCTTGAGTTTTTTTGTTTGTTTTTTTGTTTTTGTGATTGTTTAGTAAAATAATTCCTGCAGTATAGCTTCTACATTTCTGATTTTTTCATGTTATAGCTTCATAACTATAAAAAAAATAAAAAAATAAAAAAATACACTACACACAGTGGTAGCAATCAGATTTCTGTCACACACATGGCCACCCATACAGCTATTTTCCTACTCATATGTATAACTGTTTGTATAGTCACAATAATTTAAGGAGGTATTTAGATTAGAAATAAGTAATATCATGCTAACACCTACTTTTCCTTACAGTGAGTAGGGTCTGGTAAGAAAAACCTTGGCAAACAGAAAAATTCTCCATGGTATTTCTCAAAAGCTAAAGTGCATTTTGCAGGGTAGCACTTTGCAGGACTTGCAGGGTAGTTCATGTGCTTGTACATGAAGTGACTATTTTGCCCAGCTTTAGTGTTTGTAAAGGATATGTCCTACTTGAATATTTACAGCCTTTTGAAATGTTATAGAACTATAGATTTAGAGGGGAAAAGGCCAGTTTAGACATGATGGGATTAATTTAAGAAGCAAAGATTTTTTTCTCATACATAGCACAGGCAGTATGGCTAATGGGGGCTTGTATGAAGATGCTCTACTCTGCTCATAACCCCAGTAAGTAACAAAAGGCTCTCTTGTATGGGACACTATAGCATAGTTCCAGCACCAGAACTGCTGCAGCCTTGTTATCCAGATAACACAACCTTCTTCCTACGGTTTTATGAGCCTGAGCAAGCAAAAAAGCTTTGCCTGGAGCTGAATGTGTCAAAAGTACAGTCCTGGTATGGTGGTCTCAAAAGAGGCATGTGTAATCAATAGAGACAGAGTATATGGTGAGAGTGTCTCAGCACCACTTTTAGTGACTTAGGCATTAAAGTGGTTGTCAACAGCTGTAATATCTGTCTGTAAACATTTGAGTGTTGTTTTTAAGCAACAGTGCCTTCAACAAGCACCCTCATTTGTCTTCAAGAAGATCTAATCTCTCTAATCTTGATCAAGCAGTGTTTTTTCCCCCTCTCTTTGTCCTCTGCTCACTGAACACACCAAGTTGTAGATTCCTTAAAAAGTACATAGAGTTTATACACACTGTTGGTCATCGGGTTCTCTTGTAACATCTATTGTACAATCTCTAAAAAAGAAAGCTGCCTAGTATTTCACACTTTGTCCAATTGCTTCCTTTCCTAAAGTCAGCTTCTGAGTGCTTCTATTTCTAGTCTCTGCAGTGGCTGCCACAGATCAGAAAAAAATGCATGCACAAATTAATCTTGATCATTCCATGGCCTAGCTGATTCAACTGCACTGTATGATATGGACACATTAGATCATGCTGTGTATCACGTCTATCTACAGGGAAAAAAAATAATATCCTTAATAGGTGAATGTACTGTGCAAAACAGATGTCTACATAGAGCATTCAAAACTATTCTAATGAAGCAAGCTAGTCACTGTGAGAAACAATGTTGTGTTTTTGTACTAGAATATGTTTTTGCAGTGGAAAATTCTACTAACCTTGCATATTCAAAAGTGACTGTGCAGGCATAACAGTGGCATAAGAGTGGAGAGTATGTTAAGCAGGCAAAGGGAAGGTCCAACTGTCCCAAACGAAGGAGGACAGCTAAGAAAAACAAGACGAGCAGTGCAAAATCAGTAAAAACAAAAAATCATGGGCTTTCACAAAAGAACAAGGAAAAAAGAATGTACATATATAGTATAGTAATAAGCGTCGAGTAGTTTGTGAACCTGTAGTACTCAGCCAGTGAGGAAACAGGAGGAATCAAGTGTTGGATAATAGGAAACATAAGGTTATGTTATACCTTTGCTTTGTGCTCCTGCTTGTAGGACACCCACCATTGCAATTGCAAATAAAAATGCTACTTCACTGAGATCCTCATTTGAACCTGTGTTATTGGCTACAGATTGTTTCTCTCACCACGCAGAGCATTAAAATACTGATACAACTTAAGGAATTGCATTATTTTCCATGTTCACAAACTTTTTTCTTGCTTGAAAAGTGACTGCATAGATGGACAATAAATATTGCCTCTGCTGATGCTCTACCAGCAAGCAAATATACTTCACTTAAAGCCCTGTGAAAACAACAAGGGAGAGGAGAAATTTAGGAAGTCACATGTATTGTGTATTCACAACTCTATTTAAGGACAGTAAGCAAATATGAACTTCAAATATGCAGAGCTCGGAATTAGTCATCTAGTTTTGAAGTACCTTTTAAGATTTTTGGATGTATTCCTCTGCTTTTGTGCAAAGCTAATTTTACAGTTTGTTTTCTGCTTGCTTCCCATCCATTCAGTTCTTGTTGTTTGACCTTGCCTGCTGTCCAGTGGTAGTGACTGGATCTCTAACCCCTTGTCAGCTACTCAGTTGGACAGCACTGTTCAGCTTTCTTTCTTTCCACAGAAGAATGATTTCAGACCTTCAGATAAACTCTTTCTTACCTTTGTTGCTGCCCTTTCTGGCACCTAAGGAAAGGAAATTTCATTGCCATTGTAATGAAGTCATAATAGTGCAGAGAAAATGTGTATGAATAGCATTTATCTTTGCAGACTCTGTAAATGAAGTGACATAGCATGGAAGAAGTTACTGATGTGACCTGTTTTCCTTTCTGTTTCTACATGATGATAAGAAGGGTCGTCCTGACTGAAGTATCACTGTAGCTGTGGAATGTACATAACTTTATCAGCCACATGCTGAACACAGAAGATTGCTTTCATTTGCACTGCAGAACAAAAAAACAATTGACCCAGCTATGTCCAAATTATTCTCTCCACTGCCCTTTAGCAATGGGAGGACAAAGTCTTTGCACAAAAGACAGACTGTAAACAAAACCTGGCTTCGTATTGCTGTTCATATTGCTGCGCATTTACTACCAACCTCATACCAGAAACCAAGAGGGCTGGTGAGCCTTGCTTTTTTTTTTTTTTTTTTTTTTTTTTTTTTAACCATCAGAGTCAATCTGGACATCTGACAGAGAGTACAAAAAGAAAACAACCTTCTTTATTTACATTTTTGTGGAATTACTGTTGTTACTCAGGAACCTGGGAATAAAATTTCAGGAAATGATAGAATATTGGGGCAATTTTTCTTCTTAGTCAAGTCTACATTTGGACGATATAGAAGCACTTTATCTAATTTTGTTCCTTGCTTTACTGTCTCATTAGCTAAAGGTTACCAAATGACACTCTTGCTGATATCTGTGGATATTTCTAGACATAGACTGAAGTTCATTTACAAAACAACTCATTCATACAGTAATTTATTAAGGCAGGAGAGAGTTTAAATTACTAGATTTTATCACTTTCCTGCAGGGTGAGATTCCCAAGATGCTACTAAATACATAAAACTAGTAATCTCAGCAAATACAGGATTGAAGTAAGCAGCAGCTGGCATAGACAGTGAATGGTCTTTAGCATTAAAGGAATAATCAATACATAATCATATGATGTGATCAGTTTTCAAATATAGACCTTACTGTCCCTGTGCCACAGACTTGTGTCCTCCTTTCCAGAGAAATCAAGTGGCATGTATCTGGTGCACATTATTACACTCAAAATCTTGTTCTGGGAAAAAAAAGGATCACAGTTTTCATGCTGAGCCAAGAATTTATTGTTATTCTAATTAAAGCTATAACAGCTTAATCAAACACAACAGTGTTATTGTTCCAGCTGCAATTAAATTTGGACTAAATTTGGACTTTTGATGTTCATAGTCCAAATTACCTAATTATTACAGAAAAATATCAATAATAACATTGCTACAGGTGTTACACACAAACTTCCCTTTTCTCTGGTGTTATGTTCACTTTCCAGTGCCCCGCTGGGTGCAACGATTCTTCAAGAAGAGTTGGAAAGGGAGATACCATGATTCCTCAGCATGCTGACCTCTGACAGGAGAATTAGCAAAATGATACTGTGGATGCTTCTCTCTTCAATTTTCTGTTCACTCAGCATTAACTTTTAAATTATGTAATGCTTTCTCATACTTTCTTCATTGGTTTTGAATTCCACATTACGCTTGTTTTTCCACTCTTTGTTAACACCAGAACTGATAGTCACCAGAACTGACTCTAAGGGTTGCATCCCTTTAGTGACCAATGACTGAACATGGAGATTTATATTTTTTTTTAATGTCTGAAGCCTGTATCATATCATGCTATGCTATACTTTCTTAGACTACATTTTTATTCTAGGGTCATCGGGATTTCATTCTACGTAGAATCACTAGTTATTATTACTGTCTATCAATTAATGCTAGGGATTGTACTGTGCAACTGAAAAAAAAAAAAAAAAAAAAAAAAAACTAAGGTAACTTTAGGCAGTAGGTACCCAAGTGGTAGACCATTCCAGTGATACCTAAAATAAGCTAAAAATCAGCTCAGGTCAAAGCAAGACAAACAAGTCCTGAAGCACTGCACTATCTATTAGGTCAATACAAAGCCCGTGGCCTTTTACAAGGATTGTCAAAAAAATATTTGCTGGTCTGCATCATGAGGCTAGTGATGAGTTGTCAGATGCTCTGGATTTCCCTCAAGCCCTCAGGCCAGAGAACTCAGAAACATTCCTGAGTCTGAGATTACAGATGTAGCCTTCTGATTCAGATCTTTACAAAACCTGAGCTTGTGGCTGGGAGCAAGGCTATCAAAATACTCCGTTGGCCCTGGAGAAATTGTTGTGCCTCAGTCAGTAGTTTTAAGGCTGACAAGCCATGATGTTTCAAACCAATTACCAACAGCAAATAAATACTTTTGCTATTTCTTATTCTTACTTTCAGGTATCTATTTAAATATAGAAGTTGTGAAGGAATTGAATTACATGCAGTGGTAGTGTTTGTGGTGGGTTTTGTTGGTGATTTTAAATAGCCTACTAAACATGACTTCATGAGATGGGAGGGGGGGAGGGTTGGATTTTTCCATGAACTAGAAGTTTCTCAAGGTGAAAATTTTCTATTACAATCATGTAAGCTATGTTTGCCAGACATGACTTTCTTGACTACTTTTGGCCTCTTGACAATGTAGTGTTATCCTGGGATTCATTCCTGTCTTAACAGCCTTGGTAGAAGTCATTTATATATATTTGTTACATGTCTATATGACCTACATTTAACAAGTACAGAATTCCAAGAGATCAGATAATCTGAAGGGAAAAAGAATTTTTTAATCTATTAATTTGTAGTTATAGATAATGAATGAACGTTCTTTTTTTAATAGTTCTGGATCAAAGGCTTCAAACATTTTCAAAGGCTCAAACACTGCTGGTTGCTTCCTGAGACTGAATTCTGTCTCTCAGATCCTCCAGTAGAGACAAGACTGCAGGGCCAGTGTCAGAAAACAATAATTCCTTCCTTCTGTAGGGCTAGATGTCCCGGTCTGTAGCCCCCTATGTTATCGTTAGGGGAAGTATTCTGGCTGCTCCCCTGGCATTTCTTTGTTAGTACACTCTGAACCCATTGCCTACTCACATACAGCTAACAGAGGTGTTATCGTGGCCGTCTGACATGCCGGCCTAATCAATAAACAAGATGTGCAAAAGCAGAGTTCTCTGGAGGGTCTCTGCAGCCTCCTGCATTAGGAAATGTCTAATTATAAGTGACAGTGCCCACACTGCCCCCTTCGAAAAATTGGCCTGGAGCATACAAGAAAAAATGATTCAATTTTCTAGTGAAGCTATGTCTCACCTTTATGGGTGTGCACCAAAGAGGAATGGAAAATAAATAGCACTTAATTTTGCATTTTTATAATAAGTTTGAAACTAAACACTGGGAAACCTTGTCAGCTCCTGCTAAGCTGATTCCAATTAAAGCTTCTGGCAGAGTTCCAGCTGTTTTACTACCTCAAATAGCACTGAATATAACAAGGTTTATGAAGCATTCAAAAGTCAAATACCCTATTAACATAAACATGTAGTGAAATCAACTCTTCTACAATTTTCAGCTTGCTTGCTTTCTTTCACTTGTGTTGGACTAATCTAAGATGATGTCTGTTTTCTTAGTTGCATCTCCCTTTCTTCTGCTTGCTGGAATGCAAAACAAGAATTAGTATTTGAACATTGTGTGATTTGCCCTGAGAACTTACTCCCTTGGGCAATTTTATTACAATGCTTTCTATCCCACTCTATTTCAATAGCCACATTCTGAAGGTTGGTTTCCTACACCTTTATCTCCAAAACAGCAAGTGGTATATGTTTGTACATTTCTGTTCTGGATTATTTGGGAAGCCTTCTGCAAACCTGAGTATTAATGCCAGAATTTTAAGAAGAGTTCAGTGTTTGATTGAATGCACTCATAATTAACGGCAATAAATAAAAAGAAAAAAAAATATTGTAATACTCATAAACATTTTGTAATACAGCTTTGACATTGTTTAATATTAAGTCATTCCTATTTAAACTGAATGAAAATGCAACATATACATCCTTGCATCCTCAGCAGGGTGAATGTCTGCTATGTTAAAAAATGTTCAGTGCTTTTTGCCAGAATGCTGATTAAAGGAGTGGATGGAATATAACAAATATACTGGAAACAAACCATGCTAAAATCCTCATATATATATATATATATATGTATAATTATAGGCTTATGAAAGTGGGATCATTAACTAACAATGTTATATGCAACACACCAAGTGAAACCATCTATGAAGATACTGGCATCAAATAACTTTCAAATAAGAAGAAATAAAAAAGTGAGATTAAAGTAGATTCTTGATAAATCTGTTATTGGCCACTATCACACTTTGTAAATATGCTTAGTTAAAATAAACTTTTATGGTGTTATTTAAGTCTCACTTTTGTATTCACTTTGTAGTGCAGTACCTGATAAGTCAGTTCCACATTCTCAATAAATTTAATTCTGTCAGTATATCATGCTGTTGTCACTGCAGATCTGCAAGATTTCCAGTGTTGCTTAAGTTTGTTTTTCTTGAGGTCATATACATTTTATTCCTTCTTATATGTTTTATTTTATATATATTTTATATATATATATATATTATTTCTTCAATACATTTTATTCCTTCATATATAGTCCGATAGAAAAACAATGCAAGTTTACTGAATGACTAATTTCTACAATCTCTGAATGAGATGGATTACATGCAAATGATTTTTCTTTTGCTTCAGCTGAAATAAGCACCGTTAAAAAAGAATCATCTCTAAAGACAAAATAAATACAACCCTAGAAGCTGCTTTCCATTTCAATTTCTCTGAAGCTAGATAAATCATGTTCTCTTTTGCTTTCCACTTATATATTTTAAGGAATATGTAATTTAGCAATTTTCTGTTCCACTTGTCATGTAATCTTGTGTTTTCAGTGCCATCTTCAACAACAGTTGTTAGAAAGATTAAATCTATCTGACTCCAGGAGAACCTCCAAAAATATTACATTTTTGTTGGCTTGGAAAGGATATTTCTGGGAATTATGTATGATCCTTGAATTTTCAAAATACACTATTCTTTTTTTCTATTTTTCTTTTTGTTCAAAATGGTGACAACAACAACAACAAAAACACAACAAAAGAATCATTTCTAAATATTTATTTTTACTTTTAAACCAGTTCAAACACCTGAAGATAAAGGAAGAATAGACTTGCAAAAAGTTGACAAGAACACCTCAAACTTAGTACCTATTAATATGTTTCAGTATACTGAAACACAAATATTAAATACTTTAGTATTGTATGGCCTTGCAAAAATAAATAAATAAATAAAAGTTATTTAAAAGTATTTTTAATTAAATCATAAAATTCAGGTTTTAGCTCGGTAAGAGCTTTCTGAGTCTTGCCACTCAGAATTCATTATGACCCCGTTTGATACAGATAAGTGGCTTTTTAAAATCCTAATTTTTTCTTTTTTACATGATTTAATCTCTTTTTAAGGTTTAAAATTGCTATAAAATTTGTTGAGGTCAAGCTTTGTGTTTTATTCTGAGAGAAAATGTTTAATTCCAAGTAAATATTATAATAGAGTACTGCACTATTCAAAAAACAGCGAGACCCTGACTTTTCTCTACTGGAGGCATTTGTACTGAAAGGATAGTTCACTGTGCTAGAGTTTCCCTGCTGCCTTTTCTTTCTTCCTTTTCCATTGATGGCAGCCTTCAAGGAGATTTTTTTATTATTATTTTTTTTTTTCAAAGGTGATATTTAATGCAAAGCAGTCTATTTAGTTTGCATTCAGGATCTAAGAAAAAAAAAGCTAGTCAAATCCTATTGGGAAGCTCTACAGTGTAAATCCCATGCCATTCTATACAGGTTACTGCAAATCTTCACAGCTTTTCTTTTAAAACTACCACACAGTGTTTCACACAAAGAGCTTAATCAGTAAAACATATCTTGTTATATTAGAACCTTGACTGTAGAAAGCACAAATAAGTTCCAAGTGGTAATGTTTTAGCTAGAGTACTGAATAAATGCCAAAGAGAATCCAGGTATATTGTTTAAAATTTGGATTGAAATCTCTTCCTTAAAATGTTCCCCAACACCCTTTTAAGAATATATCAACCATTTCCAAGAGACAACTTGCTCTTTGATTTACACCCTCATTTTGACCAGATTGCAAATTCTTTCTTGATTGGGTCTAAATTAATTAGTTCACCATTTTAGATTTGTTCATGACCCCTGCACACTGAATTTATCGTGGATTTTTATTCACATCTGCTAAGTTGTTCACCCTACTAATCTAATGCTTGCCACAAATCCAGACATAAGGACAGACTTAAAAAAAAAAAAAAAAAAAGAAAAGAAAAAAAAAAAAGATGAAGTTAGAAGAGAGCAGCAGGAACTTGGATAATTCTGAGTTCAGTATACAAAGGTCAATTAACCATGACTAGCTCCAAGTTACATGTCTGTTGTTTATAGAAGAACACAGAGAGAATAATTATCTAAATATATATATTTTTTTCAATATTTTGAATAATCAAGATACCTTATTGTTTGAACATTTATTTTCTTGAAAGATTCCTCTCAATAGTTTTTTTTTTTTTTTTTTTTTTTGAGATTACTAATAATGTAAGGTATGTCATTTCAAGATTAATAGACATGGGATGCAAGAGATGCAACATTCAGAGCATGAAGAATCATTAACTAGCAATGATGTCTGAGGGATGTTCCTCTTTCAAATGCTTCATTGCTTCATTGAGTAGTGAACACAGCAACTCACTCTGAGGCAGATGTTATGCCCGCACACATTGCAAATGCAAACAATTATCTCCAAAGCATGCAGAGAAAAATCAGACAAACTATGTAATATTCTGGAGGAAAGAAAGAGACTGATTTAGAACTGAGAGCTTCATGTTGAAGGTGTTACATACACAAAAACAAATCAATAAGATCCATAACAATGTGTACTGAAAGCAAGGCTTTCAAAGTCAAACTCAGTGTTTATCTTGTGGTTTCAATGATTTGGTGGGAATAGGAATCATTCTGCTGAATCTATAAGCTATTTTTTTAATTATTGTGAGTAGCGAGAACATTATTTCACGTGACTCCATTGCTCCCTATTTGTCTGTTAGTCAGCACTAGAAATGTCCTGAAAGAGTTGAAAGAGGTGTAGTCAAAGATGCAATACTGAAGTATATAGATTACTGTTTTAGACTCCACAGAAGTTCTTAAGCTAGAGACATCACAAACAGGAGCTGGAAACCATTGTGAGGTAGGCAAGCTATGACCTAGTCACCATCACTGAAACATGATGATGGGACATCTCACATGTCTAGAGTGCTGCAATGGACGGCTACAAGATCAGAAGGGACAAGCAACTAAGGAGTGGCATGGCTCTCTATATTAGAGAGTGTTTCGATGCTGTTGAGATCATGGTTGGGAATGATAAGATACAGTCCCTGTGGATAAGGGTCAGGGGGTTGGACAACAAGGCAGACATCCCAGTGGGGGTCTGTTACAGACCACCAAACGAGGATAAAGAGACAGATGAGGCATTCTATAAGCAGCTGGTGGAGGTCGCTTGATCGCCAGCACTTGTTCTTATGGGGGATTTTAACTTCCCAGGCATATATATGCTGGAAATACAATACAGCCCTGAGGAAGCTGTCTACAAGGTTCCTTGAATGTGTGGAAGACAGCTTCCTGACTCAGCTGGTCAGTGAGCCTGCTAGAGGGGGTGCCCTACTAGACCTAAGAACACAAACAGAGAAGGACTGGTGGGAAAAGTGGTGGTAGGGAGCTGTCTTGGGCAGAGAGACCATGACATGGTAGAGGTCTCCATTCTTGGTGAAGTCAGGAGTGTTATCAGTAAAACTGCTACCTTGGACTGCAGGAGGGCAGACTTCAAACTGTTCAGGACACTGGTAGGGAGGGTCTCTTGGGAGTCAGTCCTGAAGGGCAGAGGGGGCTGGACACTCCTCAAGAAGGAAGTCCTAAAGGCACAGAAGCAGGATGCCCCCATGTGCCATAAGATGAGCTGGCGGGGAAGACTGGCGTGGCTGAACAGGGAACTTTTCCCATGTATTTGGGAGAAAAAGAGAGTTTATGATGGATGGGCGAAGGGACAGGCAACTCCAGGAGAATACAAGGAAGTTGCTAGGATATGAAGAGAAAAAATCAGGAAGGCCAAAGCATATATATTAATGGCAAGAGGAGGGCCAAGGAAAATCTCCATTCTTTACTGGATGCAGGGGAAACATGACTACTGTGGACAAAGAACAGGCTGAGGTTCTTAATGTCTTATTTACGTCTGTGTTTACTAGCCAGACCACTTATCCTTGGGATACTCAGCCTCCCGACCTAGAAGTCTGGGACAAGGAGCAGAAGAAACCCCCCACAGTTCAGGTGGAAACAGTTAGAGACCTGCTTCTCCACCTGGACTGTCACAAGTCCATGGGGCCAGATGGGATCCACCCAAGGGTGCTGAGATAGTTGCCGGATGTGATTGCTGGGCTGCTTTTCATCATCTATCAGCAATCATGGTCATCCAGAAAGATCCTGGATGCCTAGAGACTTGCTAATATGATACCCATCTATAAGAAGAATTGTAAGGAGGACCCACAAAACTACAGGCCTGTCAGACTGACCTCGGTGCTAGGAAAGTTAATGGAAAAGGTCATCTTCAATGCTATCATGCAGCATGTGCAGGACAACTGGGGGATGAGTCCTGGTCAGCATGGGTTCATGAAAGACAAGTCGTACGTGACCAACCTCACCTCCTTCTATGACTGGATGACCTACCTGGTGGATTAGGGAAAGGCTGTTAATATAGTCTACCTAGATATCAGCAAAACCTTTGACACAGTCTCCCACAGTAGTCTCCTGGAGAAGCTGGCAGCTCATGGCAGCCCATGGCGTGGACAGGTACATTCTACTGGGTTAAAAACTGTCTGGATGGCCAGGCCCAGAGAGTGGTGGTGAACGGAGTAAAATCCAGCTGGCGACCGGTCACCAGTGGTGTTCCCCAGGGGTTGGTGTCAGGTCCCATCCTCTTCAATAAATATTGATGATTTGGATGAGAGAATTGAGTGCACCCTTAGTAAGTTTGCAGATGACACCAAGTTGGGGGGAAGTGTCAATCTTCTGGAGGGTAGGAAGGCCCTGAAGAAGGACCTGGACAGGTTCGATTGATGGGCAGAGGCCAGTGGAAGGCCAACATGGCTAAGTGCTGGGTCCTGCACTTTGGTCAAGACAACCCCATGCAGCACTACAGGATTGGGGCAGAGTGGCTAGAGAGCTGTGCAGAGGAAAAGGATCTGGTGGTGCTGACTGATGCTCACCTGAACATGAGCTGGCAGTGTGACCAGGTGGCCAAGAAGGCCAACAGCTTCCTGGCTTGTATCAAGAATAGTGTAGCCATCGGGACCAGGGAGGAGATCGTCCCCTTGTACTCAGCTCTGGTGAGGCCACACCTCAAATATTGTGTTCAGCTTTGGGCCCCTCACTACAAGAGAGATATCAAGGCCCTGGCGCATGTTCAGAGAAAGGCTACAAAGCTGGTGAAGGGCCTGGAACACAAGTCCTATGAGAAGCGGCTGAGGGCACTGGGATTGTTTAGTCTGGGGAAGAGAAGGCTCAGAGGAGACCTTATTGCTTTCTACAACTGCCAGAAAGGAAGGTGTGAGGAGCTGGGTGTCAGCCTCTTCTCACAGGTAACTAGCAACGGGAGTAGAGGGCATGTTTTCAAGTTGTGCCAGGGGAGGTTCAGGTTGGAAATGAGGAGATATTTCTTCTCAGAAAGAGTAGTCATGCATTGGAATGGGTTGCCCAGGTAAGTAGTGGAGTTAACATCCCTGCAGGTGCTAAGGAAAGGTTGGACATGGTGCTTAGGGACTTGGTATAGTGGTTGACATTGGTGGTAGGGGTATGGTTGCACCAGATGATCTTGAAGGTCTTTTCCAACGTTAATTATTCTATGAGTCTATGATCACAATGTTCATTACACTGACATCTCCAAAACAGAAGTTCTCAAATATTTAATGCAATATATTCTCCAAAATAATAAGGGGAAATAGGATAGATGGGGATAACACAGGGATATTGCTTTTAGGTGTGAGGAGTGAAGAAGGAGTTTGGCTTTCTGCTGTCTGCCCAACACCTAAATCCGTGTGATCCTGTTTTGTATGACCAGGATACTAGGTGACATAGTAATACAGCCTCTGAAACTATTACTACTATTAACAATAAAAGAAAGAGGTTAAGAAATAGAAAGCTGGCATGTTTGTTTTCATGCATCTTACTATTTTCATCCAGGATAGTATGCATATGTACTTCAAATTTTGTTCCTGTTGTGCTCAAGGGAATCTTACGTAGGTAGAAAGTTAAGAAAGAAAATGGTTCTAATATTAAATTGTATTATTGATAAGAGGCACAATGCCAAAGCTATTGTAGTTACAAGTGTAAGGGTTTAAATTTCATAGTAATATGGCATCTTAGATGTTTGAACCAACTTAAAAGATATGTTGAATCTCAAAGAAAGTGCACAGGAATCTTTTCACCTGGGGGATAAGATGTTATCTTTTAATAACAGATTATACAGAGCATCAGTAAAGGAAAGAAATTAAGCAAATGGAAATGCTTAGGGGCTAAAACTACAATAACATCATCGTCTCTTCCTAGCCAGGAGAAGAGAATGCATGCTTTGCTTCTGAAGCAGACTGAAGTTACTTCCAGATTTAAAGTGACCTCCCTGGCCTGCCTCCAGATCCTGATACTCTACAAAGGCCATCCACTTTTCTCTTACTGTAGACATGGCAGTTAGTTGCTGGGGAAAGTGATGGGAATGGGAGAGAAAAACATAACTAACAGATTGGAAAAGACAGCTCTGAAAGAATTCTGAGAAGCAGAAGTGTTGCTCTGTTAATTAGGGAAAAGCCAACCCTGAAAACAATATGAAAACAAAAGCAAAGAGGAAGACATTTTGACCTCAGAGCTCTGCTTTCCTCTCCAGACATCTGATGGGCCTCTAATCATCTTTCTAATATTGAGTATATGTCAGGCGTGGTAAAGCAAGGAATTTCAGTTTTGTAAAATCTTCAGTGCTGTCAATGGGCACAACCAAGCAGTAGCATAGAAATACTTGCTCTCAGTACCTTCAGTCCCACAGGACTATATCACATAATTTAATGCACATTTAGATTTTGCATCTCCCCTGCACTGGTTCTGTCTAAGGACATTTCATGTAGGAGGTTCAAGCTCTCTGTGAGTCTCAAAATGCCATGGACAAACCTGGGATGTATGCCACAGCTCAGCACAAACAGGCAAATAGGCCAAACATTTATTTTAAGCAACATTTGTTTCATTTTGAGGATAGCTGTGAAAGATGAAACAGTCCTTGGTAGTGCCTCATAATAAAAAGGGCATTCAGACTTACAGTCACAGCTCTCTCACAGCCTAGATTCACAGTAATTTTAAATAATGATGGCATGTATCTCCATTATACTTCCAGATATATATCTCCAGTATGATCTTTTTCCCAAGTTTACAAGTGGCAGTAGTCTATGATTACTTACTCTGGCTCAAACCAAGTGCCAAGGAAAGCCTTCCCAGTCTGCTTCTTTTGTTGCTGCTATACCCTGTTAGAATGGAAGCTAGGCTTAACCTCAGAAATAGCTGACAACACAATTGAAAAATGCATCAAGACAGATGACAGAAAAGAAAAAAATCACAGAATCACAGAATGGCCAAGGTTGGAAGGGACCTCTGAAGATCCTGTAGTCCAACCCCTCTGCCAAGCAGGATCACCTAGAGCACATTGTGCAGGATGGCATCCAGGCAGTGTTTGAATATCTCCGGAGAAGGAGCCTCCACAACCTCTCTGGGTGACCAGTTCCAGTGCTCCGTCACCCTCACAGTAAAGAAGTGCCCCCTCATATTCACCCAGAACCTCCTGTGCTTCAGTTTGTGCCCATTGTCTCTAATCCTGTCACTGGGCACAACTGAAAAGAGACCAGCTCCATCCTCTTGACACCCTCCCTTCAGATATTTATATACATTGATGAGGTCTCCCTCAGTCTTCTCTTTTCCAGGCTAAACAGGCCTAGCTCACAGCCTGTCCTTGTACAAAAGATGTTCCAGTCCCCTAATCACTTCTGTAGCCCTCCTCTGAACTCACTCCAGTAGTTCCATGTCCCTCATTTAATCTAAGGTAAAATTCTGTCCTCTCTTCTTCTCAACTGGCTGGCAAGCTATTAGGGATGCATGTCTAAGCTAAGTAGTCAGATCCCTTTGAATGCTGTGTATTATCAGACTGCCTAACCTGAAAGAAGCCATACTAGCTTTCATACTTATTCCCTTTTTGGGAAGGTGGAGAGGGGCGCTTAGAGACTCTGTCGTATTACATAGTCCCCATCTTGCAAATCTTATTGATCTAGACCTTATTCAGGAAGCACTTTTTTATTTTCCTTCTCTTAGATTATTGACTGCCCTCTCCATTATAGAAATGTTAATGTCCTTTTGGCAGAGGAAGTGTTATCTCCCATAATTGACTTAACAAATCATTAGTCTACTGGGGGATAAAATATCTTCTCAAATGTGGTAGGGAGTAACATGCTAATTTCAGCATGAAACCTTTTGACACAGTGAGTCATATTTTTCACATTCACACATTGCAGAAATATATTGTTAAGTACATATACATTTGCCATAAGACTTCCCAATTTTTTATTAAAATTTAAGTGAATGAAAAATTGATCATTCATGTATAATTAGTTAATAAATAGGCATTAAGGGACTAACAATAAAGCACTATGCTCAGGTCACCAGCTGAGAACACAGATACAAGTAAGAATGAACTCTGACCCAAATTCTGTAAGAATATTGTAACAGTAATGAGCCATTCTAGATGACTTAATTATCCTTTGTGCTTTGCTTCATTTTTAAAAAATATTTTTATTATTATTATTATTATTTTTTATTTTTTTACCTTGGAAACACTTGTAAAACCTTCACTTTCATTTCAATGCAACGGATTTGTAACCCTCAAAATCTGTTGTAAAAATAGAGTTATTTGGGATTAGATTAATGCTGGCTGGTGAACACAAGCAATGAAAAAATAAATAAATTAATAAATAAATTTGCTGCTCAGCATTAGCTATGCTGTGACTGGAAGACAGACCGTTCAGGTCTGGAGAAGTTCAGGCTTGCATTCATCATGCAGAATCACTCTGCGTAGGTTAAAGCATTGTTGTTCTCGGTATTAGTAAAATATGACACCACACTATGTACCTTGAAAACTGAAACCTAGTAATTTCATAACTTACTAATTATTTCTTTTTCAAGAAGGGTGCTTCTGAGGGTGTGTGTATGTGTGTGAGAGAGAGTAAGAATGCATGGAGGAGAGAAAGGCACATGTAGGCATATACATGATGCTTTGGTTAAACGCACAGGAGTTGCAAAGCTCTTCAGTTCATCCTATAACCATTCCATAGGCCAAACTGGGGTGGGGTGTGTGTCGGGTGAACTTCTGCTTAAGCAAGATACTCAGAAACTGTTGTAAAAAAGATGAAAAACCCCAGACAAGTGTGTTTTCTTCTTGTGATCTTTCCATTCAGCTCAAACACTAGTTCCACTGATTCAAGATTTCCTTTGGTATTTGTTATCTACAGTAAAAATCAGTATGAAACATAATAATTATTTAACTGCTTTTATAGTTAATTACAAAACTGATTTTGTGGGCTAGGTCTACTTCTTCCATATGGATGACTTCAGATCCAGATTCCAGATCCAGACTTCAGATTCCAGAGAAAAGTATAAAAATTAAACTCAATAACCTGGCTCTTCTGTCACTGTTACCAAAGTTTCAAAACTATCTTTATGTGAGAACAGCAAAACAAATATGATTTTATAATTAAAGTGTCTTGGTCAGGTAAGCACTCATCTAAATATTGAGATCATTTCTTTTGTAAAACAATAATATATAGTATCTAGCTCAGAACAACTAAAGCCTGTTCTGTCTCCTCTAATGCTTTAGGTAAGGCTTCACAAATTATATTTTTGGAAAAAAATAAAAAATTGTAGTTGTGCATCTAACATGTAAATGTAGATTGCTCATGTATAGTATATTAAGAAAATTAATTCCTTGGATTATTTTGTTATGACAGAATTTGCCATGTGTATCAATTTTACCTTAAAACATAAATAAGTCATTCAAATGCAAGGCAATCTTAAGGTCTCAGTAGGAATAATTTATTGAGTTCATCCTTGTAGAATTGTAAGATGTGCTTTTTTGGACAGCACTAAAACTACAACTGTCATGTAAATACATGCTTCAGGAACACTTGAAGGCCAATAGTGCTATCACTCAAAAGACTTAGAATTCTCAAGTAGCCCATGTAAAGGTCAATTTGTATAGGAAAAAGGATTAATAAAGCAGATCTGCAGCATGAGAAACTTAGGAGCTGAGCTGAGGAAACATATGTTAATTGTCTCATCCATAGACCAGTTCAAAACTAAGCTTATTCATAATGCAGAACAGGTTGACTGATGTCAGAATACTATCTTAGTAAAACACCTCTGCCTTCTGAAAGAGAACATAATTTTGTTTCCCTGGTGTATTTCTTCATTTATAGGCTGTCTGAATTGAAAATGCAGTTGTTTTATTCTGGGAATTGACTGCAAGGGTGATTGCTTTCAGGTGAAACACTTAATAAATTAAAATTCAGGAAGCAAGATAACCTTACTTAGGGAGAAGAGCTCAAATAAATAAATGTGGAAAAAAAAAAAAAAAAAAAAAAAAAAGGCCTGGTGATTTGTGTTACATTTCTGTGCCTAATTAGGTAATTAGAAGGTGGAGACTGGAGGGTCTAGTATCAATTAGTTTTCTAAAAACATCTTCATTGAGAACAAGGACAAAAATACAAAGTGAAAACATTTTGGTGTGTAATCTGTATTGGTCACCTTTAAAAGCTTAACGATGGTTTTAGATAAAATAATGTCTCTGAGTTTGTGGGGCTCTTTAGAGTTTAGTGGAAATGCAATATTAACATGTGTTTTTACCCTTCTATGCAGCTGAACTCCACCACAACTGCTCTCTCACTTCCTCTCCTGAAAGAAAAAAAGGGGAGAAAATACAATGGAAAGGTCAAGGGTTGAGATAAGGACAGGGAGATCTCAACAATCACTCAACAATTATTGTGACAGACAAAACAGACTTAGCATAGGAAGATTAATACAATTTATTGCCTACTAGCAGACTAGAACTGTGAGAAAATAAAAGCCAATTAAAAACACCTTCCTCTCATCCACCTTCTTCTACCTTGCAGTGGCACAGAGGAAGGGGGAATGGGGGCTGCGGTCAGTCCCTAATGCTTTGTTTCTGCTGCTCCTTCACAGCCACTTTCTGCCCCTGTTCCATGTGGGGTCCCTCCCATGGGATGCTGTCCTTCCTGAACTGATGCGGTGTGGGCTTCCCACAGGCAGAAGCTCTTCAATAACTGCTCCAACATGGGTCTGTACCACGGGGCAGCTAACCCCAGACCCCCTGCTCCTGTGTGGGCTCCTCTCCATGGGCTGCAGCTCCAAGTCTGGGGCCTGCTCCACTGGGGGCTCTCCACAGGCCGCAGGGTAACTGCTGCTGCATGCCTGGAGCACCTCCTGCCCTCCTTCTGCACTGACCTTGGGGTCTGCAGGGCTGGTTCTCACCTCTCTCTCCCAGCTGCTGTTTCACTGCAGTTTTTTTTTTTCCTTTCTTAAATCTGCTTTCTCAGAGGCCCAACCAACGTTGCTCAGTGACACTGTTCTGGCTCTGTGACAGGTCCCTTTTGGAGCTGGCTGGAGCTGGCTCTGATCTGACATGGGGCAGCTGCTGGGCTCTGCTCAAAGAGACCACCCCTGCAGCCCCCTGCTACCAAACCCTTGCCACATAAGCCCAGTACAACATTATTTGGCTATCCACTCCAAATTTTTAGATGGATTCTTTGTGATATAGAAGCAGTCAACACATTTTTTTTCTTTTTTTCTTTTCACGTTTTTTACACAAGCAGCAGATTACTTAGAACCAACCCTCATGTTGCTTACTGAGCCAAGTATTGTGTATTGAAGTCTAAAAACAAATGGAGAGATCCTATCACAGTCTTGTCTATTCAGATAAACTTTACACCCGTATTCTTTGCTATTTTATTTCTCTATCTGCCTATTTATTTATTGGCAGGAGATGTTAGATAGAGGCTTTCAGTGCCGAGATTTTTGGGAACACTCGTTAGTAGACATCTCTATAGGTGTTTTAGACCCCCATAAACACTTAGAAGGGAAGTTTGCCCTCATTTCAGAACATAAAATCATCACTGGCCACAGTCAAAATAAAATAAAATCCCAAATTGAAGCAGTGCTTCAGTATGCATACAGTGATGTTTCTATGATTCTCCTGAAGTTAATTCTGAACTTTAAGAAATTTCAGGGGAGATGAAATCTGAACCTGAGAAATTTTATAAAATCTGTACACATTTATCAGCCTTCTAATGGTGTATCTTTTTATGGTCATACAGTCTAAGTAATGCCTCAGAATATGATATGTTGAGTACTGTAGCAAAGTATGCAGCATCTGAGCATTCAGATACAGATAGACTTTTATCAACACAATGCCAAGGAATGAAAGTGGGGAAAAAAAAAAAAAAAAAAGAAAAAAAAAAAAAGAGAGATTTTAGAAGCTTGTAAGAACAATATAAAACCTACTTCATGCAATTTTCTCACTTTCCACCATTCTGCTTCTTATAATAAGTGGAAATTACAGCTGCCTTATCTGGATACCATTGCTCATGTATCTGATTTTCTTTCAATACTCTGAAAAGCTATATAAAACACATAAAAACTACTTTTTTTTTTTTTTTTTTTTTTTTTCCTGAGGTAGACACGATATATATCTATATATATGGAATGGAAGTTCAGTTTAATAAACTGATCAGGAGTCATGAGCATTCCTGTAATAATTAAATTCCCTAATAATAATAAGGAGATAAATAAATCTATATCACTGTATGTCCTTCCTTTTTCTTGTGCCATGTTGGAACTACCAACTCACCAATACAGGTAACAAATTAACCCACACTTTCTTTAGTTAGAAGAAGAAAGTCTAAGAAAAAAACTATATAAGGAAACAGGCTGTGTGGTACTCAGAAGCATATTTCTTTTCCCTCTTTTTCTGTTCTTGTTGCAGATAGTAACTATTCATATATTCACTAACTTCATGCAACTTGAAAAATGGCATTCGAATTTTAGAACTGAAGCTGGAATCACTGTCTTCACGTATTTGTCCATCTCAAGCTCAACTATACTTAACCAGCAGAGATTCTTTATTTGAAGGCATTTAAAACAAAGTATTATGCTTCATCTTCAACTTCTACCAAACTTAATAGATCTTGATAGATTAAAAACTAATAAGCTTTGCTAAAGTCAACTATCTTCCTAGTAAACGAGGAGAGGAGAGGAGAGGAGAGGAGAGGAGAGGAGAGGAGAGGAGAGTAG